>NC_069075.1:56041393-56350916 GCF_025698485.1 Gossypium arboreum
AAACATCTTGATAGTGATAAAAAGAAACAAATTAAATTAAAGTTCTTTCTTTGGCCCAATTATCGATTAGAAGATTTAGCTTGTATGAATCGATATTGGTTTAATACTAATAACAGTAGTCATTTTAGTATGATAAGGATCTGTATGTATCCGCGTCTGAAAATTGGTTAATGGTACATTTTCCCCTATATTATGTATGTATAGTGTCGAGTATATGAAAACAAATAGATGGTCACAAGGATTGTCTTACATTTTATTCTGATACACGATACTAATTTAATGACATACATATCAATTAGATCGACAAATGAATCAACAAAATCCTCTTATTTGAACTCTAAAATTTTCTCTTTTGTAGAAATATCTCACTCTTTTGTATCCCTATACGAATCAAATCGAAACTCGGATTGATTAATTTTATTTGAAAAAAATGATAAAGTTCATAACGAACTTAAAATCATCGTGTATATCAAAATGAGTGGTATTATTATTATTGATCAGTAAAATTCACATTCAAAAAAAGGGGGAAATTTTTTGGTTTTATGGTAAAAAATTTCATTCATCTCAGTTATTTTTCAAGAAAAAAAAAAGAAGAAAACAAGGGGTCTATTGAATTTCAAATAGTTAGTTTCACCAATAAGATACGAAGACTTACTTCATATTTGGAATTGCACAAAAAAGACTATTTATCCCAGAGAGAACTACTTAAAATTCTAGGAAAACATTAACAACTGCTATCTTATTTATCAAAGACAAATAAAATACGTTATAAAGAATTAATTGGTGAGTTGGATATTGGGGAATCAAAAAATCGTTAATTTGCAAATTTTGAATTAGTCAATTTATTAGATTTTCATTTTGATGTACTTGTTTTCATTTTCAACAATTCATGTAAGAATGAATCGAGGAAAAACTTATGAATCTATCAGCTACAGAAAAAGACCTTATGATAGTCAATATTGGGCCTCACCACCCATCAATGCATGGTGTTCTTCGTCTCATTGCTACTCTAGATGGTGAATATGTTGTTGACTGTGAACCAATATTAGGTTATTTATACAGAGGAATGGAAAAAATTACAGAAAACCAAACAATTATACAATGTTTGCCTTATGTAACGCGTTGGGATTATTTAGTCACTATGTTCACGGAAGCAATAACAGTAAATGGACCAGAACAGTTGGGGAATATTCAAGTCCCTAAAAGGGCCAACTATATCAGAGTATTCATGTTGGAGTTGAGTAGTATAGCTTCTCATCTATTATGGCTTGGACCTTTTATGGCAGATATTGGTGCACAGACACCCTTTTTCTATATTTTCAGAGAAAGAGAATTAATATATGATCTATTCGAAGTTGCCACTGGTATGAGAATGATGAATAATTCTTTTCGAATCGGAGGAGTAACAACCGATCTACCTTACGGCTGGATACATAAATGTTTGGATTTCTGTGATTATTTTTTAACAGGAATATGTTAACCAATATTATAATGTAAATCAAAGCTAAGGGATTTATAATGCAATTATACCTATGCATTTTTGCAGTGGACAGTGGTGGGGGCTTAAAATGTTTTAAATGTTATAAATTTATTATTAGTAAATAGTTTATTGTAATAGCTCGTTTTTGAGTCAAATCGAAATAGTGGTTTCGGGACCACAAATCTGAAGTCAAAATATTTATTTTATTATTTTAATAAGTTTTACAGCATGATACAATTATTATGTGAAAGTTTCATAAAGAAATTTTACTGTTTGAATGCTTAATTCGGTAAAAATGACTAAATCACGTAAAGCGTTAAACTTGTGTTCTATTAGCTAAAAGTGTCAAATAGCTATAGAACATTAAATTAAAGGTCTTTAAATGATAAATAGGCCATTTGTGGTTAGTGGATGATAATATCAAGGAAAATGGTGTAGTTTTAAATATTTTTAAAGGTTAATTTAGTAAATAAGGTTAATTAAAATAAAACAAAACAATTTGGTGTTCATCTTTATCACCTTGAACCGATTGGAGAAGAAAAAAATAAGGCTTGGAGAGCTTTTAGGGTTCAGTCACTTGGTAGCTTAATTGGTAAGTGGTTTTTGCTCGGTTTTTAATGATTTTACGTTTTTGAGATCGTTGATTCGTAATCTAGCTAGCCCGTACCTTAATTTTTGAATTTGTTTATGATTTTGTAAAGTGCCATTGTTAAATACTTGAGTTCTTTGATTCTTAATGATAGATTATGGAAGCTTGATGATAGTTAAACTAGTTTTGTAAAGCAATTTTTGACAAAAATGTAAAATAGGGATTAAATTGTGAAATTGTAAAATGTGGTGGTTAAAAGTGTGAAATAATGAAAGATGTGGGCTGCTATTAGTATATAGTAAATCCATCTATCATGGTTTATGTCCTAATTGTGCAATTTTACATTTTTATGTGTTAAGGACTAAATTGCAAAGTAGTCAAAAGTCTAGGGTAAAATTATAAATTAGCCAAAATAAATGTTTTAGGTTCAATTGAATTAAATGAAAGGTTGAATGATTTAATTTGATATTATATAGATCAAGATAAGCAAATACCAGAACTAGATCGGGGAAAACGAAAAGTGGATGAATAGCCGATAGTTTTATCCGAGGATACAAGGTAAGTTCGTATAATTAGAATCAAACTTTTATATATTTGAAAATATTTGGAATGAATGTTTGTAATTGAGTAATTGATATACTTGAAATACAAATGCCTTATTGATGAATACTTATGATTAGGTATTTGTTAATTGAATTGGTTGCACTTAAAGTATTGCTTTGATTTTTGTATAAATGGTAAGTTTAATTCTAAATTATACGGGCTTCCTAAGCTATAAGCTTACTCTGTTTCTTTTTCTATATTTTATATAGGTTTGTTAGCTCACTCGTTTCGGACAAGTCGGAGTTGCACATCATGCTATCAAATTTCCAATTGGTAATTTTGAATTTATGGATATGTAAATATGGCATGTATAAGCTAGTTTAAATGTTGTTAGTTATGGTCACTTGAAAGTTATGCTTTTGGTATATTTTGTGTGTGATTTAAGCCATGTGATTTAGCTTATTTTGGTATCATATTTGGTTTTGTATAAGTGTTTAATTAGGACATGTTTTGGCAAGGTAATGATGGAATGAAATTATGCAAGTGAAGTTTTGTTATGTAGTTGTTAAATGAATGTAACAGCCCGATTTTGGGCTTAGTCAGAATAGTAGTTTCGAGACCACAAATTCAAAGTCAGAGAAATTATTTAATTATTATTTTGGTGTTATAGCATGATTATATTAATGCATGAAAATTTTGGTGAATTAATTTTAGCGTTTGTGAGCTTAATTGTGAAAAAGGACTAAATCGCATAAAGGGTAAGAGTCTTGTTTTAATAGCCAAAGGTGTTAAATTCCTAAAGAACCATATTTGGGGGTGTTTAAAATGTAGATGGACACTTATAGGAAGCTTGGCTGGCCATAGGGTCAAGAAAGAGTCAAAATTTCAAAGTTAGGTGGTTTAGGTGACCAATTTTGACTAAAAATAAAATAAAGAAAGGGGAGCAACAGTGTCATCTTTTTGCACCAAAAATTTTAGCCATTTTGGGGGTTTTAGGAGCTCAAAAGTTGCAGCAACTCTTCACTCTTGAAAGTAAGTGATTTTCATGGTCATTCTTAATAATTTTTGCATTTTTGAACCCTTATGGCATGAGCTTTCAAATGAGGGGGCTATTTTGCAAAATGGTTAAAAGTCTAGGGTTTTACCATGAAAGTGTTCATGTTATTTTCTAAAATTTTATGGAATAAAATGAATCATGGTTGTGAAATAAACAACTTTTGTGAAGTAGTTTTCATGGAAACCCTAACTAAAGACCATTTTGCATAAGTTCAAAAATAGGTAATAAATGTGTAAAATAATGAGAATTATGGGCTGCTCCTAATATAAAAAGTATTCAGCTAGGCTTGATTAATGAGAAAATTTGATAAAAATCGATGTTCGGGTCTCGGGGTAAAATGGTCATTTTGCCCAATTATAAATTGTTGAGTACCTAGATCGATAAAAGCCAAGCTAACGGACTAAGTCAAAATAGTCGCTCGCTTTTTGTATACTGAGGTAAGTTGTATGTTAATAATGCAACTAAATTGCTATGATGTATGATTGAATTGATATTGCATGAATTGCTGAATTGTGATTATGAGAATGCATGTCGAGAAATTACTGTAGTAAAGACTTCCAATTGAACATTTGGAATAGACTTGGATATTCGTACCATGACATTGGGTGGTATGTGAGCCAGTGTAAGACATGTCTGGGACATGCATCGGCCACATCATAAGTGCCAGTGTAAGACATGTCTGGGACATGCATCGGCCTCGGGAAATACGAGCTAATGTAAGACTTGTCTGGGACATGGCGTCAGCTTGTTGTGTGTTAGTGTAAGACCTGTCTAGGACATGGCATTGGCACCGATAGATAAGAGTCAGTGTAAGACCTATCTGGGACATGGCATTGGCCTCGATATATGAAAGTCAGTGTAAGACCTGTCTGGGACATGAAATCGACTTTAATGTGCTAGCCAGTGAAAGACCATATCTGGTACCTACTTGAAACGTATGAGATATGGGTTCAATATATGCCATATGAATTGTGACAGCCTTAAAACGACCCTAGTCGGAATGTGGTTTCGGGACCACAAAACCGAGGCACAAAAATAATTTAATATTCATTTTGATGCCTATGATATGTGTTAATTGTGTGTGACATTTTGATGATTTGATTTAGGGTTATAAATGTGAATTTCACTAAAAGGACCTAGTAGTAAACTTTGAAAGTAGGATAGGAAATGTGTGATGACTAATTAAAGCATGCATGCAAAACAATGGTCTTGCATGTCAAATACCCTCTTTTTATAAGTGGTGGCGGCCATGACAAGGAGGATGGGCAAAACATGTCATAGACATGTTTTGTTGGTGCAATATGGGAGAAAAAATTAAACTAAGGTGAGGAATAAAGAAATGAAAAAAAAAAAAGAGAGAAGGTGTGTGATCCCCCCCCATTGCCATGAGTTGAAGGAAAAGAAAGAAAAAAAAATTGTTCATCCTTTCTTTGAGCCAAAACTAAGAAGAAAATACAAAGAGAAAAGAAAAGCTTCATCTTTTGGTTCTTCTTGGCCGGTTTGAAAGGAGAAAAGTTGAAGATATTCGGCCATATTTGCATCTAAGTTAAGGTAAGTTTGATGTTGTGCCATGAGATTCAAGCATGTTTTAGTAGTTAGCTTGAGTTCTAACTAGCCCATGGTTCAAATCTTCACTATGTCATGGAGATAATGTTCGGCTAAGGTGGATTTGTGGATGTCATTTGCATGCTAAAAGTAAAGCTTGTAATGATGCATGGTATGGTGTTGTATGGCATTCGGCCATGGTAGGAAATAAAAGAAAACTATGGTCGTTGTTCATGTTATTTGAATGAGAAGTGCTAGTAAGGTGAATTACAAATGTTAGTGTTTGATTTACTAGTGTATATGTGCGTATTAGCCTAGTTTTGAACTTGAAACAAAATGGTGTTTAGTCGATACAAGCGACCATACTTGTAGAATGTATCAAGTGTTGAAATCGGCCTCAACATAGATGTGTATGTTCGCCACATGAACGAATACATATGTTGATGTGTATATTCTACCTTAGGTAGCCTATTGATGGCTTTAGCTTGACTTAGAAATTGACTAAGGGGAAATATTAGCTAGTATGTTGAATTCGATTCGTGATTTCGCATACATGTGACTCTAATGTCTAATGGATATATGGGCTAAGTACCTTGAGCTTCTCTTTGATGTTTGAATGAATTGTATTGAATTGCTTAATGTAATTAAAATGTGCATGACCATTGTGTATTCGAGCTAAAGGGTGGCCATATGACCATTTAAACTCCTTGTCGATTCGCCATAAGCTAGCATAATGAGGTTTTAATAAGTTAAATTTGTGTGAATTAGCTCAAGAGCTTAGAGGACCACCGTTGGATAAGGGGAAGGAAAAAGTGATCGAATAGCCGTCGAAATCGTTCGGCCACGTCCGAGGTAAGTCTTCGAGTAATGACCCTACTTGAATTATATTGAAATGATTTGTCATATTATGGCGGACAGCCGAATGTGCATCGGGACTAAGTTATAAAGTCAATTGAAATCATGCTCTTTGTATGTGGCTATCGAGCCAAAATTGGAAAGGTTTGATAAATGTTTTGTGTTTGAGCCTTAGTAACGAGAATGAAATATGGATGTGTCGTGATTATTGATATATGTGTACATGAGTATTTGAATGATACCCGGGCTAAGTCCCGAAGGCATTTATGCTAGTGATTATATCCGGGCTAAGTCCCGAAGGCATTTATGCTAGTGATTATATCCGGCTAAGACCCAAAGGCATTCGTGCGAAGTTGTTATATCCGGCTAAGACCAAGGCATTTGTGCAAGTTACCAAACCGGTTAAGACCAAGGCAATTGTGCTTGTGGTTATATCCGCTAAATTCTGAAGAATCTCGGTTGAAGGTGAGCGTTTTGGTGCTGTAATAAATTCAATTAATACGCCGAAAAACCCATACGATAAGGTATGTTTACATGTGCATCGGAAAAGTCGATTCGTTTGAAATAGTGTTCGCTCGATCGACTAACGAACTTTCGGCTCTTAGATAGGTTGATACCTTGTGTGTGTATATGTTGATGAAGTGTGAAGTAAGTATGATTATGAGAATGTGTATTACTAAAGTGATCCATTTAGTTATGTGAATGTAATACTTTAGTCAAAGCTGATTTCATTACTTGAGACTTACTAAGCATTAAAATGCTTACCCGCTGCTTTGGCTCTTTGTTTTATAGATTTTGCTCGTTAGCTATCGGATTCGGGATCATCAAGTCAAGTCATCCACACTATCAAAGCTGCCTTTTGGTACAAATTTTGTTTGAACTTTGAAATGGCATGTATAGGACTACTCTTTCGCTTGTTGGTCATAGACCCTTTGATTTTGTATAAATTTGATAGCCATGCGAAAATGGCTTATAAACACTTTGGCATGGTATCATAATCATTTTGTATGTTGTTCATTAAGAGGTATGGAAATGTTTGGATACGATTAGCCATTGGAATGGTTAATCATGATCATTCCTTGTGCCATGTATGCTAAAAGGGCTAGTTGAATCAAAGAAATTATGAAGTAGGTAAAGGTTACCTTGAAAACAGATGCTGACAGCAGCAGTGACGTGGATGTGAAAAATCACTAAAAATAGTATGAATGGAATTAAATAGTGAATAAATTATGTAAATGAACCTTGATGAATCTACTTTGATATGGAAGAAACAAAACGGTCATATGAGTTATATGTTAAGAGATATTAAAGTTCTCGTGAAACAGGGCCGGAAAGGTTTCTGGATCCCCTGTTCCGACTTTGGAAATTCATTGTAAATTAACCAGAGATAATTATGAGTCATACCATATATTTATAGATTCCTCTTTGAGTCTAGTTTCTATAGAAACAAACGGCATCAGTATTGAAGCCCTGTACAGGGAGATATCCAAGTCGTAATACGCGAAGGCTAGTGTAGTCGATCCCTGTAACAGGGGAGACTTTAACTAATAAACTGTACTAATTGGCCCGACCAAAAATTCTAGAAAAACATTTGTGGATGGAAATATGAGTGTAATTTCAGGGAAAAATTACGAAACTGATTTTCGAGCTTTGAAACTCAAGATATAATTTTTAAGGCGACAAGTGATGCAAGAACCAACTTGTCTGGAAAATTTTAAATGAACTGTGAAAATGATTAAGTCAAGTTTGTGTGCACCTTGTGTTCGACCCGAACGGACTCTGCACGGGTGTTACAATTTTATTGGTATCGAGCTACGGTTTAGTCGATTCTAGGTCTACCGTAATGCGTTTGGGTCTAGCTATACATGCCATTTTATGTGATTATTTGATAGTGTGGTGATTTCGACGCTTGAATTTGTGTTTATTTATAGTAATGGATCCCGATCCCAACCGAAGCGATAGTGATGATGTGGAGAGTGTGGCGCTGCTCCCAAGACAAGGGACAGCGCCGCGGACTCTCAACCTATTGCTAGCAATCCGAATGATGAGGCTAGGCAAGCCTTTTATAGCGTGATGAATGATTGGTTCAACCAATACATTCGAACTAATACTACTGTTCCACAACCTCCATTCCCAACAAACACATTTCAAGACCTACAATGCCTCCCAGAATCGACCAAATAAGGTCGAATAAGCCCCAGCTGATGTAATCGAAAACATGGGGCTACTGAATTTAAAGCTACGGATAGCGATGATGCCGAGCAAGCTGAATTTTGGTTGGACAACACTATCCGGGTACTCGATGAGCTATCTTGTAGTGATTCTGCTTACTATTGGTGGTGTACTCTGACTTCTGTTGTGCCCCGAGAGCAAGTAACTTGGGAGTTTTTCCAAACTGAGTTTCGGAAAAAGTATATCAGTCAGAGATTTATGGATCAAAAACGGAAGGAATTTCTTGAACTTAAACAAGGTTCCATGTCGGTTCATCGACTATGAACGAAAATTTGTGAGGCTTAGCCAGACGCGAGAATGCATTTCTTCGAAGTCGTGATGTAAACGCTCAAGATGGCCGAATGATGATATAAAGTCGTATGTTGGCATTTTGGAAATCTGAGCGGTTTGTGGCTCTTGTCGAGCGAAAGGCAAAGCCGAGGAGCTCAAGATGGAGAAAAGAAAATCAAGTGGGAGCAAGGGAGTTTCAGTAAGAGGTCTTCGGGAAGCCCTTCCCACGATCATCAAAGAAATTTAGAGATGGCTTAGGTCGGTCTAGAGACACTTCGGGCTTTTCTAGACGAGATCGCGATCGACCCTCGTGACTACACGAGTCACTTCGATCGCCAAGAGTGGAAATGATCGTCGAGAGAGAATGGAGTGCCAGTATTGTGGCAAATGGCATTCTGGAAGTTGTAGATTCCGTGACCGCTCCTGTTATAAGTGCGGATCGTTGACCACTTCATTAAAGATTGCCCAAGGTTGTCGAGCAGAATGTAGATCGAGTGGGAAACCGGCGCTACCATCGCCGAGGTAGACCATCTAGAAATACGGGCAATGCTAGTGGTGGTCAGAGAGGATCTAGAGATGCTACGACCAGATCCGAGGCTCGCGCTCCTGCTAGGGCTTATGCCATACGCGCACGTGAGGATGCTTCCTCGCCAGATGTTATTACCGGTACTTTCACTCTCTTTGATACTAATGTGATGGCTTTGATTGACCCTGGTTCTACTCATTCTTATATATGCGAAACCTTAGCATCCAGTAAGACTTTACCTATCGAGTCTACTGAGTTCGTAATTCGGGTGTCAAATCCCTTGGGTCGTTACGTGCTTGTCGACAAAGTGTGTAAGAAATGCCCCCTAGTAATTCGAGGTTCCTGTTTTCCGGCGGACTTGATGCTTTTGCCGTTCGATGAATTTGATGTTATTCTTGGGATGGATTGGTTGACCGTGCATGATGCGGTTGTGAATTGCAAAAGCAAGACTATTGATTTAAGGTGCGCAAATTACAAGATGATCCGAGTTGAGTCTACGGACTTAAAGGGGTTGCCAGCTGTAATATCATCAATGTTGGCCCAGAAATATGTAAGAAAGGGGTGCGAAGCATACCTTGTGTATGTACTTGATGATAAGGAGTTAGAAATAAAACCCGAATCTGTGCCGGTGGTTTGTGAATACCCGGATGTTTTTCCCGAAGAATTACCGGGTTTGCCACCTGTTCGGGAGATAGAGTTTGGTATTGAGC
Organism: Gossypium arboreum; assembly: GCF_025698485.1. Taxonomy (NCBI): domain Eukaryota; kingdom Viridiplantae; phylum Streptophyta; class Magnoliopsida; order Malvales; family Malvaceae; genus Gossypium; species Gossypium arboreum. The sequence goes on from NC_069075.1 coordinate 56,051,201, forward strand.
TTGTACCTAGGACCACACCGATTTCGATAGCTCCGTATCGTATGGCACCAACGGAATTAAAGGAGTTGAAAGCTCAGTTGCAAGCGTTGGTGGATAGAGGTTTTGCTCGCCTGAAGTTTTTCACCTTGGGGTGCACCGGTGTTGTTTGTGAAAAGAAGGACGGAACCATGAGGTTGTGCATCGACTATCGTCGACTTAATAAAGTGACAATAAAGAACAAATATCCGCTATCACAGATCGATGATTTGTTCGATCAACTGAAGGGAGCCTCGGTGTTCTCAAAAATAGATTTGAGATCGGGCTATTATCGCCATGAATCCGAGATTCGGACATACCCAAAACCGCCTTCGAATGAGATATGGTCACTACGAGTTCTTAGTGATGCCGCTTGGGCTCACTAATGCCCTCGCGGTATTTATGGATTTGATAAATCGGATCTTCGCACCATATTTGGATCCGTTCAGTAGTTGTGTTCATTGACGACATCTTGGTCTATTCAAGAGATGAGACCGAACATGCGGAGCACCGAGATTAGTGTTGCAAATATTACGGGATAAGCGGTTATATGCTAAGTTCAGCAAGTGTGAGTTCGGTTAAGAGAGGTTAGCTTCTTGGGTCATGTGGTATCTCGTGATCGGGATTCGAGTCGACCGAGCAAAATTTCAGCCATACTTAATCGGAAACCTCTCGAGAAATATTCTTGAGGTTCGAGCTTTTGGGGCTCATGGGTTACTACCGACGGTTTGTAAAAGGTTTCTCGATGATAGCCACACCCATGACGAAGCTACTTCAAAAAGATTTTAAGTTTGAATGGACGGAAAAGTGCCAGAAAAGTTTCGATCAATTGAAAACTCATTTGACGGAAGCTCTAGTATTAGTGCAGCCCGAATCTGGCAAAGAGTTTGTCATCTATAATGACGCCTCCCTACTTGGGTTAGGTTGCGTATTGATGCAAGAAGGTCGAGTTGTGGCCTATGCGTCGAGACAATTAAAGCCACATGAGAAGAATTATCCGACCCATGATCTCGAATTAGCTGCCATCGTATTCACCTTGAAAATATGGCGACATTACTTATTTGGTGAGAAGTGCCATGTATTTTCGGATCACAAAAGTCTCAAATATTTGATGACTCAAAGAGACTTGAATCTACGACAAAGGCGTTGGCTTGAGTTGTTGAAAGATTATGAGCTGGTCATTGATTATCACCCGGGAAAGGCTAATGTGGTTGCGGACGCCTTAAGCCGGAAATCACTGTTCGCTTTGCGAACGATGAATGTACACTTGTCTATTCTACCCGACAATGTGTTAGTAGCCGAATTAAAAGCCAAACCATTATTGACTCATCAAATTCGTGAAGCTCAGAAAGTTGACGATGAGTTGGTTGCAAAACGAGCTGAGTGTGTTCCGAACAAGGAATCGGAGTTTCAAATTGATGATGACGATTGTTTGAGGTTCAGAAGTCGTCTGTGTGTTCCAAAGAATTCAAACTTATTTCGATAATTCGAACGAAGCCCATTGTAGCCGAATGGCAATCCACCCGGGAGTACGAAGATGTATAACGATTTGAAACGCCGATTTTGGTGGCATGGTATGAAACGAGACATCTCCGACTTTGTTTGAGATGTTTAATATGTCAACAAGTGAAAGCGAACATCAAGTGCCTTGTGGTTACTTCACCGATCACGATACCCGAGTGGAAATGGGATCGAGTCACAATGGACTTTGTGTCCGGACCGCCATTGTCGACAAGTAAGAAGGATGCGATTTGGGTTGTTGTTGATAGACCGACTAAGTCGGCTCACTTTATCCCGTCGCACGGATTTTCATTGGATAAACTAGCTGAATTGTACGTTTCTCGTTGTGAGATTACACGGGTACCGATTTACATTGTGTCGGATAGAGATTCGAGATTCACCTCGTGATTTTGGAAGAAATTGCAAGAAGCTTTGGGTACCAAGTTGCATTTCAAAGACCGCCTTTCACCCCAAACCGATGGTCAATCCGAGCGGATAATTCAGATACTTGAGGATATGTTGAGATGTTGCATCCTCGAGTTCATGGTTCATGGGAACGGTATTTACCTTTGATTGAATTCGCTTACAACAATAGTTTTCAATCAAGTATTAAGATGGCGCCTTACGAGGCCTTGTACGGCGTAAATACCGTACACCATTGTTTTGGACCGAGCTCGGTGAGAGCAAAATTTTCGAGTGGATTTGATTAAAGATCTTGAATGAAAGTAAAAGTAATCCGTGAAAATCAAAATAGCCTCCGATCGTCGAAGTCGACGCAGATCTGAAACGAAAAGACGTTGAGTATCGGTGGGAGATAAAGTGTTTCTTAAAGTTTCGCCTTGGAAAAGATACTCGATTTGGCCGTAAAGGCAAATTGAGCCCGAGGTTCATCGGGCCATATGAGATATCCGAACGAAGTCGGTCCGATGCGTATCGTTTGATTTTGCCCCCTGAACTTGAAAAGATTCACGACGTCTTTCATGTTTCGATGCTTCGACGCTATAGATCTGATCCGTCGCACGTAATTAGTCCATCAGAGGTTGAAATACAAGCCGATATGAGTTATGAAGAAGAACCGATTCGTATCCTAGCTCGTGAAGTGAAGGAGTTGCGAAACAAAAGGGTTCCGCTAGTGAAAGTGTTATGGCTCAAACACGGGATAGAAGAAGCTACCTGGGAACCCGAGAACTCTATGAAAGAGCGATACCCAAACCTATTTACGGTAAGATTTTCGGGACGAAAATTTCTTAAGTGGGGAGAGTTGTGTGACCTTAAAACGACCCTAGTCAGAATGTGGTTTCGGGACCACAAAACTGAGGCACAAAAATAATTTAATATTCATTTCGATGCCTATGATATGTGTTAATTCGTGTGTGACATTTTTGATGATTTGATTTAGGGTTATAAATGTGAATTTCACTAAAAAGGACCTAGTAGTAAACTTTGAAAGTAGGATAGGGAAATGTGAGATGACTAATTAAAGCATGCATGCAAAACAATGGTCTTGCATGTCAAATACCCTCTTTTATAAGTGGTGGCGGCCATGACAAGGAGGATGGGCAAAACATGTCATAGACATGTTTTGTTGGTGCAATATGGGAGAAAAAATTAAACTAAGGTGAGGAATAAAGAAATGAAAAAAAAGGAGAGAAGGTGTGTCATCCCCCCCCCATTGCCGTGAGTTGAAGGAAAAGAAAGAAAAAAATTGTTCATCCTTTCTTTGAGCCAAAACTAGGAAGAAAATACAAAGAGAAAAGAAAAGCTTCATCCTTTGGTTCTTCTTGGCGGTTTGAAAGGAGAAAAGTTGAAGATATTCGCCATATTTGCATCTAAGTTAAGGTAAGTTTGATGTTGTGCCATGAGATTCAAGCATGTTTTAGTAGTTAGCTTGAGTTCTAACTAGCCCATGGTTCAAATCTTCACTATGTCATGGAGATAATGTTCGCTAAGGTGGATTTGTGGATGTCATTTGCATGCTAAAAGTAAATCTTGTAATGATGCATGGTATGGTGTTGTATGGCATTCGCCATGGTAGGAAATAAAAGAAAACTATGGTCGTTGTTCATGTTATTTGAATGAGAAGTGCTAGTAAGGTGAAGTACAAATGTTAGTGTTTGATTTACTAGTGTATATGTGCGTATTAGCCTAGTTTTAAACTTGAAACAAAATGGTGTTTAGTCGATACAAGCGACCATACTTGTAGAATGTATCAAGTGTTGAAATCGGCCTCAACATAGATGTGTATGTTCGGCCACATGAACGAATACATATGTTGATGTGTATATTCGGCCTTAGGTAGCCTATTGATGGCTTTAGCTTGACTTAGAAATTCGGCTAAGGGAGAAATATTAGCTAGTATGTTGAATTCGATTCGTGATTTCGTACACATGTGACTCTAATGTCTAATGGATATATGGGCTAAGTACCTTGAGCTTCTCTTTGATGTTTGAATGAATTGTATTGAATTGCTTGATGTAATTAAAATGTGCATGACCATTGTGTATTCGAGCTAAAGGGTGGCCATATGACCATTTAAACTCCTTGTCATATTCGCCATAAGCTAGCATAATGAGGTTTTAATAAGTTAAATTTGTGTGAATTAGCTCAAGAGCTTAGAGGACCACCGTTGGATAAGGGAAGGAAAAGTGATCGAATAGCCGTCGAAATCGTTCGCCACGTCCGAGGTAAGTCTTGAGTAATGACCCTACTTGAATTATATTGAAATGATTTGTCATATTATGGCGGACAATAGAATGTGCGTAGGGACTAAGTTATAAAGTCAATTGAAATCATGCTCTTTGTGTGTGGCTATCGAGTTTAAATTGGAAAGGTTTGATAAATGTTTTGTGTTTGAGCCTTAGTAACGAGAATGAAATATGGATGTGTCGTGATTATTGATATATGTGTACATGAGTATTTGAATGATACCCGGCTAAGTCCCAAGGCATTTATGCTAGTGATTATATCCGGCTAAGTCCCAAGGCATTTATGCTAGTGATTATATCCGGCTAAGACCAAGGCATTCGTATGAAGTTGTTATATCCGCTAAGACCAAGGCATTTGTGCAAGTTACCAAATCCGGTTAAGACCAAGGCAATTGTGCTTGTGGTTATATCCGCTAAATTCGAAGAATCTCGGTTGAAGGTGAGCGTTTTGGTCTGTAATAAATTCAATTAATCGCTCGAAAAACCCATACGATAAGGTATGTTTACATGTGCATCGGAAAAGTCGATTCGTTTGAAATAGTGTTCGTTCGATCGACTAACGAACTTTCGGCTCTTAGATAGGTTGATACCTTGTGTGTGTATATGTTGATGAAGTGTGAAGTAAGTATGATTATGAGAATGTGTATTACTAAAGTGATCCATTTAGTTATGTGAATGTAATACCTTAGTCAAAGCTGATTTCATTACTTGAGACTTACTAAGCATTAAAATGCTTACCCCATTGCTTTGGCTCTCTGTTTTATAGATTTTGCTCGTTAGCTATCGGATTCGGGATCATCGAAGTCGAAGTCATCCACACTATCAAAGCCGCCTTTTTGGTACAAATTTTGGTTGAACTTTGAAATGGCATGTATAGGACTACTCTTTCGTTTGTTGGTCATAGACCCCTTTGATTTTGTATAAATTTGGATAGCCATGCGAAAATGGCTTATATACACTTTGGCATGGTATCATAATCATTTTGTATGTTGTTCATTAAGAGGTATGGAAATGTTTGGATACGATTAGCCATTGGAATGGTTAATCATGATCATTCCTTGTGCCATGTATGCTAAAAGGGCTAGTTGAATCAAGGAAATTATGAAGTAGGTAAAGGTTACCTTGAAAACAGATCTTGACAATGAAGTGATGTGGATGTGAAAAATCACTAAAATAGTAGGAATGGAATTAAATAGTGAATAAATTATGTAAATGAACCTTGATGAATCTACTTTCATATGGAAGAAACAAGCGGTCATATGAGTTATATGTTAAGACATATTAAAGTTCTCGTGAAACAGTAGGAACGGTTTCTGGATCCCTGTCCGACTTTGGAAATTCATTGTAAATTAACCAGAGATAATTAGGAGTCATACCATATATAGATTTCTCTTTGAGTCTAGTTTCTATAGAAACAAACGGCATCGATATTGAATCCATGCAGGAGATATCCAAGTCGTAATGCACGAAGGTCAGTGTAGTCGATCCCCGTAATGGGAGACTTTAACTAATAAATCAGTACTAATTGGCCCGACCAAAATTCTAGAAAAAATTTGTGATGGACATATGAGTCTAATTTCAGGAAAAATTACGAAACTGATTTTCGAGCTTTGAAACTCAAGATATGATTTTTAAGGCGACGGTGACGCAATAACCGACTTATGTCCGAAAATTTTAAATGGACTGTGAAAATGATTAAGTCAAGTTTGTGTGTACCTTGTGTTCGACTCCGGTAACGGACTCGGGTACGGGGTGTTACATGAATCATATTCGATGGTGATTAGTAAGTTGTATTTATGTCTATTCATTGTATTCTGGACAGGCTATGAAATGTTATGAGCATATTGTTGTATGATAATTAGTTGATGTTTATTTTCATGCAACTTACTAAGCTTTATGCTTACCCCTTTTCCTTTCCATTTTCTTATAGTGCCGCCAAAGTAGCTCGAGGATCATTGCATACGTCGAAAAAACAAATCACACTATCATCTGAAGCGCTGGGTACAGTTAGTTCTTTTATTTTGATTATGGCATGTATAGGAACTTTTGTCTTATTTTAGTGTCGCATTGTTTTGGGGCCAAATATGTTGGCTTGTTTTTGCACTTGACTCATTTTGTATAAGGCCATGAATAATGGCTAATATTGAAAGTTGTTTTACGAATGCAAAAAAGTCTTTTATAAATGTGAAAATTGTTGGCATGGTCGTATATGTATGAAATGCATATAGGCCTTAGTTATGGTTGCTTGGTTGAAAAATAATGTTGTGATAGACTTGGGTATGATAGATTGTGTTTTAAGGTGGCAAGGGGCTTGGTAGATAGCCTTATATCGTCCACAATGGTAGACACACTGGCATGTGTCTAGGCCGTATGTGACACACGGTTAGCCCCATGGGCGTGTTGTTCAACCGTGTGTCCCCTACACCTGAAATTTGCAAGTCAGTATGCATGGTAGTAAACACAGAGCAGAGACACAGCCATGTGTCTCAGCCGTGTGGAGGACACAGCCTCTGGCCACGGGCGTGTGCCTTGGCCGTGTGCCCCTAAATTGTTGCTGAAGTCATAAACAGAATGTCAAAGTTTTTAGACACGGGCTAGGACACGGGGGTGTCATGGCCGTGTGAGGGACACGGTCCATGGACACGGACGTGTGTCAGGCCATGTGAAAACCCCTGTAGGTTTGAATTTGGAATCTAATTCACACGGGCTCGAGGCATGAGTGTGTCCCTTTGTGCTTAGGTCGTGTGAACCATACAGGCCTTTAGCACGGCCATGTCATAATGGCCACACGGGCGTGTTGCACTTCCACACGAGAGTTTGCCCTACTTCAAGTAGCATTTTTCAAAGTTTTCAAAGATGTTGGGATTAATCCCGGGTTATTTCCAAAACAAGATTTGGGCTTCATTGGCCCATATTAAGAACTTTTAGACTAAAAGAGAAAAGTTTTAAGTTTGACCTAGTTTTCATGACTCGAAAATGATTGATGCATGTGATTAAGTCAGGTAATGCCTTGTGCCCAATTCCGGCCACGGACTCGAGTAAGGGGTGTTACAAAAAATTGATTATGCATGATGTTGAATAGGTATTTGGGCATGTAATTGTTAGGTTTTGATATAGTAAATAATGTGTATTGAAATGGTTATCTTGGCTACCTATTGAGTTGTAAAAATGTGTTTATCTATGCTTATGAATGCTTGTGTTTATAGGGTGGCAAAATGGCTTTACAAATAGCCTATTTTTGTCCACATGGGCAGAGACACGGGTGTGTGTCTCATCCGTGTGTGACACACGATCATGCTGCATGGTTGTGTGTCCCCTAGGGTACCCTTTCAAATTAAGCCAGTATACCCTACAGTTTTGGCATGGCCTGATACAGGGGCGTGTGTGGCCATTTCGAAGGGCATACGGGCTAGACACACGGGCGTGTGGTTGGCTGTTGTGACATCCCAAAATTGACCATAGTCGGGAAGTGGTTTCGGGACCGCTAAACCGAGTCACCGACATGTTCGAACGTAATATTTATTGTCTAGAATATGTGAAAATGCATGTGTGAATTTTGAATTCTTTGATTTAGTTAATTTGATTGTGAATTGAAAGAAAAGGACTCATGTGAAAGGATTTAAATAGATGTGGCTAATTTTAGGAGATTAATAAAAGGATGAAGTAAAATAAATGGACTTGCATGTCAAATAGCCCATTCCTAAGGGTAGTGGCCGCCATGTCAAGAGTGATGGGCAAGGAAAACATGTTTCAAACATGTTTAGCTAATGGATTATGCTTGAAAGAATAAAGAAATGAAATTGAAAAAAATAGGATATGATGAAAACAAAAGAAAAAAAAGTGTTCATTCTCTCATTTTCTCCTTGCTTGGCCGAATATACTAAGAAGAAAGGGGGAAAAGCTTGAGAAAATCAGCCATGGGAGCTTACTAGACTAAGGTGTTTTGATACAAGAAGGTATGTTTTATGCCACTCTTGAAAATGCATGCATGATTTGGAGGATTGGTTCAAAATTTTCCTTGAATCTCAAATCGAAACTAAGTTGTTAGGTGAGTTAAATTTCGCCATGCATGTTGTCTTCCTTGGTAAGTGTTTTGATGTTGTTGTGATGAAAGCATGGAGATGAGTGAGTTCGAATGTTTAACAAAAGGAAATTTTGTGCCATTGAGTTCTTGTTGTTATGTGTGTGTGCATGAGTATTCGCCATGCTATAGAATTTATGTTGCAAAATGATTAATGCTTAATGAGATGTATAATAGTACTTGTGAATGAGCTTGAGAGTATTTAAACAATTAGACATGAAAAGGGTGGTAATGAGGCTGAAAAATTGTTGGATGGTTAATTGGGTAAGGAATGAAGCATTCGCCATATGGGGTATAAATGGGCATAGGTGTTAAATACCTTGTATTGGAAACTTTGATAAATAAGTAGCAATAAATTAAGATGAGATTGAGTAAATTTTCAGCTTAGTTGTGTTAAGTATTCGCCAATAACCATAATAATGCATGTGAATGCCGTATGTTTGTGTTTGATGGAGAGGTAAATTGTTTGATTTAGCTCAAGAGCAAAGGGGAACTAGATTGGACAAAGGAAAGGAGAAAGCAAACGAGTAGCCGATTTGGAACCGTTCTACCCCAAACAAAGTAAGTCATTAAGCACATATGTTTGATATTGCTTAAATGATTGGAAAATCTATGCAATTGTGTTTAATGGAATGCTATATATGTATAAATGAAATTGTATGTGTATGGAGTGAGGATAATTGTTGAATGTAAAAGAAATAGTGGAATGTGTAGAAAGTTTGCTTTCGGCACTATGTGTGCGGGCAATACGTGTGTATGGTGACGAGATTGGCACTAAGTGTGCGTGCTGGAAATATATGGCACTAAGTGTGCGTGCTGGAGATATAAGGCACTAAGTGTGCATGCTGGAAAAATATGACACTATGTGTGCAAGCTGGAAAAATACTGACTTTGGGTGTGCGAGCTCGAAGGGTATGGCACTTGTGTGTGCGGGCTTAAATTGCGTGGCACTAAGTGTGCGAAATCGAGTGGTAAGCACTGTGTGTGCGTACTCTATATATATGGAGGTGTGTCTCCATTGAATTGAGTATGGACAGCGGATCGGGTAAGTACCTCGAGCTCATGACGAATAGAGAATACGTTCATGCTTGGGGTTGAATTTGGTAAGCCTTAAATCTATGTGATGATTGAAATTGTATGGTTGTGCTGGAAAATGAGTTAATGTGTAAAAATGCTTGATTATCTTGTTGTGTAGAATATGAAATGTGGATGTATGACTTGGTACGAGATTGGACCGAAAGGTCCGAGGTACTATGGTATAGATTCGATATGGATGAGTACCTAGCCTCGTTTGTTGTACATGTTGTAGTAACTTTATCGATTGGATTGATGAATGCTTATGACTTCTTGAGTTGTAAACTCACTCAGTGTTTTTCTTGTCACCCATTTTAGGTCTCTTGGACTCGTATTGTTTGCGTGATCGGGACCGTTGTTGAAGTCATCACACCGGCTGAAATCTTGTGGTATTGTTTTCGTTGTTAAAGAACATTTGGCATGTATAGGCTATTATATTTTGTCGAATTGTGGGTTGTAAACTTTAAGCCATGTGAAAATGGCCTATGTGGTCGTCGAGTGGGATGCTAGAACCTATAGCCACGAGTCTTAGAAACTCTAATTTTGATAAGGTGGCCATAATTTGTGTCATGTATGATGGATGATTAAGGCCAAGGAAAGATTCATGAAATTGGCATAGTCTACTGCAGTAACTGTTGCGGACAGCAGCAGTGAGATGAGATTGAAAAATCACTAAAAATAGTAGAAGTAGAATTAAATAGTGAGTAAATTATGAAATTGAACCTTGATGAATCTATTTTATATGGACGAAACGAAACGACCATATGAGCAGTATACTGAGAATTATTAAAGTTCTCGTGAGACAGGGCCAGAACGGTTTCTGGGTCCCCTTTCGCGACTTTGAAAATTTACCATAAATTATCCAGAAAGAATTAGGAGTCATGCCTTATATGTACAGATTCCATTTTGAGTCTAGTTTCATTAGAAACAAACGGTACCAGTATTAAAGCCCTGTACAGAGAGATATTCAAGTTGTAACGCGCGAAGGTCAGAGCAGTCGATCCCTGTAACATGGGTGACTTTAACTAATAAACTGTACCAATTGGCCCGACCAAAAATTCTAGAAATAAATCCATGGATGGGTATATGAGTCTAAATTCAGGGAAAATTTACGAAACCAGTTTCTGAGTTTTGAAACTCGAGATATGATTTTTAAGGCGACGGTGACGCAGTTTTCCAGCCTGACTGGTAATGTCAAATTGGTTGGTACCTTGAGAGGATTTGGCCGTTAACCCCTCGTGTCCGACACCGGCGACGGTCACGAGTTAGGGGTGTTACAGCTGTGTAACCCAAGTCAGTATCCTCTCCAGTTTTCACACGGCCTGGCACACGGGTGTGTCCTCGATTGTGTGACACAAGTCAGTATGTATGCCCTGTTTCCACACGGTCTAAGACACGAGCGTGTCTATTAACCGTGTGAGGCACACAGCCTGTTCACACGGGCGTGTGATACTTGAAATGTTGAAATTTTTCTAAGTTTCTAAATTTTTCATATATTATCGATTTACTCCCGAATGCATGATAGAACTTTGTATGCTCAATTTGAGTACAAATTAAATGTGGATGAATAATATTTACTGAAATGAGATGATTTTAGATAAATGATTGTTCTTTATTGAGTTACAAGTCCAGTAATGCCTCTTAACCTATTTCGATGAAAGTTACGGGTTAGGGGTGTTACATTTATAATATGAAAACATTATTAATAACAAAACATAGTTAGTGGGGAAATGAAATGAAATGAAAATCCCTTTTTTTTATTCTTCATGCAAACTGAATATTTAAGGGAGAAGATAGAACTTTCGACATTAGGGCTAAAATTGTTGCAAGCTTCAATTGAAAATAATAGATCAGGTATCAATCGTGGAAAGGAAAAAGTCACCAAGTAGCTATCTCTGATCCTTATCATTTGTCGTATTTTGGTAAGTTCGCAGTCCTAGAACTCAAACGTAATTTATTTAATTTAATTAGATAATTGCTATTTATTATTGAACTATGTTCTTAATTGTGTAATTGGATAATTTCTATTGAACGGATATTGATAAGATTATATAATTATATATATGAAATGTGGCATTATGGAATTAATCAATATATAATTAGTAGTTAATTGAGGTGAATGTGATATTGAATTATGTAAAATGATATTATGGACTTGCAAGGGTGTAATTGATATTTTCAGTTATTCGACTAGCATTGGGTGTAATTATTTGTCGATTATTCGACTAGTGCAAGGTACAACTATTGTTGGTTATCCACTAGCGCTGGGCGCAAAACTCTATTACAGTTAATCTATTGAGCACTAGGTGCTAATAATAGGTTGGTTAATATTGAAAATGTTTGCCTAATCCCTTTATGATAGTTAGTAAATGAAAAGATGGATTGAATTTGCATATGAAATGTCAAGAGGACTTATTGTGGACTATGTGGTAACAACAAATATAAATATATTAGATATGAGAATTGATGGAGTATCAAACTCTTATGTAGCTATTTAAATTAATCTATAGTTGATCATTCCTTTGTGTGCAGGTTAGGTATTTATTTCGATTGTTGACTCAGCATCCAACATCAATCTCAAACTCAATGTTGGTGATGTATTTCTTTTTGTATGTCTTGGCATGTATCGAGGATAATGATATTTGAGTAATGGTTTTCTGATATATGGTTACTTTCATAGAATGTCATATAAACTTTTGAGTTATGTTTTGTCTTGAAACAAAAGCTTGTAAATGGTTATGAACTTGACTCTTTTGAATGTGTATAAATGTTGGTGTGAATTGGTAAATGTTTTGTATATGGCAACTTGGTGAGATTGGTTATATTTGGCTATTTGGTTAAAGTTTAACTGAGTATGAATGAGTGGATTATGTCATATGTTATTCACTTTGTTATGAAATGTTAAACTTTGTTTGAGGTACCTTTGAATGACATATTGGTTAGGCACATAAATTGTAGGAAATTGTCTTGTTTTTCTTGTTTGGGAAGTATTTTTGGTGATGTTTACATCGATGTTTATGCTTTTGTTACCTAAGATAGGTGTGATTTATGCCTTGTTTAGGAAGCAAATTCAGGAGTACACACGACCTGAGACACGAGCTATCACATAGCCGTGTGACGTACACAACTTACACACCCGGCTGTGTCTTAATGATTTTAGGTACAAGGTACACACGGTCTAGCACACAGCCCTGTGTATCAAAACAGTTTCGAACACAGCCAGGAATATGTTTTGTGGCACAACTGTGTGACCTTAATTTGAATATACACATGGGTGGACACACTGGTTGGGACACTGCCTGTAACGGCCCTATTTTGGGCCCAGTTGGAACAGTGGTTTCGGGACCACTGATCTGAGGGTGGAGAAATTATTTTTGATATTATTTTATGTGTTGTGGCATGATTATATGAGAGTATGAAAATTTTGGTGAATTAATTTTAGCGATTTTATGTTTAATTGTGAAAAATGACTAAATCGCATAAAGTGCAAAAGTCCTATTTTGATAGCTAAGGGTGTCAAATAGCTAGAGGACCAAAATTGGGGGTCTTTAAAGGGAAAATAGACCCTTAAAGTAGTGGTGGCTGGCCATAGGGACAAAAGGGATGAGAAAGTCAAAGTTAGGTAGCCTAAATTGATTAAAATAAAACCTAAGAAAAAGGCTATCATCTTTTTATTTTGCTCCTTCTTCTCTACTGATTTTCCTCCAAGAAAATGGTCATGAAAGCTTGCAAAAATTTTCAGAAACTTAAAGCCTTTGCAAGTAAGTGACTTTGAGGGCTTTTCTTGAATATTTTTGTACTTTTGATATCCTTGTAGCATGAGCTTTCTAAAAAGGGGGCTATGTTGCAAAATGATTGAAATTTTAGGGTTTTACCATGAGAGTGTTCATGTTATTTTTTGAAATTTTATGGAAGAAAATGAATCATGATTGTGAAATAAATAACTTTTGTGAAGGGACTTCTCATGAAAAACCCTAATAGGACCATTTTGTAAAGTTTGCAAAATAGATAGTAATGTTGTGAAATAATGGAAATTTTGGGTTGCTATAAGAGTAAAAAGGGTTCGGTTGGGCTTAAGATATGAAGAAGTTCGATAAAAATCGATTTTTGGACCTAGGGGTAAAATGGTCATTCTGTAAAATGATTAAATTGTCGAATATCTAGATTAATAAAATGATTAAATGTGTGAATTTTTATCATTATAGATCAAGAATTACAAAATTCAGGCCTAGACCGGGGAAAAACAATGCATGTGGACTAAGCCGAACTAGTCGTCCTAGACCGGGGAAAAACAATGCATGTGGACTAAGCCGAAGTAGTCGTCTACATTTTGTAATTCAAGGTAAGTTGTGTGTAAACAATACAACTACATTGTTATTATATGTGTTTGAATTGATATAGCATAAATTGCTTGTTTGTGGAAATGATTATGTATGTTGAATATTGAGATAGTAGAACTCCCGTTTGAACCACAAGAAATAAATCAGATATTCATGCCATGACATTGGAGTTATTTGTGTGCTAGTGTAAGAGATGTTTGGGACATGCATCGGCCACATTATGAGAGCCAGTGTAAGACCATGTATGGGACATGGCGTCGGCCTCGATTTCAATAGTCAGTGTAAGACCATGTCTAGGACATGGCATAAACTTGATGGATGAGCCAATGTAAGACCATGTCTGGGACATGGCATCGGCCTTATACCCTATGTTTGAGGCTTAGTGAATATCTGATAGTTTTCCAAATGGTTCAACGGTGAGAGTTATAGTTTTAGCTAAACGAGAGAAGTATAACCATGTTGTGAGTGGTACAGGTACCTATTTGAAAAGTATGAGACGTGAGCTCAATATATATGTTATGTGAATTATATTGGTTAGTGACGAGTAAGTTATGCTTATGCCTACTTTTGTATTATAAGCATGATGATGAATGGTAAAGTTGTTGTTATATTTATTTGCATGCAACTTACTAAGCTTTATGCTTACTCTCTCTCTTTACCATTTTCTTATAGTGTCGCCTAACTAGCTAGGGGATCAACAGACGTCAGAGGCATCGATCACAGTATCAGCTGAAGCACTCGGTATAATTAGATTTATCATTTTGAATATGGCATGTATAGAAACTTAAACTTTTGAGTTTTTTCATTATTAATTGGCCAAATGTGATGGCTTACCTTAGCATTTGATTCATTTTGTATAAGGCCATGAAAAATGGGTAATATTGAAAGTTATTATATGAATGCTAGATAGTCTTTTATGAATGTGAAATTGTTGGCATGTTTGAGTACATGAAATGTATATAAGCCTTAGCTATGGTTGTTTGGTCGAGAAATCATATTAAGTTAGATTTTGATATGTTGGTTGGCATTAGATTGTGTTTCAGCGTGGAAAAAGGCTTAGTAGATAGCCTCATATTGTCCACACGGGTAGACACACGGATGTGTGTCTAGGCCGTGTGTGACACACGGCCAACCCCATGGGTGTGTTGTCTAATCATGTGTCCCCTGCACGTAAAAATTACAAGTCAGTATGCATGGTAGTAAACACACGGGCAGAGACACGACTATGTGTCTCAGCTGTGTGAAGGGCATGGCTTAGCACACTGGCGTGTGCCTTGGCAGTGTGACCCTTAAGGATTGCTGACGTCAGAAACAGAATGTCAAGGTTTTCGAACACGGGCTGAGACACAGGCGTGTCGAGGCCGTGTGAGAGACACAGGCCATGCACGGGCGTGTGCCAAGCCGTGTGAAATCCCTTATAGGTTCGACTTGAAAAATAAATCTACACGGGTATAGGACACAGGCGTGTCCCTAGGTGCTTAGGCCGTGCATGTCACACGGGCTATCAGTACGACCATGTTCAAGTTCCACACGGGCGTGTGCCCTGGTTCAAAAGTCATTTTCCTAGTGTGGGTTAAAGGACCCGAGTTGGTCCCGAATAGCTTACAAGAGGTGTTTTGGGCCTTGTAGGCCCAAGATAAGAAGTTTTAGAAAAATTTTGAAAAAGTTTTAAGTTTTAACGGGCTCGTATAATCTGACTTGTATGTATATATGTGATTTGTGAATGGTAATGCCTCGTACCCGTGTTGGCGTCGAACGCGAGTTAAGGGTGTTACATTGTCGTGTGTCTGGACTTCAAATGTCCACACGGTCTAGGTTGTGACACATTGTCTGAGCTATGACACACGGTCTAGGCTGTGACACATGGCTTGGTCACACAGCCTTGTGTTCCCTGTTTTCAAAGTATTCAACTTTTTCTTAACTTTTCTATTTTGTTTCGAATTGACCTTAGAATGTTTTCAATCTATTTTTAGGGCCCTGTAAGCCCGATTTAAGGCCCGTAAATTTATGTTTAATGTGAATGGATTTTGATTTGATAATTTGTAAATTCAATTGAATATTTTTTTTGTAAGTAGATTTAAATGTTAAACAAGTTATTGTAATACCTCGTGACCTCAATCCGGTGACGAAGACGGTTTAAGGGTGTTACATATTGTTGTATGAACTCCTCCGTTGCGTTGTTGGCAAGCTTATTGAAAGTTGTCTCCAACCAATTGATCGATATCTGACCACCTTTGAATCAGTTTGTGGCCTTCCCCAACATTCCCATGTAGAGGTCCACTTTCCCCCGAACCATCGCTAATCCCGTGATGACTAGCTCATCCACCGGCAAACCGAGTTGTAATGCTAGTCCTCGAGTGTGATTGTACACTCGCCTCATGGAAGGTGGAAAGTGTGTGTTTCAGGCCTCCATCTTTCTACCAACACGCTGATTAGTGTGAGATCAAGTTTGCAATCCCCTTGCATACAAGACGCATGCAGGAATCCAGCCTCTTGCAGGTACCCACGAATTTTAAGGATCGAAGGCTCTAGCACACGACCGTCTGCCTACTTATAACATAAAAAGAATATTTAGACTTATCAAAAATTTATTAGCATAATTAAAAAAAAATGAAATTTTAAATTTCGTCTTACCATTGGTAATTGGGTGGAGTAAATATGGTTGTCGTCGAAGCGGATTAGAGATGTATCCATTTTCGAGAAATTAATCCGAATGAATAAAAAACAATATAATTAAAAATAATAATATTTTTAAATGAAAATATAAATAAATATTGAATAAAAAGCTTGAGAGAGTTCAGAGAGTTTGAGAGAATGATGTGAATGAAAAAAATGAAATTTGGAGGGCTATTTATATGTTAAAGAAAAAATTACAGTTGGGAGATTTTAAAATTTTTTTAATATTTGACGCGGTAACGATCAAAAAGCTGTTGTATTTTATCATTGAGGGAAAGCGCGTCCAACTGGACGAGCTCTTCTATCATATGTGTAATTGGGTACGTTTTCATATTCTCTCTCCTAAAACCGACCTATTTCTTTAATTAATTTTAAAACCGACCTAAAGACCATATTAAAAAAAAAGCAAATTAATCAAATTTAGCCCAGAAAAATGTAAAGTGGGATATCTCACCAGAGGTTTCTTTGCCCGCAAGGGCTTTTTGTATCATTTGAAATTCTAAGGTGCATCTGCACTACAAATTTTACAAACATCATTTAGTTAGTAGTGGAAAAAAAGAAGAAGAAATATATAGAAAATGGCTTCTCTTACAACCAAATCTCTTTGGGAGGACTACCATGCAACCTACTATTTTTTATTTTTGCCGGAACATATAGAGATAGACATTCTAAGCTAGCCAAAGAATTGTTGGTAAGTATTTTATTTTAAATATATTAATATTTTATTTTAATTTTGTAAAATTATATAAATTTTTAAATAAAATTTTTATCATAAAATAAAAATACAAATTCCATTTCTAATTTTAAAACTATCTTTTTTATTTTTATCTAAAATTACACTATCAAATTTAAATTTTAAAAATAAAATTTTTGTAAGTCCTAAATAATGAACAAATACTATTTTTTTTTCAATTGCACTATTAGTTTTACCTTTTATCTAATAATATCAGTTATTTGTTTGAATTTTTTTAATTTGAAATAAATTATAAAATTATTAGTTCCTAAAATTTGTAATTAAATCAAAAGGTGGCCACATGTTGGGTTTTTATATTTTATATTTTAATATTTTTACGTAAAATATTTAAATGAACAATTAAGAATCATTATGTAAAATAAATCAAATATCTAATGACCAAATTGGAAATTGATGAACATTGTTACGTAAGCATTTTCACACTTCACCTATGATTTAATGTCTTTTAGAAAACATAATTTTCATCCTTTTACCCACCAAAGGTTACAATCAGTTTTCAGCGTAAAATAATAAAATATCATCTGGGACAGCCAGATTAGTGCTCATGATAAGCAAAAAAAGCTGCTATCAAAACTCAGCCATACGGCTGCTAATTTCATTTTCGTTTCATTAAATTTGGTGGTCCAAAGCTTTCTTATAGCCAAATGAAGGATTACGACTTTTGGTGCTTAGATTTCCTATGCGTAAAGGCATGCATTGGTGTGAGTTAAAAGCCAAAACGTCTGGTGCAAATGTTTAGAGCAATGATTGCTGTTTGGGTGGAACTAATTCCTCCACCAAGGTTGAAATTTGGGAAGTGCTAGCCATTTTCACAACTTTAAAGATCACAGAACTGGCATGACAAGCAAACCGACAACAAATTTCCAGCGATAAACTTTTCACCTTTCTATTTCTTCGATTTTGAAAAGTATAAAAGGTGGCATTGTCACACCAATGCTTGACATAGTCCGTCAGATTTAGGGGTTCCACTTATTAATGAGATCCCAACTACTCCATCAATTTATAATATATACTCCATCAATTTATAATATATATATATCTTTCTTCTGTCTGAACACATTAATCATAGACCGAACCAGTGATGGATCCTGTTAAATGGCTTATTAGCGTGCTGCTTCTTTTGTTTCTTACCCATCTCTCCATTTCTACCGACACCATAACACTAGATCACTTCATCAAAGATAATCAAGTCATAGTTTCTAGTGGCAAGATTTTCGCTCTAGGATTTTTCAGCCCTGGCAGTTCAAGGAATCGATATGTTGGCATCTGGTATCATCAGATTCCAGAGAAAACAGTTGTTTGGGTGGCCAACAGGGAGAGTCCCATTAAAGATAACTCAGGGATCCTCAGAATCGATAGCCAAGGAAATCTTGCACTGTTCCAGAGAAACCAAACACTTCCTGTCTGGTCTACAAACGTGTCCATCACAGGCACTAGGAATTCCATTGCTCTAATTTTGGATTCGGGAAACCTTGTTTTGCTTCAAAATGATACCAGAAGGGCGGTACTGTGGGAGAGTTTTGATTATCCTACAAACAGTATGCTTCCGTTTATGAAACTTGGGTGGAGTTTCAGAACAGGTGTGGATCGAGTCTTGACGTCTTGGAAGTCTCCCGATGATCCTGGGATTGGAAACTATTCCTACCGGATCAACCGGAGCGGCTTCCCTCAACTGTATTTGTACAAGGGTTCCGCCCCTTGGTGGCGAACCGGGTCATGGACCGGGCAAAGATGGAGTGGTGTACCTGAAATGACAACCAACTACATATTTAATGTTTCTTTTGTCAACACTCCAGATGAAGTATCGATCACGTATGGGGTGAAGAAGGCCTCTTTCATCACAAGAATGATAACGAACGAAACAGGGATTCAACAAAGGTTCACATGGAACAACCAAGCGCGACATTGGATTGGGTTCTGGTCGGCCCCAAAGGATCAGTGTGATTTTTACGGGCATTGTGGGCCGAATGGTTACTGCAACCCCGATCACCCGGATGATTTCGAGTGCACGTGTTTCCCAGGCTTTAAACCCAAGTCATCCGAAGCATGGTTTATAAGAGACGGGGCAGGAGGATGCGTGAGGAAACCTGGTATCTCCACGTGCCAAAAAGGGGAAGGGTTCGTCAAGGTGCCACGTCTGAAGGTGCCAGACACTTCGGCGGCACATATAGACATGAGTATGGGATTGAAACAATGCGAGAACGAGTGCTTGAGAAATTGTTCGTGCGTGGCTTATGCTAGTGCATACGCGGAGATCAACGGAGGGATTGGCTGCTTGACTTGGCACGGGGATTTGATTGATGCTAGAACATATGCAGATGCGGGACAAGATCTATACATACGTGTGGATGCCAGTGAACTAGGTACCTGCCCTACACATTCAAATTCAATTCTCTGTTTGCGTCCAACATCTACTCTTAAAATATCTCTGGTCCTTCTTTTCCCTATTAAACGTTTCCCCACATCTGGGCCAAAATGTTTTACGCTACGTGGCCTTGTTTGTGTCAAAACACTCGTAAGAACTGTATAACTATGGTTAGGCCATGCTTGTTTAATTAATGGTAAAAATTTATGAGTGGATACAAGAATTACCTTCAGAATAAACTGGTTTCTTCCATTTACATTAATATATAAAAAACTAATCATATCCCCACTTGTTAGCTCGGTTTACAAAGAAGGGCCTCTTTCGAAAGAAGGGGGTGCTTGCAGTTACCATAGTTTCTGCTGCTGTATTGTTTCTTATTCTTGTCGCCTTGTTGCGTTGCTTGGTGAGAAGACTCAGAAGAGGTACGTACATCTTTTCCACTGTTTTTATTTGTTAAAACCGTTTATTTTTCACGTCTTAATCATGCCAATAAGATTTTCGCTACTAAATAGACCACTTGCCTTTGTAGAGAGTGGAGACTAGAAATTGGTTTAATCATGATATTTATTGTGTTTAACAGCAGAAAGAAGAAGAAAAAGGAAAAATGCGTTCAGTTTGACAAGTTCATCGTTGTTCGAAGATTCAGTAGGTGAAAAGGACATCGATGAGAGTAGAAGAAATGGAGATTTACCCTTCTTTGCTTTCAGCACCATAGCTAAAGCCACCAATAATTTCTCATCTGATAACAAACTTGGACAAGGTGGCTTTGGTGCTGTTTACAAGGTAATCTCTTAGCAAATAATTATACACACGTCGACCTGCAATGGAACTCCTATTAGTCCATTCCTGAATGGAATTTTCTTTGTATTTGTAGGGTGTGCTCATCAATGGAAAAGAAATAGCAGTGAAAAGATTATCAAAGCACTCAGGTCAGGGAGTAGAAGAGTTTAAGAATGAAATTGTGCTAATTGCAAAGCTTCAGCATAGGAATCTGGTAAAGATGCTGGGATGTTGCATTCAGGGTGAAGAGAAGATGTTAATCTATGAATTTTTACCAAATAAAAGCTTAGACTCTATCGTTTTCAGTACGTCTTTCTTTCTTTCTCATATGCTATTGGAAACATCACTTTTAAATCATTGAATACTTAAGCCAAATACTGCAATTTTAAGTTATGCAATGATTCCTTTTCAAAACTGATTTTGGATCCAGATGAATCAAAAAGTTCAATGTTGGATTGGAAAAAGCGTATAGAAATAATTTGTGGGATTGCTCGCGGGATCTTGTATCTTCACCAGGATTCAAGGTTAAGAATCATTCATAGAGATCTGAAGGCAAGCAATGTGTTACTAGATGCTGCAATGAATCCGAAAATTTCAGATTTTGGCATGGCCAGAATATTTGGAAGAGATGAGATTGAAGGAGATACTAAACGTGTTGTTGGAACATAGTAAGCATTCTATATGCAAAGGTTGGATAAAACTTCTGCTACTGGTTACAAACGAGTTCTTACAGTTTCCCTTTTGTTATATGAATTTAGTGGTTACATGTCACCGGAGTATGCAATGCATGGGCACTTCTCCATAAAATCCGATGTTTATAGCTTTGGAGTCCTGTTGTTAGAGATTATCACCGGAAAAAAGAACAGCAGTTATTTTCCTGATAGTCCCTATTCAAGTCTGGTTGGATATGTAAGTAACCAAATTTAAAGCACAATTTATGAGCAATTAACTCAAAATTTTCCACTCAAATAATGATTCAACCTTTTTTCAGGTTTGGGAGTTATGGAAAGAAGACAGAGAGATTGAAATAATTGACTCGGTATTCGGTGATTCGTATAGTGCCAATGAATTTTTGAAATGCATTCAGATCGGGCTATTGTGTGTACAAGAACATGCAACAGATCGACCAATGATGTCTACAGTTGTGTTTATGTTGAGCAACGAAACAGCTCTTCCATCTCCAAAACAACCTGCATTTACAGTAAAGACAAGTCACAAAGGCGACGAGATATTGAATAGTGAAGGAACTGAATCTACAAATGATGTGACCCTCTCTATGGTTCAAGCTCGCTAGAACTTCAGCCATCTCTGTTTTTCTTTTCTTTTTTTAATTATCGAACTTTGTTTAAAGTTAATGTAACTACTTTTGGCTAGGATGTATACTGCTGGAAACTACATATGTAATTATCTCGTAATAAAGTTATTGTCCTCTGTAAAAAAGAAAATTTAAAGTAGACAACTAAAAGCAAGGAAAACTATCATTTGCAAGAACCTTCATTGGTTTAAGTTTATATGTTAGAGTTATGACAATTTATATGCTGATCTAGCTCGGGACATCATCGCATGATGATCTAATCTTTAGAAATATCTCGATGTCTTAGTGTAAGCTTGGATGCAATATTTGCTTTAATTGTATCTGGTCTCATCATAATCCACATAGGTAAGTGATATATATATTTTTTACAAAACATCAATTTCACATCTTAATAAAATGTTTAAACCAATTTTCAACATTTACAAAGTTTCATCAAATTTTAAAAATAATTTCAAATCATTTCTCAAGTTTGGATATACTCAAAACATTAAATGGAGTCTTGGGATTTAAACTGATTAAAAACACAAGTTGCATCTGGGCAAGGCTTGAAATTTAGCCTACTTATTATTGTCCTTTAGCTATTTACTTGCAAATCTTGAGACTTGACTTATTATAACTTTTTCGCTATTGACTTGCAAGTCTCAATACGGCTAAGTTTTAGGACTTAATACAGAGAACCTCAAAATTAGTTAAAAAATACTTTTAAATCATCCCAAACATTATCATATTATATTCATGAGTTTCAAATTATTTTAAAACTATTTTAAACTTCATTCAAGCATAAACTCATCCCATAAACATGGTTATGCCAATTAAAAAATCAAGTCTTAACTAAGTAGAAAATTCCATCATGATTTCAAGTAACACATGAGAACATAGGCCAATGTAATTAGAAACACCTCAACTATCCTAAGCTTTTATGTACATTCCAATGCATTAACATAAGCTAATATAGATCAATAACTTTACAATCTTCAAATTTGGTACAATGATGTAATCCTATCAATAAATAAATTTAAGTTTTTCACAAAGTCTTATTACTTACACATTTTAAACAACTAATAAAAATTTAATTCTTCTTACTTATCAGTTCTTCATTAAGACTCAAATACTCAAATATAATTCACTTTATTTATTTAGATCATCGCCGCTTGTTATATTTTATTTAATTCTTTAACTAGCATTCATTTATATTATATCATTCTTAATTTTGTCCCGGTACATATACATTTTTCACCAATAATCAAAATAACCTACAATACATTCTAAAAAATAATCAAAATAATAATATTTTGAAAAAAAAAGAAATTGACTTGACTCATAAACATGCAGGAGAAAACAATAGTTAAATCACTATTAAAATTTTCAAAGTCATTTGACCCAAATCGAGTAGAAATTGAAAGACTTTTGATGCTTGATGGTTGAACTCATTAGATATCCCTAATATTGCAAGAGAAAATATTAAATTTTCAAGTAGGAGGGGAAAATGGTGGCTATAATTGTTTTCACATACCAATTAACAAGATTGAAATTGAATGTTTCTAAAATCTAATTATGGAAGATAAAATAATCGTCAACCACCTACGCGTATTAAATTTTCAGAACAGAACATTTGTAAGACGGAGTTTAGATATTGACTTGCCTTGACTCGGTAATCTCTCAACGGTTGAGCCAAACGGAAATAAATGCTTAAGAGATTAACACCACTCATTGAAAATCCCCAGTAATTAACGTAATGGGACCATCCACTTTTCAATGCGACACTGAGATCCCAACTGCTCTCTTCAGCAATTCAATATATATCATTGTTCCGGAACACCCGAAGCATGTACTGAAGCGGTGATGAATCCTGTTTTATGGCTTCTCAAAATACTGCTTATTTTCTTTCTTTCTCACTTATCCTTTTCTTCAGACACCATAACGCAACATCACTTCATTAAAGATAACGATGAAGTGATGGTCTCTAGTGGCAATATTTTTGCACTAGGATTTTTCAGCCCTGGCAGTTCTAGTAATCGATATGTTGGCATCTGGTATTATCAACATCCGGGAAGACCGTTGTTTGGGTGGCTAACAGAGAGAATCCCATTAATGATACTTCAAGGGTCTTCTCTATCGACCGTCGAGGAAATCTTGTCCTGTTCCAAACAAACCAAACACTTCCTGTCTGGTCCACAAACATTTCCCTCGCAGGCACTAGCAATTGTATTGCTCAAGTTTTGGATTCGGGAAATCTTGTTTTGATTCGCAATGATACCACAAAGGCGGTACTGTGGCAGAGTTTTGACCATCCAACAAATAATTGGCTTTCATTTCAAAAGATTGGGTTGAATCTTAGAACCGGTCTGAACCTAATATATACGTCTTGGAAGTCTACAGATGATCCAGGGGTTGGGAACTATTCCTTCAGGATGAACCCAAACGGGTCTCCTCAGATGTTTTTGTACAAGGGTTCGACTCCATGGTGGCGAAGCGGACCTTGGACCGGACAAAGATGGAGTGGTATACCTCAAATGACACAGAACTTCATATTTAAAGATACATTTGTCAACACTGGTTATGAAGTATCGTTCTCTTCAGATGTGAGAAATAGCTCCATCATATCAAGAACGCTAGCGAAGGAAACAGGAGTTTTGCAAAGAGAATCATGGAACAATGAAGCGCAACGTTGGATTGTTTTTTATTCGGCTCCAACGGAACTGTGTGATTTTTACGGGCATTGTGGGCCAAATGGTTACTGTAACCCTTATCTCGCAGGTGCTTTCGAATGTACATGTTTCCCAGGATTCCAACCCAAATCACCCGAAGGATGGTTCATAGGAGATTGGACAGGAGGATGCGTGAGGAAGCGAGGTATCTCCATGTGTGGAAATGGAGAAGGGTTCGTCAAGTTTCCACATGCGAAGGTGCCTGACACTTCTGCGGCAGTTGTAAACATGAGTATAGGATTGAAACAATGCAAGGAAAAGTGCTTGAGAAATTGTTCTTGCATGGCTTATGCTAGTGCAAACTCAGAGACTGGAAGAGGGATTGGCTGCTTGACTTGGCATGGAGATTTGATGGATGCGAGGAAATATACCTATACGGGACAAGACCTATACATACGAGTGGATAAAAATGAGATAGGTAAGCACTAAATATAATGAATGGGTTATTTTTAGGTGCACCTTAGAAAGAAAAAGTAAGAGTTATTATTAGGATAATTACATTCATTTATTTATGCTGATTTTAAAATATAACTATATAATTGATATATTTATAGTGCATAACTTAGTTATACATAACTTGACACCTATTAATTAATTATATGAGTATCAACTTTGACCATATTTCATTTTAATCCTAAATAAAAGTATTGATCTCTTTAAAAGATTTTTATTTACTCTCGTGGTGTTTTTTTTTTTTCTGTGTTCTAATTTTTAATTGATTTCTTTCGTATGCAATCATATGTGCAACATGTTAGCTCGGTATACAAAGAAAGGTCTACTTCACAATAGGGGAGTGCTTGCGATTATAATAGTTTCTTTGCCTGTAGTGTTTCTCATACTAATGGCCCTTTCGCGTTGCTTTCTAAGAAGGCAAAGAAGAGGTGTGTCTCACACTTTTTCTGTACTAGCTTTTTTTTATTCAAATTTTAATCGTTGCCATAGGATATAATTTGCAATTGAATTGACAGCAGGAAGAGCAAGAAAAAGCAAAAATATCTTTAGCTTTACCTCATTCAAAGACTCTTTAGGTGAAAAAGAGATTGATGAGAGCAGAAGAAATGGAGATTTACCCTATTTTGATTTGGGCACCATAGCTGCTACCACTAATAATTTCTCTTCTGATAATAAACTTGGGCAAGGTGGCTTTGGCCATGTCTACAAGGTAGTTTTTCTCTAAAAAAAACATGTGGACGTGCAATAAAACTCCTTATCTGTACTTGAAGGAAAATTCTTTGTATTTGCAGGGAGTGCTCTTAAATGGAAAAGAAATAGCAGTGAAAAGACTATCAAATTCCTCAAGTCAGGGACTACAAGAGTTTAAGAATGAAATTGTGCTAATTGCAAAACTTCAGCATAGGAATCTCGTAAGGATACTAGGATGTTGCGTTGAGGGTGAAGAGAAGATGTTAATCTATGAATTTTTACCAAATAAAAGCTTAGATTTTATCATTTTCGGTATGTCTTCTTTCAAATTGTTGATTCCTTATGCTAACAACTTTTGTTTTAAGTTATGCATGATTCCTTTTAAAATTTGACTTTTGATTTTAGATGACTCAAAAAGATCACTATTGGATTGGAAAAAGCGTTTGGAAATTATCTGTGGGATTGCCCGAGGAATGTTGTATCTCCACCATGATTCCAGGTTAAGAGTCATTCATAGGGATTTGAAAGCGAGCAATGTATTACTAGATGATGCAATGAATCCGAAAATTTCTGATTTCGGCATGGCTAGAATATTTGGAGGAGACCAAATGGAAGGGGATACCAGACGTGTAGTTGGAACATAGTAAGAATTCGGTATGCTAAGTTTGGAGAAAACTGCTATAGGTTTCAAACTTGTTCTTACATTTCATTTTTGTTGTATGATTTTAGTGGTTACATGTCGCCTGAATATGCAATGCATGGACACTTTTCAATGAAATCCGATGTATATAGCTTTGGCGTCTTGCTGTTAGAGATCATCACTGGAAAAAAGAACAGCAGTTATTTTCCCAATAGTCCGTCGTTGAATATGGTTGGACATGTAAGTAACAAAATTTTTAGTACAATTCTGTAAAAAGTGTTAACAATTAAAACATTCAAATGATTATCCAAACAACGTTATTTCAGGTTTGGGAGTTATGGAAAGAAGACAAAGCCATGGAAGTTGTTGACTCATCATTAGCTGATTCATATTCTACAGATGATATTTTGAAGTGCATTCAAATTGGGCTATTGTGCGTTCAAGAATGTGCAACAAATAGACCAACAATGTTGGCAGTTGTTTTTATGTTGAGTAACGAAACGACTCTTCCATCGCCAGAACAACCTGCATTTATAGCGAAGCAAATTCACAAAAGCGACGAGATATCAATTAGTGGAGGAACTAAGTCTATAAATGAAGTGACAGTCACCATGATTGAAGCTCGGTAGAGATAAAATACAATGTTTTATGCAGTATTATATAATGAAATAATATATTTTATAATTATTATTATGTTATAGATTATAATAAAATATACATTATTAATAGTTATGTGTAATTTAGTATATTAAAATAGATGTTTATTATTATAATTAGTAAAACATAAAATATTATTAAAAATTTAATATTTTAATAAAATCTTATTTTATTAAATTACATTTTGAATTGGGCTTAAAATTTTACAAACTGTATTTGAGTATTAAGTTTAATTTCTTTTTATTTTAGACTTGAGATTTGGTTAATTTATTTATTTTAAGTTTGAACTTAGTGTAATATATTTGAGTTTTGAAATAAATATTTTAGAATATGAATATTAAATTTGTAAATTTAATAAAAAGATAAAAAAATTATTCAACTGTCAATATAATATTATAATAAATAATATTTTTTTGTTAATTCCTACAATATCATAAAATAATAAAATTTACATACAAAGAACACTTTTAATTATTTTATATAAAAACCACTATTAAATATATATAATTTATATTTTATAAGATTGTGTTGCCATTGTATAAAACTACATTAAAATTTGAATTGGTTAGAGTAACACCCCCACTTGATCTGAAATCCAAACTAAAAAAATTTGTAATCTATAATAACACCGACCGTTTAACTTCTCTATCGTTTCCAAGTAGAAGGCTAGTCAACATCTTAGACTCGGTGTTACAGAAAATCAATAAGCGGTTGTGCAATTTAATGAGATTGGTAAGTGAGAAGCCATTTTTCTTGCACATTTGTCATATTCATCTCTATTATTACAAAACTCATATCAATTAGAAAAATTATATTTATTAAAAATTTATACAAATAGTATTAGAAATTCCATCAATTATCTTTAAATGGCAATATCATGCTCTTTTTTCTTCTTCTTCTTCTTTTACTTTCATAAAAAATCAAAAAATAAATCCAATTAAACAAGAAAAGAAGTACATAAAGCTAATGATCCTGCTGAAATAACTGGGATCAGACAATCTATCCTCCTATATATGGAAAAAAAAAGAATATGATCCGATTCATGCGGTTTTTACCATTTTAATTCTCTAGTTAAAGAGAGTGATGATTAATTAACTGTTCATAATAGCAAACCCTAAAAACTAATAATCTAGGATTAGTGTTATTTTCTACTAGCAAAAATCTTGCCACTAGAGGTGCATGCAGAAAACAAGCATTCATCATTGGCTCTGTATGGTGAAGGGAGAAGTTGGGATCTGAAAATGTCATTAATAAAGTCAATTACTTTCTGGGGACTTTTAATTTCTAAATATGTAGTAGCCAGTTAACTATTGTTTTCCACTGCTTATGGAGTTAAGTGAAATACGTTTTTCAAAATATTATTATTATTTTGGAATGTGTTAAATTGACATTTATGCATGCGCTTTCAATTCCTTATGAATTTTGGAATATTAAAAGCTTACTATCATTATATTTTATTTACTTCTTGTTTTTAATTTAATGAATTTATATATATTGAAAATTGGAAAAAAGTAGTTAGCAAATTAAAAGAATTTTTATTAACATTGTATTTAAATTACATTACATTACATCTTACCAAAAGCAAATTCAAATAATAATAAACAATAAGGATATTTATAGGTTAATATATATTATAAGTCTCTATATTCTTTGTAAATTTAAAATTGATCATTATACTTTTTATTTTAGGAATTTAGTTCATTTACTTTTCAAATTTCAAAGTTCAAGTTCAATTGTTAATATTGTTAAAATTATTTTGTTAAATTGAACTTAATTAAAACATTATTTTTAATTACGCACTACCAACGAATTTCTTTTTTATTTCAAAATTTCACACCAATAAATTTAACAAAAAAAAATATTAACGATGTTAACAGTTGGACCTAAATTTTAAATTTTGAAAAGTAAAGGGGCTAAATTCCTAAAAATAAAAGTGCATGGACTAAATTTCGAATTTGTGAAGAGTATAGGGCCCTATGGCATGTTTTAACCATAATCATAATCTAAAACTTAATTTATGACAGAAATATCTATGCTAATATTTAAACCATTGACTAAGTTAGTGTTACAGGCAAACCGATCACTAACTCGATTAAGAAAATTATGAAAATACCATTTTGTGTATAAAATAATTAATATTTAGGAGTATTTATGACAATCAATCAGAATGTTAAAGAATCTAACTACAAAATATCCTAATAGCACTAAGAGTCCAAAAGTGGCTAAACACATACGGTTTCTGTTGCACAGAGGAAGGAATGTGCAACGTGCTTTAACCTACTAAAACAAGAAACAATAAAGTGTTAGAATATGTATAAGAACAATAAAAAGTAAAAAAAAAATGAAAACCTAAGACTAAGAAACAATAAAAATTACTAAAACCCGAAAACATGAAAAATTGTGAAGCAACTTAACAAACTTCGTTCGAGGTGTTCTCGATTTTCAAAAATCATGAAATTTAAACTGAAGCTTCCTCAAATAATGTAGATCTGATCTGGAAAGTTTAGACAAAAAATTCAAT
The DNA here is from genome assembly GCF_025698485.1 of Gossypium arboreum. Lineage (NCBI taxonomy): Eukaryota > Viridiplantae > Streptophyta > Magnoliopsida > Malvales > Malvaceae > Gossypium > Gossypium arboreum. The sequence goes on from NC_069075.1 coordinate 56,080,475, forward strand.
CCACAGAATACTTTTTATTTTTTCTTTTCTTTTCGTATTTTCTTTTTCTGTACTTTTTCGATCACATTTTTTTCGTGGGAAATATTTTTTTATATTGTAATATAGTGCTAAGAATTGGTATTTAAAATTTTAGATCAATTGAAAAATGTTTAACCACTCAAAAATATTTTTTTGAAAAACATTCTGGGTAAAAACTGCTTATAGTTTGTTTTGCAATGGAAATCAATTTAGAAATCAACCATGAACACTCAAAATGGCCAAATCTGATACCAGATGATGAAGAATGATGTGGATGAAAGTGAAAGCAGATCGTAAAGTTTGTCAAAGCCACAAATTTAACCTAGATCTCTAAACGAACGTAAACTGAAACAAGAAACAATGAAAATAGATTAATTGTTACAAAGGAGAGTCAAACGAAATTAAAACAAAAGAAAGATGAATCAGCTAGTAAAGAGTCCAATAGAGAACGAACTAGGGTTTCTTGGATGGAAAGAAACCATCCTTTGACCTTAAGAAAACACCCCAACCAGATCTGGAAAACAAAACACAAATAGATTTGTTAGAAGTGATTTTAAAGACAAAAGCTATAATAACCCAAAATTCACTGGCATCGGAAAAGTGTATTATCGGGCCTCCGCCTTAATAAACCGAATTCGTAAATAATTATTAGAAATATTTATGAGTCTAGTAGTGTGTTTAATTAGGCTTTAATTAGGTGAATTTAGCTTAATTAGGAGAAATTAGAAAAAATGACTAAATTAAATAAAGGGTAAAAATTTAATTATAGATTAAAATAAAATAAAGGGGATTAAATAGGCAATTATGCCTATTTCATTAGGTGAGGCGGCAAACGGGAAGAATCTTAGATTATATATTATATATAAATATTATTATGGTTTTATATTAAAATTATTATTAAATAAATTAGAATAGTGATAAATGTATGGTAATGATAATAAACATGTGTAAAACACATGAAAATACACTTGTGATATATTTTATATTTTCTTAAATAATAAGTAAAAATATTTATTTATTATTATATTATGAAATAAAATAAATAAAGACAAGTGTAAGGTGATAATAAAATGCAAGTGTGTTAATTAAATATGTACATTTGTAATATATGTATTTAATTTACTTATTATTTAAGTAATAGATATTTGTTATAATTGTATATTATATTATTGTTAAATTAATAAATAAATATAATACAAAGAAAGTAAAAAGGACTAAAAGGAACTAAACCAAAAGAGGAATTAAACCAAAAGGCGATTAATCCGAGATTTTTAAGTTTAATATGTATTATATTCTTAAATAATAAAGATATTTATTATGTTTTATTATATATTATATATTATATTATTATTATTATATAGAGAGAGTAAAGTAAAGAAAGAAAACAAAGAAATTAAAACAACAGAATAGTAGGGACAAAATAGAGAGAAAGAAGAAAGAAAAATTTAGAGTTTTTAAGGTTTAAATTCAAATTGGTAAGTCAATTTAAGTCCTTTTCTTGTAATTTTGAGTTTTTATGAACCTAGAACAAAATATTATTAAGTATATGCTGAAAATTTTGGAAGTCATTAGATTTTTTTTTGCACAATTTACTAGGTAAAAGTGTGAATTAGAGATTGAATTAATAAAATTTCTAATTAGAATTGGAAGATGTATTATATTGTAAAATAAGTTATAAATTTTATATAATAGGGACTAAATTGCACAATTTCGAAATTAGAAATTTATGATAAAAATTAGATGGTTAAGTTTAAGTTTAGTTGAAATTTAAGTAAAAATGAGGTACAATTGAGATGGAAAAATAAATGAATTTAGTTAGGGATTAAATTGAAATTGAGATGAAAGTAGAATAGAAATTCAAGTATTAGATGAAAAATAATATTGTATTAATGATTATGAAATTTATCTTATTTTTTCGTAGCCAATATCACACCCAAGGCATCCGCGAAGAAAGGAAAAAAAAAGTGGACAAGGAGTAAAAACGAAAAATCACAGTTTGTATTACTATAATTCAAATCTATTTATTATTAATTGTTATATTTTAATTAAAATGCATGGTAAGTAAAATTAGGTAAGCAATTGAAATGATAATATTGATTTGAATAAAATTGATTCAAAAATGTTTATGGCTATTGAAATTGAATGTGAGCAAATTGGAAATTAAAAGTGATTTGAATTAAGTAATTGAATTATGAATTATGTGAATATTTGAAAGTATATTGATTGGAAACTAAAAGTGATTTGAATTGAATCAAATTAAATTGAATGAAGAAAATATGTGAGTTTTTGAAATGTATATTGATTGAAAAGTAATTAGTGATTTGAATTTGATTGGAAAATGAATTAAAAATATGAATTGAATAAAAGTGAATTAAATTATGAATATATGTGAATATATGAATTGTGTATTGATTGAAAAGTGGTTTGAATTGAATCGAAGTATGATTATATGTGAATATCTGGAATATGTATTGCTATTGAATTATATATTGATTAGAAAGTGGAAAGTGAATTTGAATTGAATTGTGATTGAATTGGAAGTGAATTTGAAATAGAAAAATGATTTGAATACCCTATTAACTAGTCGGGCTGAGTCGGATATAGTTGGCATGCCATAGGATTGGAAGAGTACGGGAATTTATCAGCTTTACCGATTAGGCACTATATGTGTTGTATTAGGCACCACGTGTGTCGTTTCAGACACTTTATGTGTCGTATACTGTTTCTGATATATTGATCAGGTACTGAGTGTGACAGCCCACAATTGACCCTAGTCGGAATGTGGTTTCGGTACCACAAAACCGAGGCATAAAAATAATTTAAAATTTATTTTGATGCCTATAATATGTGTGTGCTCATGTGTGACATTTTTTGGTGATTGATTTAGTGTTATAAAGGTGAATTTCACTAGAAAGGACTTAGTAGTGAACTTTGAAAGTATGATGGGAAAATGTGTGATGACTAATTAAAGCATGCATGCAAAACAATGGACTTGCATGTCAAATTCCCCCCCCCCCAATAGCTAGTGGCCGGCCATGGCAAGAGTGGATGGGCAAAACATGTCATGAAACATGTTTTGTTGGTGCATTAGGTGAAATAATAAAATAAAGAGCATGGGCAAAGAAAGAAAAAAAATGGTCTCATCCATGCTTCCCCCTCTTGGCCGTGAGTTGAGAGAAAGGAAAAGAAAAAATTTGGTTCATCCATTCTCATTTTCTTTGGGCTGGAAATTCTAAGAAGGAAGGAAATTTTGCTCCATTTTTAGTTTAGAAGAGATCTAGAAGGAGATTTGGCTATACTTGCATCAAGATTAAGGTATGTTGAGGTTGTGTCATGAGATTCATGCTTGTTTTGGTTGCTAACTTGATGTGCATGTTAGCCATGGTTCAAATCCTTGCTATGCCATGAAAAATGGTATTTGGCCAAGGTTGATATTGTGTTAAAGCCATTGCATGCTAAATGTGAAGCTTGTTGATGATGCATGTAATGATGGATTGACTACTCTTGAAATTTCTTTTAGTATTCTTGAGTAGGACATTGAATTCTTTGTTTAACCATGACCGAAGTTGAAAGGGTATGGTTGTGATGTATTCGCCATGGTGCATTCATGAGCATGATTTATGCTTGTTACTTGATTGGTAAAATTTGTGTTTGGATGGGTATGAACCCTTGAAATTGCCTTGCACCTATATGTGTATATATGTTTGCACATGATATTTTGATTATGAAGAAAGTGATAAATATGTTTGTTTAAAGAAGAAATTTGTTGAAGAATGTTGTGAAATTTGCATGTACATTCGGCCTAGTACATGTATAGTGTGAAAAACCTTGAAATTATTTTTGATTTTGTGTATTTATGACCATGTATAATCGGCCACATGAGTAATTTGAGCACTTGATGTTATGTTAAAATTCTTGAGCTTAAATATATGGATGTATGTATATGTGGCCATATAATGGCGTTTTGGTTCAAAGGTTGAATGATAAATTATAATAAAGTGAGATGATATGAGATGCGAATGTGATTTACTAGTAAACATTATTGATAGAAATATTGAATACTTCTACTTGTATTCGTTAAGCTCAAGAGCAAAAGGGAGCTAAATCCGATAAAGGGAAGGAAAAAGTGATCGAATAGCCGTTGAAGCCGTTCGACAACATCCGAGGTAAGTCCTCAAGAAATGACCCTACTCGAATTATGTGAAATGAAATATGGATGTGTAATGATTATTGATTTATGTGTGTATGAGTATTTGAATGATACCCGGGCTAAGTCCCGAAGGCGATTATGCTAGTGATATGTTTGTGTTTGAGCCTTAGTAACGAAAATGAAACATGGATGTGTAATGATTATTGATGTATGTGTGTGCATGAGCAATTGAATGATATCCGGCTAAGTCCCAAGACATTTATGCTAGTAATTATATCCGAGTTAAGACCAAGGCAATTGTGTTAGTGACTACATCCGGCTAAGACCAAGGCATTCGTGCAAGTTGTTAAATCCGGGCTAATACCAAGGCATTTGTGCAAGTCGTTCTATCCGGGCTAAGACCAAGGCATTCGTGCATGTGGTTATATCCGGTTGTATTCCGAAGAAGCTTGGGCTGGAGGTGAGCGTTGGTTGCTGTAATAAATTTAATTAGTACGCTCGAAAAGCCCAAAGGATAAGGTATGTTTATATGTGCATTGGAAAAGTCGATATGTTTGAGTAACATTCGTTCAATCGACTAACGAGTTTTCAGCTATTGAATTGGTTGATATCTTGTGAAAGTATATAATGATGAAGTGTGAAGTAAGTATGATTATGTGAATGTGTATTAATGAAATGATTCATTTGGCTATGTGAATGTAATGCTTTAGTTAAAACTGATTTTATTGCTTGAGACTTACTAAGCATAAAAATGCTTACCCCGTTGCTTTGGCTCTCTGTTTTATAGATTTTGCTCGTTAGCGATCGGATTCGGGATCATTAAAGTCGAAGTCATCTACACTATCAAAGCCTCCATTTTGGTATAATTTTGGTTGAACTTTGAAATGGCATGTATAGGACTACCCTATTGTTGAAGGTCATGTACCTTTCGGTTTTGTGTAAACTTGGATAGCCATGCGAAAATGGCTTATATCGCTTTTGGTATGATACTATAATCGTTGTATGTTGATCATTATGGGGTATGGAATTGTTTTGAGAAGATTAGCCATTGGAATGGTTAATCATGATCACACTTTGTGCTATGTATGCAAAGAGGGCAATTGAATCGTGGAAATCATGAAACAGGTAAAGGTTACCTTGAAAACAGATGCTGGCAGCAGCAGTGGTGTTGATTTGAAAAATCACCAAAAATTGTAGGAACGGTATTAAATAGTGAATAAGTTATGTGAATGAACCTTGATGAGTCTACTTTCATATGGAAGAAACGAAACGGTCATAGGAGTTACTTGTTAAAAGATATTAAAGTTATCGTGAGACAGGGCTAGAACGGTTTCTGGGTCCCCTGTCGCGACTTTAAAAATTTACTATAAATTATCCAGAATTAGGAGTCATGACTTATATGTGCAGATTCCATTTTGAGTCTAGTTTCATTAGAAACAAACGGCACCAGTATTAAAGCCCTGCTGAGAGAGATATTCAAGTTGTAACGCGAAGGTCGAAGCGATCGATCCTGTAACATTGGTGACTTTAACTAATAAATTGTACCAATTGGCCTGACCAAAATTCTAGAAATAAATCCATGGAAGGATATATGAGTCTAAATTCAGGAAAATTTACGAAATCAGTTTCGAGTTTTGAAACTCGAGATATGATTTTTAAGGCGACAAGGACGCAGCTTTTCCAATTTGTCTGAAATGCCAAATTGGTCGGTGCTTTAAGAGGACTTGGCTCGTTAACCCCTTGCGTCCGACACCGCGATGGTCTCGGGTTCGGGTGTTACAATTTTATTGGTATCGAGCTACGGTTTAGTCGATTCTAGGACTACCGTGATATGTTTGGGGTCTAGCTATACATGCCATATAGTGATAAATTGATAGTGTGGTGATTTCGACAATCAATTTGTGTTTGTTTATAGCAATGGATCCCGATCCCAACCGAGCAATAGGCGATGATGTGGAGAGTGTGGCGCTTTGCCGCGCAAGGGACAATGGCGGACTCTCAACCTATGGCCGAGAATCCGAATGATGAGGCTAGGCAAGCCTTTTATAGCGTGATGAATGATTGGTTCAACCAATACATTCGAACTAACATGGCTGTTCCACAACCTCCATTTCGACTAATGCAACCCCGCACCTACAATACCTCCGAATCGACCAAATAAGGTCAAGTAAGCCCCGATCAACGAATTCGTAAACATGGGGCCCTTGAATTCAAGGCTACGGATAGCGACGATGCCGAGCAAGCTGAATTTTGGTTGGACAACACTATTCGGTGCTCGATGAGCTATCTTGTACACCGATGAGTGCTTAAAGTGTACCATCTCCTTGCTACGCGATTCCGCCTACTATTGGTGGAGTACTCGACTTCGTGGTGCCTAGGAGCAAGTGACTTGGGAATTCTTTCAAACCGAGTTCGAAAAAAGTATATCATCGAGATTCATCGACCAAAAGCGAAGGGAATTTCTTGATCTTAAGTAAGGCTCTATGTCGATTCTGACTACTAACGCGAGAATGCATTTCGTCCGAAGCTATTATGTGTAACGCGCTTGAGGATGGGCTGAATGATGATATAAGGATGTTCGTTGGCATTCTCGAAATACGAGAGTTTGTAGTACTTGTTGAGCGAGCTTGTAAAGTCAAGAGCTTAGAAAGGAGAAACAAAAGTTGATGTGGGAACCGGAGAATTCGAAAAGGTCCTCGGAAAGTCTCTTCAACAGCATCGAAGAGATTTCGAGATGATGTGAGCTGGTCTAGAGGCGCCGGGCTTTTCTAGACGAGATCGCATGTCGACCCCTGTGACCACACGAGTCACTTCGATCGCCATGGTGGAAATGATCGCCGAGAGAGAGCGGAGTGTCGCATTGTGGCAAATGGCATTCGTGGAGTCAGAGGTTCCATGATCACTCTGTTATAAGTGTGGATCGGTGACCACTTTATCAAGGACCGCCGAGGTTGCTTGAACAAAATGTAAGTCAAAGTGGAAACCCGAGTGCTACCATCGCCGAGGTAGGCCATCCAGAAATGCGGGCAATGCTAGTGGCGGTCAGAGAGGGCCGAGAGATGCTACAACAAGACCCGAGGCTCGTGCTCCTGCTAGGACTTATGCCATACGCGCACGCGAGGATGCTGCCTCACCGGATGTTATTACCGGTACTTTCACTCTTTTCGATACTAATGTGATTGCTTTGATTGACCCTGGTTCTACTCATTCTTATATATGTGAAACCTTAGCATCCCGTAAGGCTTTGCCTATTGAGTCTACTGAGTTTGTAATTCGGGTATCAAACCCCTTGGGTCATTACGTGCTTGTCAACAAAGTGTGCAAGAAAAGTCCCCTAGTATTCCGAGGTTCTTGTTTTTCGGCGGACTTGATGCTTTTGCCGCTCGATGAATTCGACGTTATTCTTGGTTTGGATTGGTTGACCATGCACGATGCGGTTGTAAATTGCAAAACCAAGACCATCGATTTGAGGTACGCGAATAACGAGATAATTCGGGTTGAGTCTACAGACTTAAAGGGGTTGCCAGCTGTAATATCAGCAATGTTGGCCCGAAATATGTAAGAAAAGGTGCGAAGCGTACCTTGCGTATGTGCTCGATGACAAGGAGTCGAAAAGAAACCCGAATCTGTGCCAGTGGTTTGTGAATACCCGGATGTTTTCCCTAAAGAATTGCCGGTTTACCACTGTTCGGGAAATAGAATTTGGCATCGAATTGGTACCTGGTACCACTCCAATTTCGATAGCTCCGTATCGTATGGCACCAACGGAATTAAAGGAGTTGAAAGCTCAGTTGCAAGAATTGGTGGATAGAGGTTTTGCTCGCCCGAGTTTCTCGCCTTGGGGTGCGCCAGTGTTGTTTGTGAAAAAGAAGGATGGAACCATGAGGCTGTGCATCGACTATCGTCAGCTTAATAAAGCGACGATAAAGAACAAATATCCGTTACCGCGTATCGACGATTTGTTCGATCAACTGAAGGGAGCTTCAGTGTTCTCGAAAATAGATTTGAGATCGGGCTATTATCAATTACGAATTCAAGATTCGGACGTACCCAAGACTGCCTTCAGAACGAGATATGGTCACTACGAGTTCCTAGTGATGCCGTTTGGGCTTACTAATGCCCCTGCGGTATTTATGGATTTAATGAATCGGATCTTCAGACCATATTTGGATCGGTTCGTAGTCGTGTTCATTGATGACATCTTGGTCTATTCAAGAAATGAGACCGAACATTTGAACACCGAGGTTAGTCTTTGCAAATTTTACGGAATAAGCAATTATATGCTAAGTTCAAGAAGTGTGAGTTTCGTTAAGAGAGGTTAGCTTCTTGGGGCATGTGATATCGCAGATCGGTATTCGAGTCGACCGAACAAAATTTCAGCCATACTTAACTGGAAGCCTCCAGAAATATTACCGAGGTTCGAGCTTTTTGGGGCTGGCGGTTATTACCGACGATTTGTAAAAGGTTTCTCAACGATAGCCACGCCAATGACGAAGCTACTCCAAAAGGATGTAAGGTTCGAATGGTCGGAGAAATGTCAGAAAAGTTTCGATCAATTGAAAACTTATTTGACTAAAGCCCCAATTCTAGTACAACCCGAATCTGGCAAAGAGTTTGTCATCTATAGCGACGCCTCCCTACTTGGGTTAGGTTGTGTATTGATTCAAGAAGGTTGAGTTGTGGCCTATGCGTCGAGGCAATTAAAGCCACATGAGAAAAATTATCCGACCCATGATCTCGAATTGGTCGCCATCGTATTCGCTTTAAAGATTTGGCGACATTACTTATTTGGTGAGAAGTGCCATGTGTATTCGGATCACAAAGTCTCAAATATTTGATGACTCAAATAGACTTAAATCTGCGACAAAGACGTTGGCTCGAGTGTTAAAGGATTATGAGTGGTCATTGACTATCACCCGGAAAGGCGAATGTGGTTGCGGATGCCTTAAGTCGTAAATCATTATTCGCTTTACGAGCGATGAATGTGCACTTGTCTGTTCGATCCGACAATGTGTTAGTAGCTGAATTGAAAGCCAAACCATTATTGATACATCAAATTTGTGAAGCTCAGAAAGTCGACGACGAGTTGGCCGCAAAACGGGCTGAGTGTGTTCCGAACAAGGACTCGGAGTTTCAAATCGATGATGACGATTGTTTGAGGTTCAAAAGTCGTCTGAGTGTTCCAAAGAATTCGGAACTTATTTCAATAATTCTGAACGAAGCCCATTGTAGCCGAATGGCAATCCACCCGGGGAGTACGAAGATGTACAACGATTTGAAACGTCGGTTTTGGTGGCATGTATGAAACGAGACATCTCCGACTTTGTTTCGAGATGTTTAATATGTCAACAAGTGAAAGCGGAACATCAAGTGCCTTCAGGATTACTTCAGCCGATCACGATACCCGAGTGGAAATGGGATCGAGTCACCATGGACTTTGTATCCGAACTGCCATTGTCAGCAAGTAAGAAGGATGCGGTTTGGGTCGTGGTAGATAGATTGACTAAGTCGGCTCACTTTGTCCCGTGACGCACGGATTTTTCAATGGACAAACTAGCCGAATTGTACGCTTCTCGATTGTGAGATTGCACGGGTGCCTATTTCCATCGTGTCGGATAGAGATCCGAGATTTACCTCGCGATTTTGGAAAAAGTTGCAAGAAGCTTTGGGTACCAAGTTGCATTTCAGACCGCCTTTCACCCCCAAACCGATGGTCAATCCGAGCGGATAATTCGGATACTTGAGGATATGTTGAGATGTTGCATCCTCGAGTTCGATGGTTCATGGGAGCGGTATTTGCCGTTGATTGAATTCACTTACAACAACAGCTTTCAATCAAGTATTAAGATGGCACCCTACGAGGCTTTGTACGGTCGTAAATGCCGTACACCATTGTTTTGGACTAAGCTCGGTGAAAGCAAAATTTTCGGGGTGGATTTGATTAGAGATGCTGAACAGAAAGTGAAAGTAATCCGTGAAAGTCTGAAAATAGCCTCCGATCGTCAGAAGTCGTACGCGGATCTGAAGCGTAAAGACATCGAGCATCGTGGGAGATAAAGTGTTTCTCAAGGTTTCACCTTGGAAAAGATACTCGATTCGGCCGTAAGGGCAAGTTGAGCCCGAGGTTCATTGGGCCATATGAGATATCCGAAGCGAGTCGGTCCAGTGGCATATCGTCTGATTTTGCCCCCTGAACTCGAAAAGATTCACGATGTCTTTCATGTTTCGATGCTTCGACGCTATAGATCTGATCCATCGCACGTGATTAGTCCATCAGAGGTTGAAATTTAAGCCAATATGAGTTATGAGGAAGAACCGATTCGTATCCTGGCACGTGAAGTGAAAGAGTTGCGAAACAAGCGGGTTCGCTAGTGAAAGTGTTATGGCTCAAACACGGGATAGAAGAAGCTACTTGGGAAACCGAGAACTCTATGAAAGAGCGATACCCAACCCTATTTACGGTAAGATTTTCGGGACGAAAATTTCTTAAGTGGGGAGAGTTGTGACAGCCCACAATTGACCCTAGTCGAAATGTGGTTTCGGTACCACAAAACCGAGGCATAAAAATAATTTAAAATTTATTTTGATGCCTATAATATGTGTGTGCTCATGTGTGACATTTTTGGTGATTGATTTAGTGTTATAAAGGTGAATTTCACTAGAAAGGACTTAGTAGTGAACTTTGAAAGTATGATGGGGAAATGTGTGATGACTAATTAAAGCATGCATGCAAAACAATGGACTTGCATGTCAAATTTCCCCAATAGCTAGTGGCGGCCATGGCAAGAGTGGATGGGCAAAACATGTCATGAAACATGTTTTGTTGGTGCATTAGGTGAAATAATAAAATAAAGAGCATGGGCAAAGAAAGAAAAAAAAATGGTGTCATCCATGCTTCCCCCTTGGCTGTGAGTTGAGAGAAAGGAAAAGAAAAAAATTGGTTCATCCATTCTCATTTTCTTTGGGCTGAAAATTCTAAGAAGGAAGGAAATTTTGCTCCATTTTTAGTTTAGAAGAGATCTGGAAGGAGATTTGGCTATACTTGCATCAAGATTAAGGTATGTTGAGGTTGTGTCATGAGATTCATGCTTGTTTTGGTTGCTAACTTGATGTGCATGTTAACCATGGTTCAAATCCTTGCTATGCCATGAAAAATGGTATTTGGCCAAGGTTGATATTGTGTTAAAGCCATTGCATGCTAAATGTGAAGCTTGTTGATGATGCATGTAATGATGGATTGACTACTCTTGAAATTTCTTTTTAGTATTCTTGAGTAGGACATTGAATTCTTTGTTTAACCATGACCGAAGTTGAAAGGGTATGGTTGTGATGTATTCGCCATGGTGCATTCATGAGCATGATTTATGCTTGTTACTTGATTGGTAAAATTTGTGTTTGGATGGGTATGAACCCTTGAAATTGACCTTGCACCTATATGTGTATATATGTTTGCACATGATATTTTGATTATGAAGAAAGTGATAAATATGTTTGTTTAAAGAAGAAATTTGTTGAAGAATGTTGTGAAATTTGCATGTACATTCGCCTAGTACATGTATAGTGTGAAAAACCTTGAAATTATTTTTGATTTTGTGTATTTATGACCATGTATAATCGGCCACATGAGTAATTTGAGCACTTGATGTTATGTTAAAATTCTTGAGCTTAAATATATGGATGTATGTATATGTGGCCATATAATGGCGTTTTGGTTCAAAGGTTGAATGATAAATTATAATAAAGTGAGATGATATGAGATGCGAATGTGATTTACTAGTAAACATTATTGATAGAAATATTGAATACTTCTACTTGTATTCGTTAAGCTCAAGAGCAAAAGGAGCTAAATCCGATAAAGGGAAGGAAAAAGTGATCGAATAGCCGTTGAAGCCGTTCGACAACATCCGAGGTAAGTCCTCAAGAAATGACCCTACTCAATTATGTGAAATGAAATATGGATGTGTAATGATTATTGATTTATGTGTGTATGAGTATTTGAATGATACCCGGGCTAAGTCCCGAAGGCGATTATGCTAGTGATATGTTTGTGTTTGAGCCTTAGTAACGAAAATGAAACATGGATGTGTAATGATTATTGATGTATGTGTGTGCATGAGCAATTGAATGATATCCGAGCTAAGTCCCGAAGACATTTATGCTAGTAATTATATCCGAGTTAAGACCCGAAGGCAATTGTGCTAGTGACTACATCCGGGCTAAGACCCGAAGGCATTCGTGCAAGTTGTTAAATCCGGGCTAATACCCGAAGGCATTTGTGCAAGTCGTTCTATCCGGGCTAAGACCCGAAGGCATTCGTGCATGTGGTTATATCCGGTTGTATTCCGAAGAAGCTTGGGCTGGAGGTGAGCGTTGGTTGCTGTAATAAATTTAATTAGTACGCTCGAAAAGCCCAAAGGATAAGGTATGTTTATATGTGCATTGGAAAAGTCGATATGTTTGAGTAACATTCGTTCAATCGACTAACGAGTTTTCAGCTATTGAATTGGTTGATATCTTGTGAAAGTATATAATGATGAAGTGTGAAGTAAGTATGATTATGTGAATGTGTATTAATGAAATGATTCATTTGGCTATGTGAATGTAATGCTTTAGTTAAAACTGATTTTATTGCTTGAGACTTACTAAGCATAAAAATGCTTACCCCGTTGCTTTGGCTCTCTGTTTTATAGATTTTGCTCGTTAGCGATCGGATTCGGGATCATTAAAGTCGAAGTCATCTACACTATCAAAGCCTCCATTTTGGTATAATTTTGGTTGAACTTTGAAATGGCATGTATAGGACTACCCTATTGTTGAAGGTCATGTACCTTTCGGTTTTGTGTAAACTTGGATAGCCATGCGAAAATGGCTTATATACGTTTTTGGTATGATACTATAATCGTTGTATGTTGATCATTATGGGGTATGGAATTGTTTTGAGAAGATTAGCCATTGGAATGGTTAATCATGATCACACTTTGTGCTATGTATGCAAAGAGGGGCAATTGAATCGTGGAAATCATGAAACAGGTAAAGGTTACCTTGAAAACAGATGCTGGCAGCAGCAGTGGTGTTGATTTGAAAAATCACCAAAAATTGTAGGAATGATATTAAATAGTGAATAAGTTATGTGAATGAATCTTGATGAGTCTACTTTCATATGGAAGAAACGAAATGGTCATAGGAGTTACTTGTTAAGAGATATTAAAGTTATCGTGAGACAGGGCCAGAACGGTTTCTGGGTCCCCTGTCGCGACTTTAAAAATTTACTGTAAATTATCCAGAAAGAATTAGGAGTCATTCCTTATATGTGCAGATTTCATTTTGAGTCTAGTTTCATTAGAAACAAACGGAACCAGTATTAAATCCCTGTACAGAGAGATATTCAAGTTGTAACGCGCAAAGGTCAGAGCAGTCTATTCCTGTAACATGGGTGACTTTAACTAATAAACTGTACCAATTGGCCCAACCAAAAATTCTAGAAATAAATCCATGGAAGGATATGTGAGTCTAAATTCAGGGAAAATTTACGGAATCAGTTTCCGAGTTTTGAAACTCGAGATATGATTTTTAAGGCGACAGTGACGCAGTTTTCCAGCCTGTCTGGAAATGCCAAATTGGTCGGTGCTTTAAGAGGACTTGGCTCGTTAACCCCTCGCGTCCGACACCGGCGATGGTCTCGAGTTCGGGGTGTTACACTGAGCATCGTTTTAGGCACAATGTGTCGTGCTAGTATGTTTGGTTGGAATCCATGTATCTTCAAGGTCTAGGATTGTTAATAGGGTGAATAACTAAAATGAGAAAATTAAATAAATTTGATTGACCGTACTATTAAAAATAAAATTGTTAAGCCTGAGCCCGACCTGGCCCAGCCCATATTAAATTTTTTTAGCTTATTTTATTAAATAAAATATTTTAAAATATAATAAATCAAATACATTTAAAAACATAAAACAAATATTAAAACAAGAAACAAATAAAAACGAGACAAACAATTCTTAAAACAATACAAATTGAAAATATAACAAAAAGTGGTTATATTAAAATTGAAAATAAAATGTAAATATGATTAAAAATAAAAATATATATATAGTATATAATTGGTCGGGCCAGGCCTGGGCAAAAAAAGTTTTACCCGAGGCCCTGCTCGTTTTCTAAACAGGCCTTTTTTTTTTGCCCAAACCCATATTTTGGGCCTATATTTTTACTTGAACCCTCCCATTTTTGGGGTGGGCCTTCGGGTCGGGCCAGGTAGCCCGACCCATGCACACGTCTAATTAAAAATATGAGAAAGAAATTATGAGTTGAATTGTGAATTGAATTGAACATGAGATTTGAAGCATGAACTTAAGGTTCATGAATTTGTTAAAATATCGAAATAAGAAGTGAAAATAGAATGAATTGGAAATAATGAAATAGTGTATGAGTTAATTGAATATAATCATATGAATTAATTATAATTATTTTTATTGAAAATGTTGGTTTAAATAATTATTGAAAGACTAATGTTGTAAGGTTTTAGATATGAAATAGAATAAGTTATTGAATTGAGATATATAAATTAAAATGAAGAAAAGCTATTTAAGATACATATTCTTGAGAAAATTTAAAGTTTTAAATGCATGAATGATTTATTGAAAGTAAAATAGTGGTAAGATTAATTGTGCATATTTATTGTTTTTACTTTAAGTATTTGAATTTTAGTAATACCACTAGGTGTAAACTCAGCGTACGGTTTGTTTCCGTGCGCAGATTAGGTACAGAAATTTTGAAGAGTTGTATTTAAGATTACGAGCCTTCATCCCATCATATCTTCAAGCAACAAGAGGGTATGTTTTAAAGTTTTGAATAAAATGTCATGTACTTAGGAAAAATCAAGTATGCTCCAAGTAGTAGTAAGGACTAAATTATAAATTATTTAAATTTATTATTTGTCCGTTTTTATGTTCTAATATATTAGTGATTAGCCAAGAATTACATTAGAACCAAATGTAATATTCCTATATCAGGTTCCTTGAGTCGAACATGGTATAGGGGAGTTACAAAAGCAAACTATTTTGTGCAATAATTTTTTAAACAACAATAAAATATTAAAATTCCTAATTTTGATGTGTTTCTTGATGGAACAAGATAGGATAACGTCTTTCTTGATGGAAAATCAATAAAATTAGCAAGCCTAAACAACAAGAACTAACTTAAATAAGCAAGAAGCGATAAATTAAGGATATAAAAGAGAAGATGACGTCCTAAAAAGCCTTGGAAACATTAAGAATCCATAACTCCTTTCAGCAACTCTAATTCCCCCTCCAAGAAAAAGATCTTGGTTGTAACACCCCTAACCCGTATCCGACGTCAGAACAGGGTTTCAGAGCACTACCGAAACATTCAGAACACTTTACAATTTATTTACATAAATTACTATTCAATTACTGAGATCATTCAAAACGTCCCTTAATTGGAACCTCGAGGCCCAATATGAGCACTAGAATCAAGTTGGGACTTAACCGAAAACTCATAAAATTTTTCACGAAATTTTAAAAATTTTCAAAGGCTGCAGGGTCACACGCCCGTGTGGTATATGGACACACCCATGTTCCTAACCCGTGTAACTCTCTGACTTTTAAGGAATGAAGAAATTGAAGTCACATGGCCAAGTCACACGATTTGTGCTAGATGCTACGCCATGTGGCGAATTTTATTTTCGAATTTAGGTGCAGTTTTCACACGGTTGTGTAACATGCCCGTGTTCAAGGTCGTGTCAACCACACGGCTAAGACACGCCCGTGTCTTTGCTCGTGTGCCTAATTCTGAGTATTCTATTTCTCATTTTTAAGATGCAGGGGATACACAGCCAGACCACATGCCTATGACACATGCCCGTGTTTCTGCCCGTGTAGAAAAAATAAAGCCATTTCCTAGCTTCATTTGTCACCTAAAACTTACCATTTTCCTACACCAAAACTCACAAGTATATATCCACCAATTCAACATCATATTCACATAAAATTTTCCATCAATCACGTGGTATTATCTCATGCATCAAAGGATATAAACTTACTCTTAACATAAACTTATATGCTAACATAATTCCAACAAACTAACACACAATAAACACTTATGTGATTACCAAAATATTACTTCGAAATAGCCAAACTTAGGCCACCACTAGCGATTCCAATGGCTAGATTACAAAACAACAATTACAAGCCATCATTGGCCAAATAAGCTTATACATGCCATTATACCAAAATGAGATTTCTATTTATACCAAAATGTAGATAGTGTGATGACTGCTCCAACCGACTTCCAACCTTCGCGACGTTTGAGCACTATAAAACAGGGAAAAATTAAACAGAGTAAGCATTTTATACTTAGTAAGTTCGTATAACAAAAAATAAACTTACTGGTCATATTTAATAATACAAGCATACATAAATTTACATTCCATCGATTTTGGGTAAGCTACCTAAACACACATACACTTATTCAACAAGTTAGTCACTTAATCACATATGAATAAACCATTAGTTTCACCTTTCCACGCTTCAAGGGTCTTTTCCATCGAACTGTTGAAATCTCGATGGGTGTTCGGGTAATATACACATGTGCAAAAGTACTCATTAGATTACATAATAGAAAGACACACTCTTGAGTCGTACATTTTACAATAGGATTATCAGTCCAGGCTAAATCCTATCCGTAGCATGTGCTCTAGAGAGCTTAATATGGATTACCCGTCTGGGCTAAATCCAATTTATAACCTAACCTCAAGAAGGCTTACATTAGAATTACCCGCCTAGGCTAAATTCTATCTACAACATATGCATTATTATTTTTAACCCATCGAAATTCAACATTCTACTACAACATGACAATTTGTCCATTTTTCACAACTTATGACTATTTCATTATGTGTATCATCTCATGCATATGAACACAATCATACAATTTAATTCAAGTATATTAACATACATATTTAAGTTAAACGAACTTACCTTGAAAATGATTCATATTTGAATGTCAACTAATCTAAAACCTTTTGCTTTCCTCGATCTAGTCCAGTAGTTGGTCTTTCCTGATCTATATGGATAAATTTAACTATTAATCTATCACATTTAATTTACATTTGCATTTTATTACATCCTAGGTAAAATTACCATTTTGCCCCTATCCTTTTCAAAAATTCTAATTTCGTCCCTAGGCCAGGAAAATGAAATTCATGTAATTTACTCCCTATTCCAAGCCTAACCAAAATTTCAACTTAACATTTACAGCACTTATTTTCTATAAATTTCAGAATTTTTCATTGGTTTTTACCATTTTTAGTCCCTAAATCAAGTTTTCATCAAAAATTGCTTTGTAAAAGTTGCTTATCTATGAATAACTTTTCATTTTCTACCATAAATTTATAATTTTCAGCATATTCATCCATGACCTAAATTTCATACCTTGATAACTTTTCAAATAAATCCCCTAAATATAAAGATTAGACTATCCCGATTCTAAAAATATAGAAATTACTAAAAAAGGGACTTGATTTCAAGCCTTATTGAGCTTGAAAAGTTTTCTTCCTCTCTCCTAGAGATTCCATAGAAAAATTTGGGAAGATGATATGAAATTAGATGATTTTTCTTTTTAATTAATTATCATCCAATAATTTTATTGATTTCTAATTTAGTCCCTACCCTTTTCTAATTTTCCCATAGATAAGTCATTAAAATATCTACTAACTACTCTTCAATGGTCTAATTACCATGTAAGAACCTTAAGTTTTGAGTTCCATAGCTATTTGATACCTGTAAATGCCCAAATTTGCCCGAGTCCAAACCAACAAAAACCAAAAACACAAAAAAAATAAATAAAAATGTCCAAGTTCAGTCCAATTACAAGAACGGCCCAAATATAAAATAAGCCTGGCCTAATACACTACCCAATTTTACAAGCCCAATCCCTAGCCCAAATTTATCAGAAAAGAAAGAAACCCTAGGGTTTCTATGCCCCTCCTGCGCCGCTGCCCAAGTGCCTTTGCACCCTAGGGTTTCTATGCCTCTCCTGCGTCGCTGCCCATGTTCCTGTGCCGCTACCCACGTGCCTTCGCAGCATGCCCAACGCCCGAGGCCTTGTCACCTTACACCAAAATAGCAAGGTTCCCCTGTTGACCCCAGCACCTGCAAAAAGAAAGAAAAATAGAGTACAAGAACAAGGCAAAGAAGCAGTAGCAGAGATAAATGCAAACAGTAGCAAATATTTTTTAATATTGTAATCGGCTATAAAGCCGAAAAGAAATCAAGTTGTAAAAGGGGGGAGGAAAAAAAAGAAAATAGAATCAAAAGCTTCAAAAAAGGTGATTTCCTCTTCTTTTTTTTCTTTTCAAATTTATAGCATACATGTATATTAAAAATACAATTTTTCTTACCTTCTCGGCGATTGAAGAAGGAAACTGAGGTGTTCATTTATATTTTTTATTTTAGAGGGCTTTTTCTTGAATTTTTGGCTTTGAATTGGGGTTGGGATGACTGAATCGACCGAAAAGGACCCCTTTTTGGAACTTTGGCCATCGTGTACGGTGGCGGACGGCAATGGCCCGCTTGACCAGAGTTCTACCGGATCCTGGAGAGTGACAGAGCATTGACAGGTTTTTTTTTTTTGAAAAGAATGTTTAAAAAAAATCTGAAAAATTAACTTAAATATTGGTACCAAAACGGTGTCGTTTTGGCTCTAATTCCCCAAACACAAAACGGCGTCGTTTCGGGTGAAGCAAATTGACCCGACCCTCTCTTGCTAGGGTCCGCGCATTTTAGACCAGATGGTCTATTTGCGCACTAGGCCTTTCCGCATTTTTAATATTTTTAATCCGGTTTGTTTTTTATTTCTAATTTATACCTCAGAGTTCACTTTAGTTTCGATTTGATCCTACCACAATGGTGCGTCTCAAAGGGTAGGGAATATTTCCCCATTTAGTCCCTTCGTGTTATTCGCCTCTTTCGAATTGATCCTTTATTTATTTTTTATCTTAATTTATCTCTTAAACTTTGTTTGGGTAGCAATTAAGTCCTTTAATTTAATTTATTTATTTATTCATATACTTACTCATTTATTTACTTATTTCCTTTTATTTTGTGTTGTTTCTTTTCTTACTATTATTATTATTATTATTATTATTATTATTATTATTATTATTACTATTATTATTTTATCTATTATCATTATTATTATCTATTCATGCATTTTGTTACAAATTGCACCTGTAATTTCATTTACTGAGTTTAATTTAGTCATTTATCTTTAATATTTTATCAATTATTTTCCTCAATCATTTTGCGATTTATAATTTGTTTTTATTTAAATTTCAATTTAATTCTTTATTTATTTTCAATTTTTCATTAGTTTTTTTTGTGTTATTTAATTAGTCATTTATATATTTATTATTGCAACTTCGACTTCTCATGCTTTTTATTTTATTATTATTTACTTATTATTTATACATTTATTATCACTTTATTTTAAAATTTATATTATTCATATTTATGCATTTCTTATTCATTATTTGCATATATTTCACTCATTATTTATTTATATTTTTACATGTTATTTACATCTATCATCATTGTTTAGTATCTTTCACTTCTTTTTTCACTTATTTTAAATTTATTCATTCATTTTATCTTTATTGATACGATTACTAATATTAACCATAATTATATTATTATAGCATTTCTTATTTATTTATAGTATTCCTATATTAAACTTTAGGTTTTAAAACTATCCATTTGTACATTAAGTTTGAATAAACTAAATGCATATAGTTTAAATATTACGTTCTAGGTTATTCAAAAAAGGGAAGGTTGTCAAAGTAAGGCAATATTCTGTGTTTGGAGACTCGAGAAATTCGCACCCTAACTTACGGGCTTTTGATTTTTGTTGTTGGATCTAAATAACCAAATATCCTTTTATAATTGAAACACGTGAAATTTCAAAAAAAAAAGCCAAACTTATTCTCAATGATTCGATGTATCATGTCGTAACGTACGATACGTGACATTTTGCTATCTCGAGACTAGAGGGTCTTTAACAATCGTTTTTGATTTATTCAAGCAAAATTTTTAAGTAAAGTTAATGAAAAGAAGGATCGTATTTCAAATTATTTTCGAGTTTTCAACTTTCAACATTAAGACATCAATTAATCAATTAGGTACCAATTTTGGGCGTTACGAGGGTGCTAATCCTTCCTCGCACGTAATCGACTCCTGAACCCATTTTGTCGAATTTCGTAGACCAAAATTGTCATTTTAGTAAATCAAAGTTGTTTATTAAGATGATCAAATTGCGAGGTGATCTGATCACACCTCACAAAAAAGATTGGTGGCAACTTCCATTTTCGTTTTCATTTTCAAAATATATAAGTCGACCCTTTTCAAAAAAATGGTTTCGACAGCTTGGCGACTCTGCTGGGGACCAAAATAAGAGAGTCAACCCACAAGTTGATTAACTTTTGTCTTTTTGTTGAAAATTGAAATTTTGGTCTATATATACGATCCTTTCATTTCATTCGTCTTTGTTACAATTTTCATCATTTTGTTCATATTTGCTTTGTTTGAGTCTTTTGATATATTTTTGCATATTGCATTACATGACCGTTCGATTATACTCTTTTAAGTGGGAGTGAGATTCTATTCATTCGTGAGGTCCTCACCTCCGTATAGGATAGTGGATCACTTTCGGGGTACATCCGTACCTATGTCTTCGTGAGATTTTCATCTCCGTGTAGCCATAAAGAAATGTATTCCCCTGAACTAAACTCAGTTTGTATGAGCCAATAATGGGTGAGGATCGAGGACTCTGTTGGTTCAGGTACCCTTACCGTAGAACCAAACCGTATATAATAAGCCCTAGAAAACCTACCCTAGGTAGAGCCATACTAAACCCCAGTAGTCACCCAAATAGGTGCTCTATTTTTGCTTGCTTTTGCTTTGTACTAACCTATTTCATTTTGCTTTGGTTATCATTTCATTACAGTTTTCATCATAAAAAAAGGAGGTGTTGATTCACGTTTGATTACTAAATAGAGAGCTTGCCATGGAAAATGAATCTCTTGATAAAGTGGAAGATAGTGCGGCCATTCGAATACGGCTAAAAAAAACGCGACTAGAGAAAGGTGATAGTCTGATGGAGAGGTACATATCAGAATTGTGGGACTTCACTCGTATCGACGTGACCCGTATAATCACCAAGAATTGAAAGGGATATGGGTCCAATGGAATGATGAAATCAAGAAGCTATTTTACTATAATTATGGTGAGTTGCCCTATCTATTCAACATCAAAGTGGACAAGTATTTGTTTTGAGCACTTACTCAATTTTGGAATCCAGCCTACAGTTGCTTCACTTTTGGAAAAGTGGATTTGGTACCTACGGTGGAAGAGTATACCACTTTATTTCAATGCCTGAGGATCCAAGCTAACAAGATCTACTCTAGAGCCGCAAATATTCTGATTTTCCTAAAGGAACTAATGAGAATCACGGAGATGAGTGAGTAATGGGTCGTGGCCCAGATTAAGTAAAAAGTAGAAATCTAATATATCCCTTGAGAAAGTTTGCGAGACTTAATTTTGGTGCATCTGGACGCAAAAAAAGGGTCGATATCTTCGCCTTAAGTATCTACGGGTTAGTAATCTTCCCTAAAGCACTGGGGCATGTAGATGAGGCAATTTTAGGCTTGTTTGACCAGCTTGATAAAATGGTCACACTCGTCCGGCAATCTTGCCCAGAACTTTCAGATCTTTGAATGCATGCTAGAGAAGAGGTGAAGGTAGGTTCATCGGGTGTGCGCAACTTCTGTTAGCATGGTTTCATAGCCAGTTTTAGAGGGTAAAGAAGGTTTCTTATCGAGTATTCTCTGAGAACTACTCTCCATTGGAAAAACTAGTGGCTCAAATACAATAGGTGGCCAATCATTTGCAAATCCTAGTAGTTCAGGCTGACATGCTAAGTTTGAAGTGAATCAGATTCAAATCGAGGTTAGGAGTTAGCTTGGCTTCTTAAGGAGATTAAGGCTTTGAGTATTAGGGCAAAGCCGTGTACATAATCCATTTTATGTAAATAAATTTGTTTTCTAGTAAAGTTGTTCTAACATAATTGAATAAAAGTCAATGCCTCTTTTTGCATTCATTACATTGCATCTGCATTACATTTCAAAAAAAAAAAAAAGACTCTAATTAATTAAAAGATTTAAAATTCTTTGAAGATGTCAAAGACACGGCATGAATATTGGGAGATCTAAACATTAACGCTGTATCTGAAGAAGGAACTGGGGAAGAAGATTAATCAAGTATTTGTCCTTACATACCTAGGAGTGTTTTAAACAATGGGACTGTGGAAGAGATATCTATATTTTTAGAGCTAATTCGGAGTAATGTCCAAAACATGCTTATTACTCTAAGCCTAGGAGTAATAAGAATCCTTTTATGAAATAAGGCTTATGTTCAACATCTTTATTTCAATAAAATGCATCTTTGTTTCTCACTTTGAGTAAATATTTTTTCATTCTTTCATCCATAATCATACCATACAAATATTTATTCTTGGATTTTTTTGTTCTTTGGATTTTCCATTGTTCCTATAATAGGTCTCCATATATCAATGATATGAGTGACGCTGCTAACGATTCAGAACCTCCTTTTGAGCAAGATATGTGTCCAGAGGAACCCCAGGATTTTGAATATGGTCAAGAATGTAGTCTATCTCCTGATTTGTTAAGGATGGTTGAACAAGATGAAAAACAGATCTTACCCTACAAAGAATCAGTGGAAGTTGTGAGTTTAGGGGAAGATAAAGAGGTGAAAATCGGAGCTTGCATCACCGCAGAGACAAAACGTGACCTTATTGAATTACTCAAATAGTTCAAAGATGTTTTCACATGGTCATATCAAGATATGCCCGGGCTAAACACTGATATCGTGGTACACCAGCTCCCCATAAAGGAAGAGTGCAAACCCATCTAACAAAATCTCCGAAGAATGAGGCCTGATGTCTTGCTGAAAAAAGTGGTTAAAAAACAATTTGATGCTGGTTTCTTCCAAGTGGTTAAGTACTCATAATGGGTAGCTAATATCTTCCCCATCCCTAAAAAAAATGGAAAAGGACGAATGTGCGTAGACTACAGGGACTTGAACAAGGCTAGCCTGAAAGACAATTTCCCATTGCCACATATTGACACTTTGGTGGATAACACGGCGGGTTATTCACTATTCTCCTTCATTGATGGTTTCTCGGGATACAACCAGATAAAAATACATCCTGAAGATATAGAGAAGACTACCTTTGTAACCATGTAGGCAACATTCTGCTATAAAGTAATGCCATTTGGACTGAAAAACGTCAGAACAACGTACCAAAGATCCATGGTAACCTTGTTTCATGACATGATGCACAAGGAAATTGAAGTTTATGTTGATGATATGATCATAAAATTTCGAACAGAAAAACAGCATGTACAAGTCTTGAGGAAATTGTTCTTGAGATTGAGAAAATTCTAGCTGAAGCTCAATTTAACAAAATGTATTTTCGGGGCTAGGTCGTGAAAATTGCAAGGATTTGTAGTCAGTGAAAAAGGAATCGAGATTGACCTGGACAAAGTCAAGGCTATACAGGAATTACCTTCGCCGCGCACTCAAGAAGAGGTTTGAGGTTTCTTAGGAAGGCAAATTACATCACCCGGTTCATTTCACAATTAACTGAGAAATGCGACCCCATATTTCGTCTTCTTAAGAAACACAATCCAAATGTTTGGAATGAGGAGTGTCAGAAAACTTTCGACAAGGTCAAACATTAGCTATCCAATGCCCCAGTACTGATGCCTCCCAGCCCAGACTAGTCGTAATACTATACTTTGCAGTATTTGGGAATTCTAAGGGATGCGTGCTTGGTCAACATGATGAGACAGGAAGAAAAGAAAGAGCGGTATACTATCTTAGTAAGAAATTCACTGAATACGAGACAAGATATTCGCCAATCGAGAAGTTATGTTGCGCATTGATCTGGACAACCCAAAGACTGAGACAGTACATGCTATACCATACAACTTGACTCATTTCAAAACTAGACCCCCTAAAGTACATGATGAGTCAACTGCTTTGAATGAAAGAATGGCCCGGTGGCAAATTCTGATATCCAAATTCGATATACTCTATATGAATCAGAAGGCTATAAAAGGAAGCGCAAAAACAGATTTTCTGGCCAGTAGAGCTCTAGAAGATTACGAGCCTTTGAGTTTTGATTTCCCGAATGAAGATCTAATGTATGTTGCGACTGCTGAAGAAGACTCTCAAGAAGGTAATCTTTAGAAACTAAACTTCGATGGGGCCTAAAATGTTGTGGGTAATAGAATTAGAGTAGTCCTATTGGTCCCAAATAAAGATCATTATCCATTCACTAGTAAATTGGATTTTGACTTCACGAATAATATGGCAGAATACGAAGCATGCATCATGGGCATCCGTGCAGCAATAGAGCGTAAGATTAAAGTGCTAGAGGTATATAGAGATTTTGCACTAATGATCTATCATATCAACTCAAAGGTAAATGGGAGACGAGAGACCCCAAGTTGATTAATTATCGAAGGTTGATTCTCAATCTAATTGAAGAGTTTGATGACATCACTTTTTACTATCTTCCACGAGACGAAAATCAAGTGGCTGATGCTTTGGCTTCCTTGGCTTCAATGGTTAAAGTGTACAAACAAGAGGATGTGAAACCTATCCAGATGAGTATTTATGAGACTCTGGCTTATTGTTACAACATCAAAGAAGAAGAAGAAAAAGACGATCACCTTTGGTACCATGGTATACTGCGATACATCAATATTCGTAAGTACCCTAACCAAGCAACTGAGAATGATAAAAGGATGCTGAGAAGACTGGCTAGCAACTATGTCTTAGATAGAGAGATCCTATATAAAAGAAGAAAGAACCAGGTGCTACTAAGATGTGTAGATGTTGTCGAGGCTAAGAAAATCTTGGAAGAAGTCCATGAGAGTGTCTGCGGAACACATGCCAATGGTTTTACAGTGGCCAGGTAAATCATGAGATTCGGGTATTATTGGTCCACCATGGAAGGAGACTGCATCAATTACGCCAAGAAATGCCATAAATTCCAAATTAATGGAGACAAAATTTATGTACCTCTTTCGCATCTGAATGTTATGACTTCTCCGTGGTCTTTCTCTATTTGGGGCATGGATGTCATTGGGCCGATCTCGCCAAAAGATTCAAATGGGTATCGATTTATCTTTGTGATCATTGACTACTTCACCAAGTGGGTAGAAGCCACTTCATATGTCAATGTTACAAAGTCAGAAGTCAGCAAATTCCTGAAGAAGGAAATCATATGTCGATATAGAATGCCAGAAAGGATCATATCTGACAATACACTAAATTTGAACAATAGCACGATATTAGAAGTCTGCAGTCAGTTCAAGATCAAACACCGCAACTCATCACCATATCGCCCAAAAATGAATAGTGCAGTAGAAGCATCCAATATGAACATTAAAAAAATCGTGGGGAAAATGACTGAGACTTATAAAGATTGGCATGAGAAGTTACCATTTGTCCTCTATTCTTATCGAACATCTGTCAGAACTTCAACTGGGGCAATGCCTTTCTCTCTAGTTTATGAAATGGAGGCAGTTTTACCCATTGAAGTCGAGATCCCTTCTCTCAGAGTTTTGACATAATTGAAATTTGATGAAGCACAATGGATCCAATCTTGATACGATCAACTAAACTTAATTGAAGAGAAAAGGTTGAAAGCCATCCATCATGGTTAGATATACAAAAGGTTCATCCTAGAGAATTCCATAAGGGGACCTAGTATTGAAAAAGATCCTTCCTATACAAAAAGACTTCAGAGGAAATTGGATGCCAAACTGGGAAGGACTTTATGTGGTAAAGAAGGCCTTTTTCTGGAAGAGTGTTGATCTTGACAGAGATGGGTGGAAAAAGCTTGCCCAATCCTGTGAATTCAGACTCGGTCAAGAAATACTTCACTTAAAAAAAAGGGGGGGGAGGCCAAGACGAAAACCGGCAAAGGGCGCCTTGAGACCAAAAGGGTATTGAATTGAAAACTTAGGAATGAACAATTCAAATTTTGATCAAAGGTGAGGGCATGCAGTAGTCTTGCTACACCCGAATCAAACAAAAGGAGGGATGTTACATCTTGAGACATCAACAAAGCCTTCTAGGTCTTCTAAACACATAGCAAGTTCAAAGGGTCCTCGAGAAGTTTTAGGGCGGAGAAGCTCATGCTATGATATCCGGGGTACCTATTTTCACCTTATTCATTTTGTATTTTGGCAAAATGTGCTATCTTGATTAATTTATCCTTATTTTGTACTTTAGCAAAAGTTGCTATCGTGATTAATTCATTTCGAGCTTTAATTCCATCTTGTCCGTTGTGATAATCTTTTTCAAGCAATTTACATTGAAATAACAATTAATGGACTAGTAATATTCAAACAAAAGAATTTTTGTGCATTACTCTGAAGAGTTCTCTAAATAGTACAAGGACCTAAAACAGGACTATTATTTAGAACTCACCGGACCTAAAGGTTGGATTTGAGAAAGAAGAGTCTAAAATTATGACTTTTTTTCAGGTTTTCTATCAAAGATATCAGCTGAACAAGAAGACAGGACATTGCGTCTATGATAAAACCTTAATGAACAATGAGTAATGACAACCCAAACATTTAGAAAGGATAATTCTCATGACATTCTGCATTATGCAAATATCATTCATACACATCTAGTTAGGAACATTTGATTCATTCTAATCATGACATCTTAATCATTTGACATAAGCATAGGCCCATGAAATCGATTCTACAGGCCATGTCCCCTAGAGGACGGTGTAGCAAAATCAGTGAATCCACAAATCTCATCTCCCTGAAGTAGTAGTGGAGCAGATTGACGTGGTAGATCTTATCTCCTTGAAGTTGCAGTGGAGTAGATCAAAGATGACAGATCTTATCTTCTTGAAGTTGTAGTGGAGCATATTGAAGCCACCAGTCTTATCTCCCTGAAGTTGCAGTAGAGCAGACAGAAGATAGCAAATCTTATTTACCTGACGTTGCTGTGGAACAGATTAAAGCTACAAATTACGACAGATCTTATCTTCCTGAAGTTGCAGTGAAGCAGATTAAAGCCACCAACCTTGTCTCCTTGAAGTTGCAGCGGAGCAGACTGAAGACAGCAAATCTCATCTCCTTGAAGTAGCAGTAGAGCATATTGAAGTTGTAAATCTTATCTCCTTAAAGTTGCAGTGGAGCTGATCAAAGATAGCGAATCTTATTTCCCTAACGTTGCAGTGGAACAGATTAAAGCTACAAATTATGGCAAATCTTATCTTCCTGAAGTTGCTGTGGAGTAGATTGAAGCCATCAGCCTTATCTCCCTGAAGATGCAGTGGAGCAAATTAAAGCCACAGGCCTTATCTCCCTGAAGTGGCAGTGGAGCAGTAGAGCAGATTAGAGCTACAAACATCATCTCCCCGAAGTTGCGATAGGTAGTGGAGCATATTAAAGACTTGAAGAAGAGAAGCGCTAAGAGAAATCGAAGCTCAGCAGGTCTAAGCAAAATTGGCCCTTTTATAGTCTTTGCTCTATTCCCATTACACGACAATAAGCAAAGAATGGCAGCTGTAAATGCCCAAATTTGCCCGAGCCCAAATCAACAAAAACCAAAAACACAAAAAAATAAATAAAAATTTCCAAGTTCAGTCCAATTACAAGAACGGCCCAAATATAAAATATGCCTGGCCCAATGCACTACCCAATTTTACAAGCCCAATCTCTAGCCCAAATTTATCAGAAAAGAAAGAAACCCTAGGGTTTCTATGCCCCTCCTGTGCCGTTGCCCATGTTCCTGCGCTACTACCTACGTGCCTTCGCAGCATACCCAACGCCCGAGGCCTGGTCTCCTTACACCAGAATAGCAAGGTTCCCCCGTTGACCCCAGCACCTGCCAAAAGAAAGAAAAACATAGCACATGAACAAGGCAAAGAAACAATAGCAGAGATAAATGCAAACAGTTGCAAATATTTTTTTAATATTATAATCGGCTATAAAGCTGAAAAGAAATCAAGTTGTAAAAGGGGGGAGGAAAAAAAAGAAAATAGAATCAAATGTTTCAAAAAAGGTGATTTCCTCTTTTTTTTCTTTTCAAATTTATAGCATACATGTATATTGAAAATACAATTTTTCTTACCTTCCTAGCAATTGGAGAAGGAAACTGAGGCGTTCCTTTATTTATTTTTTTATTTTAGAGGGTTTTTTCTTGAATTTTTGGCTTTGAATCGGGGTTAGGAAGACCGAATCCGCTGAAAAGGACCCCTTTTTGGAATTTCAGCCGCCGTGTACGGTGGCGGACGGCGATGGCCCATTTGACCGGAGTTCTACCAGATCCTGGAGAGTGACAGAGCATTGAGAGGTTTTTTTTTTTTGAAAAGAATGTTAAAAATAAAAAAAATTGAAAAATTAACTTAAATAATGGTACCAAAACGGTGTCGTTTTGGCTCTAATCCCCCAGACACAAAACGGCTTCGTTTAAGGTAAAATGGGTTGACCCGACCCGCTCTTGCTAGGGTCCGCGCGTTTTAGACCAGATGGTCTATTTGCGCACTAGGCCCTTCCGTATTTTTAATATTTTTAATCCGGTTTGTTTTTTATTTCTAATTTATACCTCAGAGTTCACTTTAGTTTCGATTTGATCCTACCAGAACGGTGCGTTTCAAAGGGCAGGGAATATTTTCCCATTTAGTCCCTCCGTGTTATTCGCCCATTTCGAATTGATCCTTTATTTATTTTTTATCTTAATTTCTCTCTTAAACTTGGTTTGGGTAGCAATTAAGTCCTTTAATTTAATTTATTTATTTATTCATATACTTACTCATTTATTTACTTATTTTCCTTTTATTTTTGTGTTGTTTCTTTCTTCTTCTTCTTCTTCTTCTTCTTCTTCTTCTTATTATTATTATTATTATTATTATTATTATTATTATTATTATTATTATTATTATTATTATTTTATCTATTATCATTATTATTATCTATTCATGCATTTTGTTGCAAATTGCACCCTTAATTTCATTTACATTTTAATTTAGTCATTTACCTTTAATATTTTATAAATTATTTTCCTCAATCATTTTACGATTTATAATTTTTTATTTAAATTTCAATTTAATTCTTTATTTATTTTCAAATTTTCATTAGTTTTTTGTGTTATTTAATTAGTCATTTATACATTTATTATTGCGACTTGACTTCTCATGCTTTTTATTTCAGTATTATTTACTTATTATTTATGCATTTATTATCACTTTATTTTAATATTTATATTATTCATATTTATACATTTCTTATTCATTATTTGCACATATTTCACTCATTATTTATTTATATTTTTACATGTTATTTACATCTATCATCATTACTTAGTATCTTTCACTTTTTTTTTACTTATTTTAAATTTATTCATTCATTTTATCTTTATTGTGATGCGATTACTAATATTAACCATAATTATATTATTATAGCATTCCTTATTTATTTATAGTATTCCTATATTAAGCTTTAGGTTTTAAAACTATCCATTTGTACATTAAGTTTGAATAAACTAAATGCAAATAGTTTAAATACTACGTTCGAGGTTATTCAAAAAAGGGAAGGTTTTCAAAGTAAGGCAATATTCTATTTGGAGACTCGAGAAATTCATACCGTAACTTACGGGCTTTTGATTTTTCTTGTTGGATCTAAATAACCAAATATCCTTTTATAATTGAAACACGTGAAATTTCAAAAAAATAAAAAGGGCAAACTTATTCTCAATGATTCGAAGTGTCATGTCCTAACTTACGGGACATGACATTTTTCTATCTCGAGACGAGAGGGTCTTTAACAATCAGTTTTTATGTATTCAAGCAAAATTTTTAAGTAAAGTTAATGAAAAGAAGGATCGTATTTCAAATTCTTTTCGAGTTTTCAACTTTCGACATTAAGACATCAATTAATCAATTAGGTACCAATTTTAGGCGTTACGAGGGTGCTAATCCTTCCTCGATCGTAATCGACTCCTGAACCCATTTTCTCGAATTTCGTAGACCAAAATCGTCGTTTTAGTAAATCAAAGTTGTTTATTAAGATGATCAAATTGCGAGGTGATCCGATCACACCTCACAAAAAAGATTGGTGGCGACTTCCATTTTCGTTTTCATTTTTAAAGTATATAAGTCAACCCTTTTCAAAAAAATGGTTTCGACAATACCTATAGCTACTAGAACCCAACTTTTACATTTTATGCAATTTAGTTCTTTCCCTAATTGAACACACAATTGGTAAAATTTTCGTAACAAAATTTTCATGTGACCTTCCTATCATGATGCAAACCATAAAATAAAATAAAATAAATTTTTAATTTTAGCTCGGATTTGTGGTCCGATCTCACTGAAAATAGGCTATTACATTGGCAAGAAAAAGCTTGAAGATGATTCCCACAACCTGAATGATTGTTAAACAAGCTTATAAAAGAAACTCAAAGAGAATTATTATTAACTAAAAAAAAACATAAATCAATTGTGTGTGTATAATGGTGAACGTCAATGCTACTTATGGGCCCCCAAAATAAGTTTTCCTAACTAATAGAATACCTAACATGACAACTCATCAAAAAATAATAATAATAATTCTAAGTGTGAACTTTTAATGGAATTTAGCCAAAGGAATTAAATAGACTTTTAATGGGCTCTTTGGACTAAATTCTTACATGATGATCCACCTATTAAATAAAATTGTACCTATAGTTTAAATATTTTACAATTTGAGTCACTTTGATAATTTGGCCTGATATTCAATTAAATTACTTTCCAAACTTCAAGGTGGGCTTGTAACATCTTAATGGACCATTTTTTTCAAGAATTTGGTCTTGTGATCCGTTTGCTTTCGAAATTGGCTCATTTAAGCTCGTACATGAAATCAAATGCGCCTTGGCTGCAAGATTCGGTTTCTGTACTAGGCCAATTTCAGCCCAATCCCATTTACAATTTAAAACCCCATTTACAAAACACTAAACCCCTTAAAAAAACCCCTAACCCAATAAGCCCACTAAGCCTAAACAACTAAACCCGAAGCCCAACTACCCCAGCCCAATAATCCCACTCAGCACTCAGAAACCCTAATCCCACTTGCGCCGCACGCCCCTCTGACACTAGCCCATGCCCTGGCGCCCCAGCTCCCCATGCCATCATGTCGGCCACCATGCACTCCACAGCACCGGCCATACCCTGCAAAAACAACAGACAAGCAATAGGTAGCAAAAAATAATAATAAAAGTGTAACAAAATAGGCTATAAAAAGTCGAATGAAACACGTAAAGGGTTCCTTTTTTATCAATACGGACATATATTTCAAAAGCCAGAGATAGAGCGAGAAAACCAATCCAAACAGTATCAACACGTAAAAAACGAACACCAAAGATCGAGAATCGAAAGTGGTAAAGATCCTAAGTGATTTCATTTCGTTTTAGTTACTGTTTTTGATCTTTTTTTAGCACTAGCTTCTTAAATAAACACTAACTAAACGAAAATACAAGATACAAAAAAATAAAAAAAGGAATTTTTTATTTTTTTTACCACCTTCATGGTGGGCAGGCCGGCGGCCGTGGGGCTCCAGGATGGCCGTCCATGACCGGCCGATGACCGGTCCGAGGCCGGAGCCCTCTCTCCTCCCCTCTCCCCCTCTCCTTTTCTCTCTCCTTTTTTTTTCCTTTCTCCCCCCACAAATGATTTTTTTTCTGAATTTGGGCTTATTTATAGCCCTCCGAAACGGCGTCGTTTTGGGGGCTGCACTTAAGCCCCAAAACGGCGCCGTTTTGAGCCTACCCGACCCGACCCGATCCAAACCCACCAAGGATCCGCGTGTTTCTTTACCAATAGTTTATTTATGCACACGGTCCTTCCGCTTTTTCACCCTTTTGCAATTAAGTCATTTTTTATTTATAAATTGGCCCTGAGCTTTTTCACGATATTCAATTTAGTCCCTGGCCAAGCGCAGTGTTTTACAGGCTTGGGAAAATTACTCTTTCGGTCCCCCGCTATTTTACGCGTGTTCAAATTAGCTTTTTTATTTCTTTTTATTCTAAAACAGCCCCAAAACTTTGTTTCTTGTTCAATTTTAGTCCTTTTTCGTTTATTTTCATTTTTTTACATATTATTAATATTATTACTATTATTTTTATTAATATATTAATTATTTTCAAAGTATTATTACTACTAAAGATTACTATTTCTAGTTTTAGCATTATTACTAATATTAATATATGTATATTATATATGTATATATTCATACATTTATATATAGTCTTGTTTTAATTACTTTATTTTAATATTACTATTATATTATATTCGTTTTCATAACTCATTATATTTCTAATAATATTATTATTAGTTGTTATTTATTTCTAATATGTATATATCATGTAAACGTTGTAATATTATATGTATTTTTTTTACATACGTGATGTATATAAGTTCTTAATATTATATTTTATATATATTATTATATATATTTTAATATTATTAGTTATATTTTTCTTTCATACTATTATATATATATATATATATATCTAATATTATATGGTATATTTCTAATACTATTATTTATATATTTATATGTGTGTATGTATTTGTGTAATGTACAAAATAGTTTTATTATCATTTCTAAGGTATGTACGTATTGTATACGTTCTATATATATGTTATGTATATATCTTTAATATTACTAGTTATATATATATTTCTTATACATTTCACGTACATATTCTCCTTTATATACCATGTATATATTATATTTTATTATATATTAGTACACATATTTTATTACACGTATATATATATACTTTTATATTAATATTATTTTCAGTATATCATATTATTCATTAGTGTACTTATTATTTTCACTATTGCCACTTATTAAATTATTTCAATATTATGTACTATTTGGTGTACATACATCTTTATTTATGATTATTAGTGTATAAATACATGTTTTTATATTCCTAATATATATCGTATATCGTTCATCTGTACTATGTATATACATATACATATTTAATATTACTACACATATGTATCTTTTAGGCATTATATTTTCATACGTCATGTATATATGTCGTACATTATATTTTTGCATGTCATTTTATGTACATGTTATCTGCTATTATTATTGCTAAGTATATTTTGTATTTATTCATGATTTGTCTTTATTTCTTTTGCAAATGTCATTGTTATTGTTATTCTAATGTTCTAGTATCCCATGTTGATATTTTTATTCATAATATCATTATTCGCATAATTTGTTTATTTTAAATTCTTACTTTTGGAATCTTTTTCAAATTAATTTTAATACATAAGGCAACATGTCGGTTTAACACAATGTCATTGATTTCATCGCTATGTTGGATGAACATCAATCGACTCGTGTTAAAACGGTATGTCCTTCTCGAAAATCCAAAGAATTGAAGATTTTTCATCTTTTTGGATCTCGACTAAACGTTACATTGAACTCGTATTTTGAAAATCTAGTCAACACATGTTTATGAGATACCAATTTTGGGCGTCGCGAGGTGCTAATACCTTCCTCGCAGAATCGACTCGAACCCCAATTTTTTCTCGGACTTTTGACGAGACCTAAATTCGCCCTCATTTTTGTACAATAATAAGTTTTCTTTTTCTAAAAAGGATGGTTTATTAGGTGTCGGTCACACCTAGAAAAAGATTAGTGGCGACTCCTTTTTAATAAAATCGAAAGTTGGTTTTCAAATGTTTAATAAATCGCCACAATTAGCGACCAAGCGAAACTAAAATTTTTTTTCGTCGCTACAGCTGGCGACTCCACTGGGGATCCTTTTTGAGAGTCGCGTCTGGAATTAAACACGTTTTGTCAAAACTTTCAAATTTCCTTGTTCAAAGTAAATATTTGGTCGTGATCCGAAAATCTCGTTTTCAAAATTCATGCATTTGTATCGTGTTGTAAATATTTCTTCTAATTTACTTATTTGGTTGTTTTTTAGTTTTCAATTTTTATGGTTTTAATTTCGGTTTAGTTTTTTAAGTAAAACGTAACGGTTTATGAAGTTTTTCCCCACATACCGTGCACTTGCATTTTCGCATAACATGAGCTCTCTACCCGGGCTCCGTCCGTTTAGGTGAAAGTAAACGCTACGCCTTCGTGAGTTAACTCGTCCCTCTGCACAGGCTAGTGAATACTTTCGGGTTACATATGACTTATGCTTTCGTGAGTTAACTTGTCCCTCCGCATAGGCATAAGTAAATGTAATCCCTCAAATTGAACTCGTGAGCCTGTGATGGGTTATTACCGGGGCTTCGTGCTAATCTTAGCAGACGATAGTACGAGCAATTCGAGTACCTGTCTAGAACCGAGACTACATATAATGAACCATACGAGCTATCCAATTAGAGCCATGCCGAACCTCTGTCCGCTTATAGTCACCAAAATAAGTACACGGGGAAAATGCCTTTCATTTACACTATTTATGCAAAATAATTGGATCGGGTAGTTTAGTTTATTTTTCAAATTATGTTTGTTGTGTTTACTAACCAAGTTTGCTTGTTTTTATTTTTATCATGCATCATAGGCATCATATTAGGAAGGTGTTGATTAAAGGTTGGTTGCCAAAAAACGGGTTTCTGATGGAGGAGTCAATTACACAAATGACCAAGAAGAATGCCGTGGTGCGGGACTGGTCTCTAAAAACTCAGAGGGACAAGGGGGATAGTCTTGTGGGAAGGTGTGCTGCCAATTTGCCTGAACAAATAACTGCGAATGTTCGCCAAAATAACCTCGTAGATTTGGTTCAAATTTGGAATCAGTGGGGTTCAGACACTAGAGACATTTTCACTGAGAGGTATGGAGATATAGCTCACCTGATCACCATCCGTGTAGACGAACAGTTGATTCAAGCCATGGCTCAGTTCTGGGATCCAGCTTATCAGTGTTTCACCTTCAATCAAGAAGATATGACTCCAACCATAGAAGAGTATGCTGCTTTACTCCGCATCGACAATGTACAATTCGGCAAAATATATGTGAAGGAGCCTAAGCCGATGACCTTCAAGAAAAAGTTAGTGAGACTGACAGACATGACCGATGCATGGGCTGAAAAACAAATGAAGAAGAAGAACGAAACCATTTGCATTCCATGGTCCTCCCTACGAGATTTGACTCTGAACCATCCCGACATGCTGAAAAGGGTAAATCTATTCGCTTTGGCCATTTATGGTCTGGTTATTTTCCCAAAGGTTCTCGGACATCTCGAAGTGGCAGTAGTTGATTTCTTCGAAAGGTTAAAACAAGGAATCAACCTGTCCCAACCATCCTAGCCGAGACCTTGGTCCCCGAGTAGTTGTCGAAGAAAAGGGAGGACGATTTATTGGATGCTGTAGATTGCTCAATGTTTGGATTTTGAGTCACTTCGGAAGGTAGAGCGCACTCCATTCCATATGTTTTCTAAAACATTCTCCCGCTAGAAGCTTTCCTCAAGAAAGAATGGTCAAGGAAGTCACCGAGCAACATTGGGTATCGATCTTCGAACCTTCGCAGAGGATATAACATGGAGAGCACCCTGGATCCGTCCTTCAGTTCTGCTATACAAATGTGGAAGCCAAGATTGGGTACCTTTACTTGGGTTATGGGGAGGAGTTGGATATGTTCCGCTATTGGTCCAAAGGAAATTTTCTTCGTGACAATTCCTCCCCGCAACTGGAGGATTAGCACAGTTCGAGTTCGCTTTCACGGGTGAAGGATATATGAAGAAAGTCCGAGACACTGCAAAGTCTTGGAAGGAAATTCATTTCATGGAATTAGCCTTGTATGCTGATACCCTTACCCAAGATTACAACATATGGAGGAAGCAACGGGTAAATAGTCAGCAAATCTCGACAACAAACCACCCCATCCAGAATCCTTTCTCGAAGGAAATGCCTTCTGAGCTAGAAATGGCAAGACAAGAATTCGAGCGAGAAAAGGCCAAGATGTCTCGAGACCTTAGTGCACTTCAAGAAGAAAACTATCAACTGAAGATTGAAGTTCAGGTTGAAAGATCCAGAATTGAAAAAGTACAAAGAGAAGCCGAGATTGTGAGAAACGACTTAAGGGACCTTTATTTGGAAAACAAGAAATTAAGAAACACTATAAAGAATAGCAGGTTAGGCAAGTCGACAGCAGAATGGAAGGAAGAAATTAGCAATATCAAGGGAGGAATGGAGTTTTGGAAGGGAAAAGCAAAGAAAGAGGAGGAAAAGGCTACGCGCGCTGTGACAGAGTTAAGAAGGAAGAACGCCGAGTATGAAATAGTGACTGCAGAATTGGCGAATAGTCATTCTGAACATCAAGAATTAAAAAGGAAAACACGAGATCTAGAAAATATGCTGCAATCTCATCAACAACAATTAGATAACCTCCGAAGACTCTAGAAGAAAAGAGTGAAGCGACGATAGGAACATTCACGCGTATGAAGGAACTCTCAAAGAAAAAGAAATGCAACTCGACTTCTTGATCAATGAAATTCGCAAAGCGGCTATGCAAGTTGTCCAATTATCAGATGAAGCCGAAGTCCTCAGCTGCCAATTCCCTCCGAGCCGAAGATCGAGTATATCAGATTTTTTAGAACAAGTGAAGAAACAAGGCAATATGGCTAGGAAATTTGTGTAACCATTGGAAAAATGGAAACGTTGTGTAATAGGCTATGTTGATAAATGAAATGCCTAAATATGGGGCTACCTTGAAATTAACACCAATTTTTTGCATTCCTTGCATAATTAACATATAAACATTTTGACATTCGTGCATTCATTCATGCATTCATCCATACATCGCATATCCCATACTCGGTCGCTGAAGACAAAATATATAATTCGCAGTTGCAATACCACAAGACTGGAACCACGTCATCAGTATAAAACGCGCCGACAAGCTAGAGTGATGGAAGCTGAATTCAATGAGAGAATTGAAAGGATGGAAAAGGCTCAAAAAGAATTACAAGAGCAACTGGCCAAATCGCAACAAGAGACGAGAGACCTAATGGTGAGATCTCGAGAGGAATCACTCGAGCAAAGAGATCAAATGGCCAAGATGATGGAGATGATGTCAGCTCTAGTTAAAGGAAAAGGACCCATGTGGAGCCCTGACATTGAGGAATCTCGATCAAGAATTCACCACGATCAGGATCCACTCTATCCCCCAAGATTCACTCCACCGCTCGCATATACAACACAGAGAGGGTATACTCAAGGGGAACCCACTGGCTTGGAACATCGACCTATGCCACCTGCTCCACCCACTAATTTGGGGCAAGGAATATTCGCGTCAAACCCAGGGGCTAGTCCTGCTGATCCACTAGTTCCAGATCTGGATGACCTAGCAGAGGTAGCCAAGTTGAAATCAGATAACCATGACGCAAAATATAGGAGTCTAGAGGAAAGACTCAAAGTGATAGAAGGCACTGAAGTCTTCTGCGCACTAGGTGCCAAAGAGCTCGATTTGGTACCGATCGATTTTGCCCCAAAGTTTAAAGTGCCTGATTTTGAGAAGTATGATGGGGCAAGATGTCCAAAGGCGCATCTGGTCATGTTTTGTCGGAAAATGACTGGTTATGTGAACGAGGATAAACTACTCATACATTGCTTTCAAGATAGTCTAACAGGGTCACTCTCCGTTGGTACAATCAACTTAGTAGAGAAAAGATTCGATCCGGAAGGACTTGGCGTCGACATTTTGCGATCAATACAAGCATGTATCGGAGATGGTGCGAAAGTATGACCTTGCAAATGATGGAGAAGAAACCAGCGAATCCTTTAGACAATATGCGCAAAGATGGAGAGATATCTCACCCAAGTGGAGCCTCCATCGACTAAGATCGAGATAACGATCCTTTTCATCAATACTCGAAAGCACCGTTCTATGACAAGTGGTGGGAAGTGTTACGAAGGATTTTTCGGATATCGTAATATCTGGTGAACTCATAGAGAATGCCGTCAAGAGCGGAGAATGGAAGGATCGAAGGCTCAAGAAAAGCAAGACCAGAAGGAAGAAAGAGCGAAGCCCACATGGTGGGGGCTGGGAGTCATTACATTCCCAATTCATATCCTAACCAACCCCGACCTCGAAATTATCCACCCCCGAATTTCTATTATCCTCCTCAAACCCCTTACTACCAAGCATCACCTCCTTCCTACCCTGTATACGCCATGAATAACCAAAGGCCCGTCACCACATTCCCACAAAACACTCTACCCACTCAAAGCCAACCCAGAAATGAACCAAGACCAACAAGGCCCAATCCCGAGAGACAGCAATTCACCCCTATTCCTGTATCATATGGGGAACTGTACCCAAAACTTCTGGAGAAGCAATTAATATCTCCCCATTACATGGCACCCCTTAAACCTCCATACCCGAAATGGTACGATCCAAACGCTAGTTGCGCATACCATGCAGAAACCAGGGCACTCTATCGAGAACATCTTGCTTTCAAAAGAAGAGTTCAAGGACTTATTGACGGGTATCCTACGATTCGATAGTGCCATAATGCCACGGGAACCCATTCCCCAACCATACCGAAGGGAATGTGAGCACAGTGGGGAAAGAGGATGAATGGAAGGACAGAAGATGTGTTTCAGAAATAAGGACGCCTCTGCAGAAAATCTGGGAGATATTGGTTAAGAAAGGATTGCTCAGTCACTCTGATAGAATTTTTGGAGAAGAAGGTCAAAGTTTTTGCAATTTTCATGGGAGTGTTGGACATGACATTCAGTCATGTGAGGACTTTAAAAGGTTACTTCAAGACCGGATGGATAATAAGGAGATCAAGGTCCTTAACATGAGGGAGGATGTCAACGAAAGAGAAGTATGCGTCTCTGATAGCCAATCATCAGGGCCCCTTTATAGTGCTGATCGACCATTGGTAATTTATTACGACACGAAGAAAGAGCCGGTAAAACCAAAAATGATAATCGAAGTACCATCTCCTTTCCCTTATAAGGACAATAAAGCAGTACCGTGGAAGTACAATGTCAATATCATCGCACCTGAAGGAGAAAAGCCCGAAGCCACAACTGAAGACATTGGGGAAGTAGGTCATTTTACCCGCAGTGGGCGTTGTTATTCGAAAGAAGTTGAACCGGTAAAGAAAAGTAGCGACTCGAAACAAAAAGGGAAAGCAGTGATGCACGAAATCGAGGTCGAGCAAGAAATTCCACCCGTGCAAGAAACTAAAAAGCCTGTGAATGAGGAAGAAGCTCAAGAATTCTTGAAATTTATTAAGCACAGCGAGTATAGTGTGGTGGAACAATTGAGCAAGTAGCCAGCACGAATCTCAGTTCTATCTCTACTGTTAAATTCAGAGCCACATCGGAATGCTTTATTGAATGTGTTAAATCAAGCTTATGTGGCCAACAACATATCCGTCGAAAAGCTTGATAGATGGGTAAACAATCTGAATGCGGACAATTTCATCTCTTTTAGTGATGATGAGATACCGCCAAATGGTAGAGGCTCGGTGAAAGCGCTGCATACCACGACTCGCTGCAAGGGCTACATAATACCGAACGTACTCATTGATAATGGGTCAGCATTAAACGTCATGCCATTGGCCACGCTTTCCAGAATACCGATGGATTTGTCCTACTTAAGGCCCTGTCATTCCATGGTAAGGGCATTCGACGGGACGAGACGCGAAGTCATGGGAAAGATCGAAATCCCTTTGGAAGTGGGCCCTTACATCTATGAGGTCGAGTTCCAAGTCATGGACATTACACCCTCTTATAACTGCCTTTTGGGAAGACATTGAATCCATTCTGCTGGAGCAGTTCCATCATCCCTCCATCAAAAGTTGAAATTTATCATGGATGGCTGTTTGGTCACAGTCGAGGGTGAAGAAGACATTGTCGCATTTATCTCTGCTGATGCGCCATACCTGGAAGTAAGCAATGACGCAGTGGAATGTTCCTTTCGATCCCTCGAATTCGTCAATGCCACTTTCATCGTTGAAGGAAACAAAATTCCGATGCCAAAACTGTCAAAAAATACCAGAATGGGTGTCAAGTTGACCGTAGGAAGGGGAGCTCATGCGAGAAGAGGTTTAGGGAGACATCTACAAGGAATAGTTAGGGCTTTAAAGCCAGTGCACCACAAGGCCCGATACGGTTTGGGGTTCCAGCCTGACATGCGTCAAAGAAGAAGATAGTGGAAGAAGGATCAGAAGAGAAGAATTGCAAGAACTTTAGGCCGAGAACCAGAATGGGAACCGATAGAGTACCCTCATTTGTCAAAAACATTTACATCTCATGGAATGTTGTACCGGACAAGATGATCCACGAAACATCTTGGGGTTAATTGAAAGGGTTTTCGAATGTCGATATAAGTGTCATCGACAAAGAAGCTGGTGCAAGTAAAGATGTCTCGAGGATACGCCTTTGCCCTCCTGGTTTTATGTTGAACAATTGGACTACTGAGGAGCTTCTTGTAGTTTATAAGTCTTCAGAGTAATGCTAAACATTAACCTTCTATTGTGTCATTAGATATAATAGAATTCTTTTGTAAGAGCTTGCATTCGCTCTTTATCATTTAAATGAATATCGATGAAGATGCATTTTGTCACGATTTTTTCGCGTTATCACTAATTTCATGATCATTTTCTCATTCATAGCCTATCTTTACATTTGCCTCATTACAATGACATAACATTTTGTTTGTTGTTTCCAATACTTGGATGTCCCCCTATAGCTTCCTTTTCCATTTCAACTTTCAGGTGCTCAGATATTGACGACATGAATAAGCCCGTTACGAATCTTGAAATCGATTTTGAGAAGGCTGTTTGCTTAGGAGAATTTGAAGTCAAGAAAATGTCAAGATTATGTCTCGTCTCTGAATTGTTAAGAATGGTGGAGCAAGAGGATAAACAGATTTCGCCTCATGAAGAATCTGTGGAAACAAAGAATTTGGGCAATCAAGAGAGGAAACAAGAAGTGAAGATTGGGACTTCTATTTCAGAGAGTACGGGCATAGTTTGATCACTTTACTCATGAATACAAAGATGTTTTCGCATGGTCATACCAGACATGCCGGGCTAGATGAAGATTTAGTGGTCCATAAGCTCCCATTAAAGCGAATGCAAGCCCATCCAAAGCAAAAATTAAGACGGATGAGACCAAATGCTTTTGAAGATAAAAGAGGAAGTCAAAAGCGGTTTGATGTCGGCTTCCTACAAGCCTCCAAATATCCAGAATGGGTGGCTAACATAGTCCCGGTACCAAAGAAAGATGGAAAAGTACGAATGTGCGTGGATTACCGCGACCTGAATCGAGTAAGCCCAAAAGATAATTTTCCCTTGCCACATATTGACACGTTGGTGGACAACACAGCAAAACATTCATTGTTTTCTTTCATGGATGGATTCTCGGGGTATAATCAGATCAAGATGGCCCCTGAGGATATGGAGAAAACTACCTTCATAACAATGTAGGGAACGTTCTGCTAC
This sequence comes from Gossypium arboreum, assembly GCF_025698485.1. Lineage (NCBI taxonomy): Eukaryota > Viridiplantae > Streptophyta > Magnoliopsida > Malvales > Malvaceae > Gossypium > Gossypium arboreum. The sequence continues at coordinate 56,122,247 of NC_069075.1, forward strand.
AAGGTGATGCCATTCAGGTTAAAGAATCTTTGGGGCAACATATCGAGGGTTATGGTAACATTATTCCATGACATGATACACAAAGAAATAGAGGTCTCGTCGGCGACATGATTGCTAAATCCAGGGGAAGAAGAGCATGTGGTGAACCTCAAGAAGTTGTTCGAGAGGTGAGAAAGTTTCAACTAAAGCTTAATCCGACCAAATGTACATTCGGGCTACCTCGGAAAGTTGCTAGGCTTCATTGTCGATAAAAGAGATATTGAGGTTGATCCAGATAAAATAAAAGCCATCCAAGAATTACCACCTCGCAGCACGCAAAAGGAAGTTAGAGGATTTTAGGAGATTAAACTACATCGCCCGATTTATCGCTCAACTTACCAACCAATGCGACCCAATCTTTGGCTTCTTGAAAACATAACCCGGAGAATGGAGCGAGGAATGCCGGTGGCCTTTGATAAGATAAAACAATATTTGTCTAGTCCTCCGATTGCTAGTACCGCCAACTCTGGAAGACCTTTGATATTGTATTTGATGTGTTCGAAAGTTCAATGGGTTGCATCTTCGGGCAACACGACGAGTCGAAAGAAAGAAAAGCGATCTACTACCTCAAAGAAAAAGTTCACCGATTATGAGGCAAAGTATTAATCCATTGAGAAATATTGTTGCATACGGTTTGGGTAGCTCGGAGACTTAGACAATACATGTTGTACCATACGATATGGTTGATTTCAAAGTTGGACCCGATAAAATACATGATGGAATCGCGGCACTATCGGGAAGAATGGCGCGATGGCGATTCTCCTCTCGAATATGACATTGCTTATGTAAGTCAAGTCGATAAAAGGTAGCGCAATAGCTGATTTTCTAGCAACTCGAACAACGAAGAATATGAGCCTTTAAGATTCGATTTCCCGACGAAGACTTAATGTGCATCTCGAAATAGAATCCGAGTCATCAAAAAGAGGTCATGGAAGATGTGCTTTGATGGTGCGTCGAATGCGTCGGGCATGGAATTAGAGTAATCTGGTATCACCAGACGGAATCATTATCCGTTCACCGCAAGATCGAACTTCTTACGTACCAATAATATCGCAGAATATGAGGCTGTATCATGGGGCTTCGTGCGACTATCGAAGCGAAACATCGAGATCTTGGAGGTATACGGAGACTCAACCCTAGTGATTTACCAAATCCGTGGAGAATGGGAAGTGAGGACTCAAAATTGATTAAGTACTGACAATTTAGTGGTGGATTAATCAAGGAATTCAAAGAAATAACTTTTCATTACTTCCCACGAGAAGAGAACCAATGGCGGATGCCTTGGCCACTTTGGCTTCAATGTTCAAAGCAAGTAAAGAAGCGAAATAATGCCCTCAAAATGAGCATATACGAGGTCCCCGCACCTTTGTTGTAGCATTGAGAAAAAGGCGACGGACGACCATGGTTCTATGATATCTTAGAATATATCAAGAATCAAAGCTATCCCGAACAAGCGAATGAGAACGACAAAAGAACAATCAGAAGAATGGCAGCAGGATTTGTTCTTGATGGGGATATCCTATATAAAAGGGGAAGGGATCAAGTACTTTTGAGATGCGTGGATGATGTCGAAGCTAGAAAGATACTTGAAGATGTCCATGAAGGAATCTGTGGGATACATGCCAATGGTTTCAGTATGGCCAGAAAGATTATGAGACTCGGTTACTACTGGTTGACGATGGAAAGCGACTGTATTAGTTTTGCCAGAAAATGCCACAAATGTCAAATCTATGGCGATAAAATTCATGTAGCCCCTTCGCCCCTTCAGGTCATGACTTCTCCGTGGCCTTTTTCTATGTGGGGCATGGATGTTATAGGGCCAATTTCTCCAAAAGCATCAAATGGACATCGATTCATTTTTGTGGTTATCGATTACTTCACAAAATGGATAGAAGCTGCTTCGTTTGCTAATGTGACGAAGACTGCATTTTGCAAGTTTTTGAAGAAGGAAATCATTTGCCGGTATGGTTTGCCTGAAAGAATCATTTCAGATAATGCCACGAATCTGAACAATAAGATGATGAAAAAAATGTGAAAGCGGCCCAAATAAAGCATCATAATTCTCGCCCTATCGCCCAAAGATGAAGGGTCATTGAGGAGGACTAACAAGAACATCAAGAGGATCATTGGGAAAATGGTGAGACATATAAAGATTGGCATGAGAAACTTCCATTTGCTTTGTTTGCATATCGCACTCTCATGCGAACATCTACGGAGCAACTCCTTTCTCTCTAGTCTATGGAATGGAAGCTGTGCTACCTATCGAGGTTGAGATCCCCTCTCTGCGAGTATTGATGGAATCAAAGTTAGAAGAAGCAGAATGGATTCGAGCTCGATATGATCAGTTGAACCTCATCGAAGAAAAACGTCTAAGGGCAATTTCTCACGGGCAAATGTATCAAAAGAGAATGATCGCAGCCCATGACAAGAAGGTACGACCAAGAGAATTCCATGAAGGAGAACTCGTGCTGAGAAAAATTCTCCCAATACAAAAAGATCTGCGAGGGAAATGGGCACCAAACTGGGAAGGACCGTACGTCGTAAAGAAGGCATTCTTAGGAGGAGCTTTGATCCTTACCGAGATGGATGGGAAAGAGTTGTCGAATCCAGTGAACTCAGATGCAGTGAAGAAATATTATGCTTGAGATGAAAACCCGAAAAGGGCATCTAAAAAAAAAAAGAGGAAGGGCGAAAACCCGAAAAGGGCGCTTTGGTTAAACATAAAAGATTAGAATGAAAACCCAAGAGGGCGTTCTAATGGAACAAATATTCGGTTTACAAGGCAAGGCGTTCTAAACTGTACTACAAATAGTGAGACTGCAGTATTTGAAGCATCTCTGAAAGCTCGAAATCTTCTACGCAAGGAGCCAGACTCTAAAAGATTCTTGATTAAGGAACGTGAAGAGTTCATGTGTCAAATATCTAAAGCATTTGTATCCATTGAATACGATCTCTTCTTTGCACATTTGTACTATCATTAGTTAACTTTCTTTGTTTGCCACATTTGAAATAAAGGATATGAGATATCATTTTTGTCCCTACCTGACCATTTTCATGCATATCATTATGTGTTTATTTACATGATAAATGGTGAAATGACATGCTCTAAACAAAAGAAAGGTTAAGCATTACCTGGATGAAAATTTAATAAGCGCAAGAGTCTCAAAGTAGGAACAAAGTTCAATTGGGGACAAAAGAGTGAAATCTGAGGAACGTCGATTACTCGTGAAGCTTGAAGACATGTACATGGCGTAAAGAGAAAGTAAAGAGCCGAAGTAACGAATGCGGACCATCACAAGAATCGAGACGAAAAAAGACATACGACGAACATACTTAAAGAGCACTGCATAATTATGTAGGCATAAAGGCATTTAAGACAAACATGCGCATAACATGATAACATCATGCATGGCATATACAGGAACTCCAGCGGAGCAAGAAATCTGGAATGAGAGTTCATTGAATCAAATGAAAAGACACTTGAATTCTACCAAATGACAGGTTTTGATATTTTTGATGTTCAATTTCTGTCCTCCAATTTTGTTTTTTCCAAAAAATCAACTCATATTGCGAGAAGTGAGTTGAGCCTCAGGGCACGCTGAGGTATTTTCAATTTCTGCTTTTTAAATTCATGTTTTCCAAGAAAATCAGCTCATATTTCGAGAAGTGAGTTGAGCCTCAAGACACGTTGAGGTAATTTCAATTTATGCCTCAAAAATCAACTCATATTGCGAGAAATGAGTTGAGCCTCAGGACACGCTGAGGTATTTTCAATTTCTGCTTCTTAAATTCATGTTTTCCAAAAAAATCAACTCATATCGCGAGAAGTGAGTTGAGCCTCAGGGCACGCTGAGGTATTTTCAATTTCTGCTTTTTAAATTTATGTTTTCCAAGAAAATCAGCTCATATTTCGAGAAGTGAGTTGAGCCTCAAGACACGTTGAGGTAATTTCAATTTATGCCTCAAAAAATCAACTCATATTGCGAGAAGTGAGTTGAGCCTCAGGGCACGCTGAGGTATTTTCAATTTCTGCTTTTTAATTCATGTTTTCCAAGAAAATCAGCTCATATTGCGAGAGGTGAGTTGAGCCTCAAGACACGTTGAGGTAATTTCGATTTATGTTTCAAAAATCAACTCATATTGCGAGAAGTGAGTTGAACCTCGGGGCACGCTGAGGTATTTTCAATTTCTGCTTTTTAATTCATGAAAATCAGCTCATATTGCGAGAGATGAGTTGAGCCTCAAGACACGTTGGGGTAATTTCAATTCATGTTTCAAAAATCAACTCATATTGCGAGAAGTGAGTTGAACCTTGGGGCACGCTGAGGTAATTTCAATTCCTATTAAATCTAAAATCGACTCATATTGCGAGAGGTGAGTTGAGCCTTGCGGCACGCTAAGGTATTTTCAAATTCTATCTTAAAGAGTCAATTCATATTGCGAGAGGTGAGTTGAGTCTTTTAATTTCTATTTTCAATTTCTGTCTTTTTTATTTTTTTCAAAGATCAACTCATATTGCGAGAGGTGAGTTGAGCCTTTAATTTTCATTTTTCGAAATCTACTCTTCGAATTATTAACTCATATTGTGAGAGGTGAGTTGAGCCTTTAATTTTCGTTTTTCGAAATCTACTTTTCGAATTATTAACTCATGTTGCGAGAGGTGAGTTGAGCCTTTTAATTTCTACGTTTCAAAAATCAACCCATATTGCGAGAAATGAGTTGAGCCTCAGTTCACTTGATGAGGTATTTTCAATTTTTGTTTTTGATGTCCGTTTTAAAGAGTCAATTCATATTAGAAATGAGTTGAACACAAGATCACACGCCAAGCAAAGACTAAAGATTGAAGCGATGGAAAAGCAGATTTGGATACCTTGAAGTTGCGAAGAGAGCTGATCGAGGATATCAGATCTTGCCTCGCTAGAGTTACAGAAGAGAAGATCACGAATCTTATCTAACTGAAGTGATAAAAGAGCAGATCGAAGACACAAATCTCATATCCTGGAAGTTACATTGGAGTAGATTGAAGTTACAAGGCATATGTCAGAAGATACAGTGGATTGAACCAAAGCTACAAGATACAGCGGACTGGAGGAAGATTATCACCAATGAAATCAAGACCCAGCAAGACCAAGCAAAATTGGCCTTTCACTTAGTCTTTGCTCTATTCCCATTACACGACAATGAGCGAAGAGGGGCAGCTGTACTAGGCCAATTTCAGCCCAATCCCATTTACAATTTAAAACCCCATTTACAAAACACTAAACCCTTTAAAAAAAACCCCTAACCCAATAAGCCCACTAAGCCTAAACAACTAAACCCGAAGCCCAACTACCCCAGCCCAATAATCCCACTCAGCACTCAGAAACCCTAATCCCACTTGCGCCGCACGCCCCTCTGACACTAGCCCATGCCCTGGCGCCTCAGCTCCCCATGCCACCATGTCGGCCACCACGCACTCCACAGCACCGGCCATACCCTGCAAAAACAACAGACAAGCAATAGGTAGCAAAAAATAATAATAAAAGTGTAACAAAATAGGCTATAAAAAGCCGAATGAAACACTGTAAAAGGGTTCCTTTTTATCAATACAGACATATATTTCAAAAGCCAGTAGATAGAGCGAGAAAAACCAATCCAAACAGGTATCAACACAGAAAAAACGAACACCAAAGATCAGAGAATCGAAAGTGGTAAAGATCCTAAGTGATTTCATTTCGTTTTAGTTACTGTTTTTGATCTTTTTTGAGCACTAGCATCTTAAATAAACACTAACTAAACGAAAATACAAGATAAAAAAATAAAAAAAGGAATTTTTTTACCTTTTTAAACCACCTTCATCATGGCGGGCAAGGCCAACGCGGCGTGGGCTCGGTGATCGTCCGTGACCGGCCGATGACGGTCCGGGCCGAGCCCCTCTCCTCCCTCTCCCTATCCTTTTCCCTCTCATTTCTCTCTCCTTTTTTTCCTTTCTCCCCCACAAATGATTTTTTTTCGAATTTGGGCTTATTTATAGCCCTCAAAGCGGGCGTCATTTTGGGTCAGACTAAGCCCCAAAACGGCGCCGTTTTTGAGCCTACCCGACCCGACCCGATCCAAACCCACCAAGGATCCGCGTGTTTCTTTATCAATGGTTTATTTATGCGCACGGTCCTTCCGCTTTTTCACCCTTTTGCAATTAAGTCATTTTTTATTTATAAATTGGCCCTGAGCTTTGTCGCGATATTCAATTTAGTCCCTGGCCAAGCGCAGTTTTTAAAGGCTTGGGAAAATTACTCTTTCGGTCCCCCGCTATTTTACGCGTGTTCAAATTAGCTTTTTTATTTCTTTTTATTCTAAAACAGCCCCAAAACTTTGTTTCTTGTTCAATTTTAGTCTTTTTTCGTTTATTTTCATTTTTTTACATATTATTAATATTATTACTATTATTTTTATTAATATATTAATTATTTTCAAAGTATTATTACTACTAAAGATTACTATTTCTAGTTTTAGCATTATTATTAATATTAATATATGTATATTATATATGTATATATTCATACATTTATATATAGTAATTGTTTTAATTACTTTATTTTAATATTACTATTATATTATATTCGCTTTCATAACTCATTATATTTCTAATATTATTATTATTAGTTGTTATTTATTTCTAATATGTATATATCATGTAAATGTTGTAATATTATATGTATTTTTTTACATACGTGATGTATATAAGTTCTTAATATTATATTTTATATATATTATTATATATATTTTAATATTATTAGTTATATTTTTCTTTCATACTATTATATATATATATATATCTAATATTATATGGTATATTTCTAATACTATTATTTATATATTTATATGTGTGTATGTATTTATGTAATGTACAAAATAGTTTTATTATCATTTTTAAGGTATGTACGTATTGTATATCGTTCTATATATATGTTATGTATATATCTTTAATATTACTAGTTATATATATATTTCTTATACATTTCCACGTATATATTCTCCTTTATATACCATGTATATATTATATTTTATTATATATTAGTACACATATTTTATTACACGTATATATATATACTTTTATATTAATATTATTTTCAGTATATCATATTATTCATTAGTGTACTTATTATTTTCACTATTGCCACTCATTAAATTATTTCAATATTATGTACTATTTGGTGTACATACATCTTTATTTATGATTATTAGTGTATAAATACATGTTTTTATATTCCTAATATATATCGATATCGTTCATCATACTATGTATATACATATACATATTTAATATTACTACACATATGTATCTTTTAGGCATTATATTTTCATACGTCATGTATATATGTCGTACATTATATTTTGCATGTCATTTTATGTACATGTTATCTGCTATTATTATTGCTAAGTATATTTTGTATTTATTCATGATTTGTCTTTATTTCTTTTGCAAATGTCATTGTTATTGTTATTCGAATGTTCTAGTATCCCATGTTGATATTTTTATTCATAATATCATTATTCGCATCATTTGTTTATTTTTAAATTCTTACTTTTGGAATCTTTTTCAAATTAATTTTAATACATAAGGCAACATGTCGGTTTAACACAATGTCGCTGATTTCATCGCTATGTTGGATAAACATCAATCGACTCGTGTTAAAACGGTATGTCCTTCTCGAAAATCCAAAGAATTGAAGATTTTTCATCTTTTTCGGATCTCGACTAAACGTTACATTGAACTCGTATTTTTGAAAATCTAGTCAACACATGTTTATGAGATACCAATTTTGGGCGTCGCGAGGTGCTAATACCTTCCTCGCAGAATCGACTCGAACCCCAATTTTTCTCTGGACTTTTGACGTAGACCTAAATTCGGCCCTCATTTTTGTACAATAATAAGTTTTCTTTTTCTAAAAAAGGATGGTTTATTAGGTGTCCGGTCACACCTAGAAAAAAGATCGGTGGCGACTCCCTTTTTTAATAAAATCGAAAGTTGGTTTTCAAATGTTTAATAAATCGCCACAATTAGCGACCAAGCGAAACTAAAATTTTTTTTCGTCGCTACAGTTTCTTTGACCAAGATTTCCAAAATTTGAAATATTGATTCTCTTGATTCTTGAAATTGTCCGAAACGGAAAAATTGGACCAAGATTCGGTTTCTTGATTTTCTTGAAAATAAGAAAGTGAATCTTGATTTTCTTTTTTGGTCGTGTGCACATCTAGGACCTTGGTAACAAAGTCTTGGATGGTCTCATTCAATCTTACTTGGATTTGGTTGACCTTTGACCTCATTATTGGGCCTTAAGGAAATATGAGTCATCACATTCATGAGCTTGATTTTTTAGCTTGAGACACTTTAACATGAAACTATTTTGGTCGGCAACAAGAGGCAAATTGTATGAGGCAATCGACGGTAAAAATGTGTCAAAGGAATTGGTGTGATCAGGCTGTTATAATCAACGAAGCGGGTAGTGAGAAGGTGCAATGATGGTGAAACAAAGAAAATTGTAGTAGCTTTGATGGACATAACAGTAAAATTTTAGGTTGACTACTGATTGAAGGCATGGATGCTTGGTGCAACAATTGGCAAAGAAGGCAGCGGTGTTTTGGAGCGCAAATTAAAGGAATTCAATGTTGCAAATTAAAGTGGCTTATTAGACGGAAAAAATCTAAAGATTACTTTGCAGCAATAAATTTAAAATTTGAAACGTTACATAACCAATTTCAGTGTTGATCTTTAATTTTTAGATTTTTAATTAGTAAAATCAGTTACAGTTGAACGTGTAATTGGAAGACATTCGATATTGAATTTGTAAGAATGAAATATGTGAATTCCTAAACATAGAATGCAATGATCTTGACCAATCCTATGATAAATTAGATCTCACTTTTCTTGATAAGAATGTATAATAACAATGCAATTTGGGTCAAGATTCTAATACAATAGAGATGAAAATGAAAGGTCCATTAAAACGGGGTCATCTCCAAGAGGTCAAACAGAGCTTGACAAAACAATAGAAAAAGGAATGAAAGTTGGGGACAAAGCTTTTTCAAAATCAACACACAAAAATTGAAAGAATCTGTAATAATGGTGTAACAAAACAGGTTCCTTGGAAGGCTATTATAAGCCATTTGGTTTGATTCGTTAATGGGGTACAAGATTAGATTCAAAGAAGCGAAAAGAAATGACCCTTTTTCAACTATATAAAAAAAATATTAATAAAGAAAACACTAAACTAAACTTGAAGTAGAAGATAGCTATTGTTTGAGTTTTCCTTTGATTTGCCAAAACAAGAAAAAAGGAAAGTATTTTACTACAGTGATTGATCATAGGCTATTGGGGCTCCTATTTTTTTGTATTGATCATAGGCTATTGGAGCTCCTTTTTTTTTTTTTTTTTGTAGTAACATCAGCAATGATGCCTAGATCAATGCTTTTCCTTTTTAGTATTCCATTTTGTGTTTCTTTTTTTCTTTTTCTTTTTTGTTTGTATTTCTCAGTAAGCCTAGGTTGGCAAAATCAATTCAACCTGTCAAGTTTCGATCCTAATTTTATTTAATCGAGTTGTTTTTTTATTAAAATTTTCAGATTTTAGATTAATTTTGTCTTGTGATGTGGTGAGGCATGTTTCTTCCAAGCCGCCTCTAATTGACGCTTTGGTGAGATTAAAATAAATGAAAGCAAGGGGCGAAGGAAGGGAAGGGCTGGCGGGACCTTAATCCGGGAAATTCCACTTTTAGGCCACAAAAAGCTTAAAATATCATAAGTTAATATATGGTAAAATTATAAATTGGGCCTCTTAAAATTACTAGAATTTTATTTTAATCCTTTTGAAAATTATAAAATTATAACTTAATAAAATGATAAAATTACATTTTAACTCTTATAAAAATATATAACTTAATTTCGACCCTTAAATTTTTTCTTTTTAAATTTCATTGCTCTTTAAGCATAAAATAAACCTACGTGACAACAAACATAATATTATTATAATAGTATAGATATAAGAATATAGATGATAGCTATAAATGCCTCTCATTTGCTTTATAATTATTTAATATATTTTAATGGATATTATAACACTTTATAACATGTACATATGTAAAATTAAAGCATTGCATAAAAGAAAAATAGATTCTTGAATTCCATGACCTGGCCGAAAAGCAAAAGGCAAATATAAAATTAAAAAAAAATAATAAGAAGAAGAAGAAGAAGAATTGAATTCCATGGAGTAGTAATCCAGATGCTTGAAGTTATGGTATAAAACCCATCAACCGATCAATCAAAAGGTGACCAAAAGTAAATAAAATGAAAAAGCAAGCGTCAAGACGATATATGCCAATCTAGCTATAGTTGTAAATTTCTGATGATTAGTCACTCGCCATACCCCATTCTTCAGAATTAAGCTTCTTTGAGAGTTTTTGGTACTTGATTCATCCCTCTTTTCTGTTGTTCTCATTCTTTCACATTGCTGAACAACCTTTGAATAATAATAAGCACCAAATTGAAGATATAATGGCTTCAAATGGCATTCCGTCTCCTGTGATTATCATGCTTATGTGAAGTACTAAATTCAGGGCATAGAAGAACAAGTCTTTTATTTTGATTTAATTCACAGCCTAAATTAATTTAATTTGAAGAAATAATAACTAGTGATATCAGTTATATTTGTTGCAAGTATTATTATTATTTTTACATGTTTATTACATAAATTAATAATACACTAATTACATTTGATAATTTTTAATCATTCGTATAAGTTGTTTGTAGTAAAAAGAAGAATTTTTTTGTTAATTTTGAAGATGCCTTAATTTTTACAAGAATTTTTATTCATTATTTTTAATTTCAAGTTTAAATTTATACTAAGTGTATTTTAAAATATATGTTATGAATTAGTGATATTAAAAAAAAAGTTAAATTCAAAGGTTGCCGAGTTTTAAAACTTCTGATTTAATTTTTTTTTTAAATTTCCTTTATTTGGTCTGTTTATTTTTTAATATTATTAATTAATCTAAATTGTTAATATTATTAATTATTTTCAGTAAAGTGTTAGTACCAACGATTTGAGCGGGAAGGGGGTGTCGGATTTGCAGCAGTTTTACATGATTGCATTGCCTTTTTAAGTCCTTATTTAATGGAAGCGCGCTTGCAATCTGCGAGGTTCTCTCTTAATGTGTTGTGTGAGTAATGCTTCTGAGCTTGGTATTCTAGTTTTCAATTGTCTACTCATGAAGGCGCAATTTCAGCGCTTATGTTTTCGTTGGACTCGTCAGTCTACTAATAAGGCTGTTGATTGGTTGGCTTGAGTGATATTGTTACATACAAATCACATGAAATAGGATGATTTTCTCCTCTCTTATTATTTTTTTTTTCTTTTTCAGAGATTTCACTCTATGTTGGTCTCAGTAATGTAGACTAAGATATTGAACAATGGGAATTGATTTATGAGCTAAGTCTATTAGCATGAGTTAGGGTGCAGTTAAAAAATTTTTTAGAGGTCGAAATTAAATTATAATCTTTATAATAGTAAAATATAATTTTATTATTTTAATAGCATTTATTTTATAATTTTTAAAGGATTTAATAAAATTTTTATAATTTTTAGGGGGCTAAAGTACAATTTTCTATTTTAGAGGGGATCGAATCCCTTGCTACCCCCTCCCCTGGCTTGGTTTAGTGGTTTGTTTATTTTTTTCTCTTGATTATGTTATTTTTTCATTAATGGAAAAAATTTTTCTAAAAATTGATTTTTAAAAATACTTTTAAGCATTTGATTAATATGTAAAAATTTATTAGATTAAGTTGTTTGCCTAGAACTTTTTAAAAGCATAATTAAACATTGAAATAATATGTAAATTCTTCATTAGAAAATCAATATCATCGTTTTAATACAAATGACTATTATTTTACACGTTGGTAGTGGCAGTTTCTCAACAAGTGGGATTAAGAAATCATGTATTCTTCTTAATTAGTTTTAAAATTTTTAAAGCTATTTAACAATCATAATAATAACAAATAATATTAAAAAAATAGGAGGATCAAATTATACCAAATCTAAATATAACAATTAAATCCAAAATATTAGTATTATAGAGGGTTTAACCATTATTTAACTGTAAAAAAATTACTGTAAAATTATTATGTAATTTATATATGAAATACCTTATATCAAGATCATCTAAAACCTTGCGTGCTAATACAATAAGGGATTATATTTGATGCATTATCAATGTATGAATCTCATGAATAATCAATCACCTTATCAATAAATAAAATTAAAATGATATTGAAAATCATATAAATAAACATTTCTAAACTTAATTATCTAAACATAATTAAAACAAGAAACTTCATTATTAAAGAGGTAGCTAATCATGGTTCAATGATGGTACATGAGATCTATATAGTGACATTAAATTAAGGTAAAGAAGATATTAAATATAGGTGAGTGCCTAATAATATTTTTATATCTTTGAAAATGGATGGCATGACACTATTTTGGTATCTAAAAATTAAATTTTGTAGCATGATCCTTAGACTCCCCCCTTTGTGTTCCTTCTTCTTTCACTTAGAGTTTCCTATCATTTCTTACTTTGATTATGAAATGGGCTTCTATTTCTTCGTATCACGCTTTGTCTTAAGTGTCGTCGGGTTTGAGGTTTGAAGGTTCTTTTTCTCTGTGGCTTTCCTTGAAAGGTGTTGTTCTACACTTTCTCGAGATTGTTGGAGAAAACAGAGGATAGCAGATTGAGGAGGGAATTTCTTTTTATGTTGCCTTACATCCATAACTTTCTTCAACACACTTATATAGCTTACAATAAACTTAAATTCACTTAACCCAACTATTTAAATTCTCTAGAAATATCATAAATGGACTAACTCAATTCACTTAACAAAACTATTTAAATTTTTTAGATTCATGAATAGAAATTGCAAATTAACTTTTAACACACCCTCCTTAATTTGTTATTTTCATTGAGTTTTTAAACTTCTTGAGCTTCTTCAATGACACGAGCTTCGTAACAACATCCATAGGTTGCTCGTTGGTCCCGACGAACTTCAATCAAATTTCTCCATTGCTTACCAAATCTCGAATGAAATGATGATGAAGCTCAATGTGCTTACTTCAGGCATGAAAAATTGAATTATTTTTCATCGCAATCGCTGACATATTATCACAAAATATGGTAGTCGAAATCTCTTCTTTCTGCTACAAGTCAACCAAAATTCGCCTAAACCAAACTGCTTCACAAGCTGCACTTGTTGTTGTATCATATTAAGCTTTTGCAGATGATAAAGCCACTGTGTTTTGCTTTCTTGAGCTTTAGGAAATCAGCTTCGATCCCAAGCAAAAAGGATATCCCAAAGTGCTCCTCTTATCTCCGACAGAACCTTCCCAATCGCTATCCATAAAATTGACCAAATTGTTGCTCGATTCTTTTGTATATCTCAGCCCCTGCTTTTTCGTTCCTTGCAAGTACCTGATTACTCTCTTTGTAGCAGCATAATGAAACTTGTTCGGCTTACTCATCAACCACGGGAGAAAACTTACGTGCTTAATAATAACGAGCATTGTATTAGTGAGATAAATCAGAGATCCCACTAAGCTTCTATAAAGCTTCTCATCAGTCATCTCTCTACCAGCTTCTTGCTATAACTTCTCATTAAGTGCCATTGGCGTGGGCACCAGTTTACAAGTCGACATCTAAAACTTCTTCAATAGGTCCTCCACATACTTACAAAATAAAAATTTCAATACTTGATTGCTTGATTTCAAAACCAAGAAAATACTTCATCAGGCCAAGATTAGACATCTTGAAATCTTCCATAATGTCCCTTTTAAAATCTTCAGCCATCTTCATATCGGTTCATGAATATATCATATCATCAATGTAAAGACACACTATGAGAAAGTTCCTATTTCCTCCAACCTTTACATAAAGGGATGGCTCGTTCGGGCTCCATAGAAGACCAAACTGTTAAAAGTACGATTCAATCTTGCTATTCTATGATCGATGAGCTTATTTTAACCTGTAAAAAGCTTTTTGAAGTCAATAAACTTTTTCTTCATTCCCCTTTACAACATATCCTTTGGGTTAGCATACATATACTTCTTTTAACTCTCCATTCAAGAAGGCTAACTTGATGTCGAGTTGGTATACCTTCATCTCTGACTAAGATGGCAAAGTGAAAAATAGTTATTAAAGTCTCCATTTGAGTAACCAGAGCGAATGTCTTGTTGAAGTCAACCCTTGGATACTGCGAATAGCCTTTTGCGACCACTTTAGCCTTGTATTTCTGAATGCTTCCATCCTCATTATACTTCATCTTGAATATCCATTTCAATCTGATAGCATCCTTTCCTCTCAGAAAATCAACCAATTCTCGAGTCTAATTTTTCTCGATGCTCCTAATCTCTTCATTCATGGCCTTTTTCCACACTTCTTGCTCTGTAGCTTCCTAGTAATTTTGTGGTTCTTCAGTAAACAAAACAAAATTGCTTGTAGCATATATGTTACATAAGGAGCGATACCTCCAAGGAGAATCTAATTCTGATTCGTCACTTGCCGTATCAACTTTGGAACTTTCACCTTCTATCTTGTTTTGTGTCTTCAAAGTTGGTAGAGGGGCATCAGTTGGTGGAATTATCCCGACTCCATTGAGTACTACAACAACTTGTGATTCATTATTGTCCCAATTCCAAGCAATCAATTCATCAAAAATTGCATCCCTTGACAGAATCAACTAACTAGTTTTTGAGTTATAAAAACAATACCTCTTGGAATAAATACTGTAGCCAATAAAAATATTTTTTCTCTTTTTTCATCAAAATTTTCCCAATGTTGTGGTAGAACATGTGCATAAGCAATGCACCCAAAAACTTTGAGCTTACTTACCACCATCTTCTAATCATACTAGGCTTCAAATGGAGTCATATTCGAAATCACCTTTGTTGGAGAGTGATTCAAAATATACACCGTCGTATTCATAACTTCGGCCCAAAATTTGTTAAAGTGACATTTCCCCTTAAGCATGCTACGAGCCATTTCTTTAATTGTTTGATTCTTTCTCTCAGCAACTACGTTTTTGTTGAGAGGTATGCCTCACGATGAGGTGTCGTTGAATCTCGTTCTCCTCCCAATACTCAACTAAAGGCTTGTATATAATCTCTCCTCCTCAATCGATTCAGAATGTCTTGCTTGAACATCTATTTTTCTTCTCAACAAGAGCTTTGAATTACAAGAAGGTGCTGAAAGCATAGGACTTTTGTCGAGAAAATAAACTTAGATCATCCTTATAAAATCATCAACAAAAAGAATAAAGTACTACTTGTTACTGAATGAAGTTTCGAGTTGGACCGTATATATTAGCATGGACAAGCTTTAAGGGGTTTCAAGCTCTCCAAGTTGTCTTCAAAAATGGAAACCGATACATCTTCTCGTACACACAACCCTTACAAACTCTCTCTTTTGGATGAATTATAGAAATTCCAGCCACCATCTCCTTTTGCTTCACAAGCAGCAAACTCTTAAAGTTCAAGTGTCATATCTCAAATGGCATAGGTAGGATTCATTAATGTCTCCACATTTGAGAGCATAGCTTTGCAACTTCACTATATTGAATTGAAACAAATAATTTACATTTATCTTAACAACATCCACTCTCATATTATCCATAATATAACAATGATCATTATAAAAAGTAGCTTATAACAATTCTTCATCATTTACCCAACACTCAACAAGTTAGACGCAATCTTTGGAGAATAATAGACATCCTGAATATGCTTTATGTTACCTCTATCCATGGGGATAGAAACAACTCACCGCCCTTTGATCTTCATGTGTTTGTTGTCACTGAGTTCCACTTGCATGGAGAAATTCTTGTCTAGCGCAACGAAAGATTCTCAATCTTTAGTTATGTAGTGGTTACATTCGCTGTCAAGATACCATGTCTCCTTGGCACTACGCTTGGCATCCATAGATGAATAAAATAGCTTCTCGGCATCATTTTCTTTCGTAAAATTTGCCTTAGATTCTAAAGCTTCACCCTTCTCTTTAAACTAGTAGTCTCGTTTAGAATTATTGGGAACTTTGCACCGAGTGCAACAATGCCAGCAATCTCTTGATTCATGATCAAGCTTTTTAAAGATACAACATTGTGAGTCCGGCCTATGCTCACCTGAAGATGATATCCTTTTATGTCCCCAACCACGACCTTGACTTGAGCTTCCTCGTCTTTTGCTCGATGATCTTCTATTGGATGATGGACTTGTTAGAAAAATCTTGATTTGGAAATGATTTTCTTGTACAACAGAAAATTAAAATTTTGAAAACTAACCCAATTTCTGATATTTATAGTAATAAACCTTAACTGAATTCGTATCTATGTTTTTTGCTTAGCAAACGTTCATTGTTCTAAGATTTCAACCAAACGATCTTCTCTGCTATTCTCATACCATGAATTGTTTTGAGTGTGGGCTCGAAATAATTGAACCGAAACACAGAACTAGAAAGAATTTCTCTCCTTTTGAGGTGAAAACAAAAACTCTCTCTTCTTAATAGAAAATGATAGAATTGTTATTCTGGAAAAATATATGTAATAGGTGAGAATAAATTCTCTCTATTTTTTTCGGTATAATAACAATCTCTCAAAGTTGTGTTCATAGCTCTATCGGTGCCATCTATTTATAAAAAGAGGAGGTATAACCCTTGTTGAGTTGTAGTGTTTTGTTTCAAATAGAAAAACAACATCCTACTTACAATAGGACTAGGGTGGACAGCACACCCTAGTATTCCTACTAGGGTTGTCGCCCTATTCATGTTTATGAGGGGTTTTTAGGCTTTTCTCACATCGGGTCCAATTATAAGTACTTCTTAAGCCTTTATGACCTAATACTCTGTAATATGATTGTTGTAGGCCAATTTGACCCAACTTAAAACCCATTTACAATAACCCTATTTACCAGCCCAAATTAAACTAAACAAAACCCGAAGCCCAATTTAACCCACAAAACCCAAAATACATTACAACCTACCCAATACCCGTGACCCATTTACATTACAAAAAACCTAAAATTTTACCCAAACCCGAATGGCCCACTAAAGCCTAAACCAATCTAATACCCAAACCCAACATGCATCAGCCCAAACCCAAAACAAAAACAGAAACCCTAAACCTAACAGGCGCTGAACCTACCCCCCCACTTGCCCCTGACTATCGGCCAACTGCCCTCTCCACCGACCCCTCTGCAGCATCGGCTATACCCTGCAAAAACATAATAAACAAGCAAAGCAAAAGAAGAGATAGAAGAAATAATAAAAATGCATGTAAGAAATAGGCTATAAAGGGCCGAAATGTAAAACAGTTTAGGGGTTGTTGAATTTTTTATCAATACAAAGAATATTTCAATGCATACAAGTAGATTCGAGAAAATATAAAGGAAAATACGAGCATAACATCGACCGAAGTGACCAAAATACCGACACTAAAAGCCTAAGGATATTTAGTCTTCTGATTTTTTTATCTATCTTCGAATCTATATTTCTATATATATTTTATATATAAAAACAACAAAGAAAAAAAAAAGAGAAAAATTTTACCTTTTACGAAAATCCGGCCACAGTGTATGGTGGCCGACGGCGGCGGCGCACGACAGTTCTATGACCGGCCCATGGCCGGATTCCCTCCCCCTCTCCCTTTTCTCTCTCTTTTTTTTCTTTTCACCTTTCAAATGAAATTGTGACAGCCCAAAATTGACCCTAGTCGGAAGGTGGTCTCGGGACCACAAAACCGAGGCATAAAAATAATTAAAAATTTATTTTGATGCCTATAATATGTGTGTGCTCATGTATGACATTTTATGATGATTGATTTAGTGTTATAAGGGTGAATTCCACAAGAAAGGACTTAGTAATGAACTTTGAAAGTATGATAGGGAAATGTGTGATGACTAATTAAAGCATGCATGCAAAATAATGGACTTGCATGTCAAATTCCCCTTTATAGGTGGTGGCGGCCATGACAAGGAGGATGGGCTAAACATGTCATGAAACATGTTTTGTTGGTGCATTAGGGTGAAATAATAAACAAAGGTGTATGGGTGATAAAAAATGAAAAAAAATGTGTGTGAGTGTGGTAATCCCCCATTGCCGTGAGTTGTAGAGAAGGAAAGAAAAAATTTTGTTCATCCTTTCTCTCGAGCCAAAACTAAGGAAGAAGGAGGATTTTGCTTCATGCTTGGTTTGGAAGAGATCTAGAAGGAGATTTGGCTAAGTTTGCATCAAGATTAAGGTATGTATGAGGTTGTGTTAGGAGTTTCATGCATGTTTTGGTTGCTAACTTGATGTGCATGTTAGCCATGGCTCAAATCTTTGTTAAGCCATGGAAATGGTATTTGGCCAAAGTTGTTATGGTGATAAAGCCATTGCATGCTAAGTGTGAAGCTTGATGATGATGCATGCAATGATGGATTGTCTACTCTTGAGTAAGATTTTGAGCTTTCTTTTGTTTTATCATGATTGAAGTTGAAAAGGAGCATGATTGTCATATTCGCCATGATGCATTCATGAGCATGGTTCATGCTTCTTGCATGTTAGTTAAAATTTGTGTTTTGGATGGCTATGGACACCTTGAAATTGCCATGCTCATATATGTATATATATGTTTGCACATGATGTTTTGGTTATGAAGGAAGTGATGAATAAGTTTGTGTAAAGAAGAAGATGTTGAAGAATAATTGTGAAATTGTAAGCACATTCTGCCTAGCACACATATGAGTGCTTGATGCTATATTGTAAGTTTTGAGCTACAATATGCAAAGCATTAACTAGTAAAATGCATGCTGTTTTTGTGTGGTATTAAGTGCATAATTGGCCTCAACATGGACAAGTATATTCGGCCTTGGGTAGCCTATTGAAGGCCTTAGCTTTTCCTTGATGCTCGAATAAATTGTATTGAATTGCTTGATGTAGTATAAAATGTGCATGACCATTGTGTATTCAAGCTAAAGGGTGGCCATATGACCATTTAAATTCCTTGTCATATTCGGCCATAAGCTAGCACAATGAGGTTTTGATAAATTGAATTTGTTTGAATTAGCTCAAGAGCTAAGAGGGCCACAATTGGACAAGGGGAAGGAAAAAGTAATCGAATAGCCGTAAAAGCCGTTCGACAACATCCGAGGTAAGTCCTCAAGAAGTGACCTTACTTGAATTATGTGAGATGAAATATGGATGTGTATGATTATTGATTATGTGTGTATGAGTATTTGAATTCCACCGGGTTAAGTCCAAGGCGAATATGCTAATGATTATAATTGTGTTTGAGCCTTAGTAACGAAAATGAAATATGTATGTCCAATGATTATTGATGTATGTGTGCATGAGAAATTGAATGATATCCGGGCTAAGCCCAAGACAACTATGTTGAAATTATATCCGGTTAAGACCCAAGGCAATTGTGCTAGTGGCTATATCAGGGCTAAGGCAGAAGGCATTCGTATGAAGTTATTCTATCCGGCTAAGACCAAGGCATTTGTGCACGTGATTAAATCCGGTTATATTCGAAGAATCTTGGGCTGGAGGTGAGTGTTGGTTGTCGAAATGAATTTAATTAGTACACTCGGAAAGCCCAAAGGATAAGGTACGTTATATGTGCATTGGAAAGTCGGCGTGTTTGAGCAACATTCGCTCAATCGACTAATGAATTTCAGTTATTGAATTGATTGATGCTTTGCGAACTTATATAATGATGAAGTATGAAGTAAGAATGTGTATTAATGAAATGATGCATTTGGCTATGTGAATGTATTGCTGTAAATTATAGTTCATTATATTCCTTGAGACTTACTAAGCATAAAAATGCTTACCCGTTGCTTTGGCTCTTAGTTTTCTAGATTTCGCCGAGGCAATCGGATTTGGGATCGTTGAAGTCGAAGTCATCCACACTATCAAGCCTCCATTTTGGTATAAATTTTGGTTGAACTTGAGATGGCATGTATAGGACTACCCTTGTTTGTTAAATATGTTGTAATGTAAGTATGTACGGCCGTGCGAAAATGGCTCGAAAAGGAAGCATGAACTTAGACTAATTGTGGGTTGTATGTATATATTTTGTGTCATGATGTGGCTATGGCTTGGAAATGGGAATGTTGGTCATATGATCAGCCATTGGCATGGTTAAAATGATCATATATGAACCTATGTATGGTAAGGCTAGTTGAATCATGGAGACCACCAAATAGGTAAGTCCTATCTTAAAACAGATGCTGCCAGCTGCAGTGGCATGAATGTGAAAAATCACCAAAATTCATAGGAATGGAATTAGATAGTGAATAAGCTATGTAAATGAACCTTGATGAGTCTATTTTCATATGGAAGAAACGAAATGGTCATAGGAGTTACAGGTTAAGAGATATTAAAGCTATTGTGAGACAGGGCCAGAATGGTTTCTGGGTTCCCTGTCGCAACTTTAAAAATTCACTATAAATTATCCAAAAAGAATTAGGAGATATATCTTATATGTACAGATTCAATTTTGAGTCTAGTTTCACTAGAAACAAACGACACCAGCATTAAAGCCCTGTACAGAGAGATATTCAAGTTATACCGCGCGAAGGTCAGAGCACTCGATCCCTGTAACAGGGGTAACTTTAACTAATAAACTGTACCAATTGGCCTGACCAAAAATCCTAGAAATAAATCCATGGATGGATATATGAGTTTAAATTCAGGGAAAATTTACGAAACCAGTTTCCGAGTTTTGAAACTCGAGATATGATTTTTAAGGCGACAGTGACGCAGTTTTCCAGCCTGACTGGAAATGTCAAATTGGTGGGCAAAAACATGTGAACTTGGTTTGTTAACCCTCGGGTCCGACACCGGCGATGGTCTCGGGTTTGGGGTGTTACAGAAATTTTTTAAAAAAAAATTGTCTTATATAGGGACCAAAACGGTGCGTTTTGGTCCCCCCCATTTAACCTGAAACGACGTCGTTTTGGCCCCAGGTCGGGTCGACCCGACCCGCTCCAGTTAGATCCGCGTGTTTTTTAAAACGGAAGGGCTATTTGCGTATTTAGCCCTTCTGCTTTTTCATGCGTTTACAATCAGATTTTTTATTTTCAATTTGGCCCCATAATTTTTAGTGCATTTCAATTTAACCCCTGTTGATGCGTTGCATTTTAGGATGTGGAAATATTGCGATTTCAGGACTCCCAGGTTGAGCGCATATTGCAATCTGGTCCTTTTCTCTTTACTTTCTTTTCAAATTACCCCAAAACTCCGATTTTAGTTCGATTTGGTCTTTTTTTAACCCGTCTGATACTATTATGTGTATTTCTTATTTATTTATTTATTTATTTATTTATTATTATTATTATTATTATTATTATTATTAGAGTATACTTTATGTACGTATATATATATATGTAGTAATATTTTATTGCTTTTTTATATTTTCATTATTGTAGTAACTTTTGTATCCCAACATTATTATTATTACTATTATTATTATTAGTATATGTTTTATTATATATGTATATATCTTTAATATGTATATGTACGTATATGTTCATGTAGTATTGTTAACAATTGTTTTGTAACATTATTTTTTATTATTCCTAATATGTATATATTATGTAAATATTCTAATGTTAGATTATATATATATGTTTTTCATATTATTATGTGTATATGTTTTATATCACATCTTTATATTATTGTGTATACATCTATATATAGTTTTTATTTATTTACTTTATTTTAGTATTATTATTATATTTTATTTACCTATGTGCGTTTCATTATTATTTCTAATATCATTATTAGTATTAATATTTGTATGTATTTTTATATATGCAAGAAAATGCCACAAATGTCAAATTTATGGCGATAAGATTCACGTAGCCCCTTTGCCCCTTCATGTCATGACTTCTCCGTGGCCTTTTTCTATGTGGGGCATGGATGTTATAGGGCTAATTTCCCCAAAAGCTTCTAATGGACACCGATTCATTTTTGTGGTTATTGATTACTTCACAAAATGGATAGAAGCCGCTTCGTTTGCTAACGTGACGAAGACTGCAGTTTGCAAGTTTTTGAAAAAGGAAATCATTTGTCAATATGGTTTACCTGAAGGAATCATTTCAGATAACGCTTTGAATCTGAACAACAAGATAATGAAGGAAGTGTGTGAGCAATTTCAAACAAAGCATCATAACTCATCACCCTATCGCCCAAAAATGAACGGAGCTGTTGAAGCAGCCAACAAGAATATTAAGAAGATTATTGGGAAAATGACCGAGACATATAAAGACTGGCACGAAAAGCTACCATTTGCTTTGTATGCATATCGCACATCTGTGCGAACATCTACGGGAGCAACTCCTTTCTCTCTGGTCTATGGAATAGAAGTTGTGCTACCTATCGAAGTTGAGATCCCTTCTCTACGAGTCTTAATGGAGTCGAAATTAGAGGAAGCAGAATGGGTTCGAGCTCGATACGACCAGTTAAACCTTATCGAAGAAAAACGTCTAAAGGAAATTTATCACAGACAGATGTACCAGAAGAGAATGATCGCGGCCCATGACAAGAAAGTACAGCCAAGAGAATTCCACGAAGGAGAACTCATGCTGAGAAAGATTCTCCCAATACAAAAAGACTTCTGAGGAAAATGGGCACCAAATTGGGAAGGACCATATGTCGTAAAGAAGGCATTCTTGGGTGGAGCTTTAATTCTCACTGAGATGGATGGGAAGGAGTTACCGAATCCAGTGAACTCAGATGTTGTGAAGAAATATTATGCTTGAAAAAAATCAAGATGAAAACCTGAAAAGGGCATTCGAAGAAAAAAAAAGATCAAAAGATCAAGGTAAAAACCCGAAAAGGGTGTCATGATAATAAAAAGGATCAAGGTAAAAACCCGAAAAGGTCGTCCTAATTAACACAAAAGATTAGAATGAAAACCCGAAAGAGCATTCTAATGAAACAAACTGGCTTAAAAAGCAAGACGTTTTGAACGGTGGTTCAAACAGCGAGACTACAGTATTTGAAGCATTTCTGAAAGCTCGAAATCTTCTACGCAAGAAGCCATGCTCAAAAAGATTCTTGATTGAGGAACGTGGAAGAGTTCATGCGTTGAATATCTAGAGCATTTGTATCCGTTGAATGCAATCCCTTTTCTCTTTATGACACTTTTCACTATAATTGGTTAACTTTCTTTGTTTGCTACATTTGAAATAAATAAATGTGAGGTATCCTTTTGTCCCTACCTGACCATTTTCATGCATCTTATTATGTTGTTTATTTACATGATAAATAGTGAAATGACATACTCTGAACAAAAGAAATGTTAAGCATTACCCGGATAAGAATTCGATAAGTACAAGAGCCTCAAGGCAAGGACAAAGTTCAACCAGGGACAAAAGAGTGATATCTGAGAAACGTAGATTACTCGTAAAGCTTGAGGATGGGTACAGGGCCTAAAGAGAAAGTCAAGAGCCGAAGTAATGAATGCAGATCATCACAAAAAATCGTGACGAAAAATGACTTATGACAAACATACCTGAGGCGCATAGCAAAATCATGTAGGCATAAAGGCATTTAAGACAAACATATGCATATCATGATAACATCATGCATGACATATACAGGTACTCCAGCAGAGCAAGAGGATGTGATGATAGCTGTACTGAATCAAGGAAAAGACACCTGAGTTCCACCAGATGTCATCTTTTGGTATTTTAATGTTTTTATTTCTGTTTTCAAAAAAATCAACTCATATTGCAAGAGGTGAGTTGAGCCTCAGGACACGCTGAGGTAATTTCAATTTATGCTTTTTAAAAATCAACTCATATTGCGAGAGGTGAGTTGAGCCTCAGGGCACGCGGAGGTATTTTCAATTTCTGCTTTTCAAATTCTGCTTTTCAAAAAAATCAACTCATATTGCGAGAGGTGAGTTGAGCCTCAGGACACGTTGAGGTAATTTCAATTTATGCTTTTCAAAAATCAACTCATATTATAAGAGATGAGTTGAGCCTCAGGGCACGCGGAGGTATTTTCAAATTCTATTTTTCAATTTATGTTTTTCAAAAAAATCAATTCATATTGCGAGAGGTGAGTTGAGTCTTGGCTCATGTTTTGAGCTATTTTCAAATTTTTTTTTTCAATTTATGTTTTTCAAAAAAATCAACTCATATTGCGAGAGGTGAGTTGAGCCTCGGGTCACATGTCGAGGTACTTTCAAAATCAGCTTTTCAAATTAAGTTTTAAAAAAACCAATTCATATTGCAAGAAATGAGTTGAGCTCAAGATCACATACTGAGCTATTTTCAATTTCTGTTTTTAATGTCTGTTTAAAGAGTCAATTCATATTGCGAGAAATGAGTTGAGCTCAAGATCACATGCCGAGTAAAGAATAAAGATTGAAGTTGATTGAAGACACCAGATTTGGCCTCCTGAAGTTGCAGTGGAGCAGGTCAAAGTTGCAAGTCTTGTCTCCCTGAAGTTGCAGTGGAGCTGATCGAGGATATCAGATCTTGCTTTTCTAAAGTTACAGAAGAGAAGACCACAAACCTCATCTCACTAAAGCGATAGAAGAGCAGATTGAG
Source organism: Gossypium arboreum (assembly GCF_025698485.1). Taxonomy (NCBI): domain Eukaryota; kingdom Viridiplantae; phylum Streptophyta; class Magnoliopsida; order Malvales; family Malvaceae; genus Gossypium; species Gossypium arboreum. The sequence continues at coordinate 56,146,905 of NC_069075.1, forward strand.
GCTGTAAATCTTATCTTTTTGAAGTTATAGTGAAGCAAATCGAAGCCACAAATCTTAGATCCTTAAAGTTACATTGGAGTAGATTGAAGCTACAAGGCATATATCAAAAGATGTAGTGGATTTAACCAAAGCTACAAGATGCAGTGGACTGGAAAGAGACTGCCTGAACAAGAAGAGCACCAAAGAAGTCAAGACTCAGCAAGACTGGGCAAAATTGGCCTTTCTTTGTGTTTTTACTCTATTCCTGTTACATGACAATGAGCAAAGAGGGGCAGCTGTTGTAGGCCAATTTGACCCAACTTAAAACCCATTTACAATAACCCCATTTACCAGCCCAAATTAAACTAAACAAAACCCGAAGCCCAATTTAACCCACAAAACCCAAAATACATTACAACCTACCCAATACCCGTGACCCATTTACATTACAAAAAACCTAAAATTTTACCCAAACCTGAATGGCCCACTAAAGCCTAAACCAATCTAATACCCAAACCCAACATGCATCAGCCCAAACCCAAAACAAAAATAGAAACCCTAAACCTAACAGGCGCTGAACCTACCCCCCCACTTGCCCCTGACTGTCGGCCAACTGCCCTCTCCACCGACCCTTATGCAGCATCGGCCATACCTTGCAAAAACATAATAAACAAGCAAAGCAAAAGAAGAGATAGAAGAAATAATAATAAAGCATGTGAGAAATAGGCTATAAAGGGCCGAAATGTAAAATAGTTTAGGGGTTGTTGATTTTTCTATCAATACAAAGAATATTTCAATGCATAAAAGCAGATTCGAGAAAATATAAAGGAAAATACGAGCATAACATCGACCGGAGTGACCAAAATACCGACACTAAAAGCCTAAGGTGATTTAGTCTTCTGATTTTTTTTTATCTATCTTCGAATCTATATTTCTATATATATTTTACATATAAAAACAACAAAGAAAAAAAAAAGAGAAAAATTTTAGCTTTTTCGAAAATTCGACCACCGTGTACGACAGCGCACGGCGGTCCGGTGACCGGCCCATGGCCTGATTCCCTCCCCCTCTCCCTCTTCTCTCTTTTTTTTTTCTTTTCACCTTTCAAATGAAATTTTTTTTAAAAAAAATTATCTTATATAGGGACCAAAACGGTGCATTTTGGTCCCCCCCATTTAACCTGAAACGACGTCGTTTTGGCTCCAAGTCGGGTCAACCCGACCTGCTCCAGTTAGATCCGCGTGTTTTTTAAAACGGAAGGGCTATTTGCGCATTTAGCCCTTCCGCTTTTTCATGCTTTACAATTAGATTTTTTATTTTCAATTTGGCCCCATAATTTTTAGCGCATTTCAATTTAACCCCTATTGATGCGTTGCGTTTTAGGATGTGGAAATATTGCGATTTCAAGACTCCCAGGTTGCGCGCATATTGCAATCTGGTCCTTTTCTCTTTACTTTCTTTTCAAATTATCCCAAAACTCTGATTTTAGTTCGATTTGGTCCTTTTTTAACCCGTCTGATACTATTATGTGTATTTCTTTTTATTTATTTAGTTATTATTATTATTATTATTATTATTATTATTATTATTATTATTATTATTATTATTATTATGTATTAGAGTATAGTAATATTTTATTGCTTTTTTATATTTTCATTATTATAGTAACTTTTTGTATCCCAACATTATTATTATTACTATTATTATTATTAGTATATGTTTTATTATATATGTATATATCTTTAATATGTATATGTACATATATGTTCATGTAGTATTGTTAACAATTGTTTTATAACATTATTTTTTATTATTCGAATATGTATATATTATGTAAATATTCTAATGTTAGATTATATATATATGTTTTTCATATTATTATGTGCATATGTTTTTATATCACATCTTTATATTATTGTGTATACATCTATATATAGTTTTTATTTATTTACTTTATTTTAGTATTATTATTATATTTTATTTACTTATGTGCGTTTCATTATTATTTCTAATATCATTATTAGTATTAATATTGGTATGTATTTTTATATATGCATATATATATACGTATTCATATCATAGTGTTTTTAATTACCTATTTTTATATTATATTATATTATTAGTTTTACTACTATTAGTATTAGTTTTAGTTCCAATAAATATTTTAACATTCATATATATATACTTGTATGTAACATTGTTAATGATTATTTTAATATCCTTATTATTTTAATACATGCATATATATATGTGTATATTCTTTAATATATATTATGTATATATTTCATATATTATTTTTAACTTTGCATTATGTATGTATTTTTAATGTTATCCTTTTATATATCATATACATATTTTCAATACTATTAATGCGCCATTAATACCTATTATGGTATATATCTTAATAAGGTGTATATATATAGCGCTATTAGTATTTTTAATATTATGTTTACGTCACTTCATTTATTATTATATGTTTATGCATATATACTCATAATTTTATTTCGTGTTTGATACTATTATTATGTTTAATCTCGCATGCATGGTTATTGCTTTTAATATTATTGTCATATTTGTTATGTGTTTTGATATATTTCTAACTCTTGTCTCCTTCCCATTTATATCATTTTGTTGTTCACTACATTAAAGACCCTTTTTTACTCATATTCTTTTAATTCCAATAAGCAAGGCAACGTATCGGTTTAACATTAAGTCATCGATTTCATCGCTATGTTGGGTGAACATCAATTGACTTGTGTTAAAACGGTACTTCCTTCTCAAAAATCCAAAAAAAAAAGTTATTAAAAATTCTCGTGTTTTAACCGGATCACGACTAAATCTTACATTAAACTCGTATTTTTGAAAATCAAGACAACACGTGTTTAACAAGATACCAATTTTGGGCGTCGCGAGGGTGCTAATACCTTCCTCGCGCATAACCGACTCCCGAACCCTATTTTTCTTTAGATTTTCACGTAGACCCCAAATTTGGCCTTCACTTTTTCAAGAATAAGTTTTCTTTTCAAAAAAGGATGATTTATTAGGTGTCTGATCACACCTAAAAAAAGATCGGTGGCGACTCCCTTTTATTTCAAAATCAAACCTCGGTCTTTAAACTTTCAATCAAACACCCTAATTAGCGACCAAGCTAAAAATTTTTACGTCGCTACATCTAACCCAATTTAGTTTTTCTATTTCCCAAAATAAACTTTAATATTTATATATAAAACAATTTTCACATCTCTATTTTACCCCCAACAAAATTTTGACGATTTTACCCTTGTAAAATTTTGACAATTTTGCTCCTGGTAAAAGTTCAAGAAAAATATATTTAATTTCACTATAACTGAATGATTTGTTTTCATTTTTGGACTTCAAAACAGTCTAAAAAATATAAACTCATTCTTTTGATCATTTTTTAAGTAATCCATATAGGATTGCAAATGGATAGTTTCCTTTTTCATTTCCATTTCCATTTCTATTTCCATTTCCATTTTCGAAAACCTATATTAATTTCCAAATTATTTCATTCCTCCATTTTGTAGAAAACCATAATCATTCCTAAATGTTTTTTATTTCTCCTTTCTTATTCATATTGTAACAGACTCAATTTGTCCGGCCCACTACAAACAAAAAAAACCAAAATAATAAAAGTCCAATTTTTACAAAGTCCAAATAATAGGCCCAAATTAAAAAAATAAAAAATACACGGCCTAATGGCCCAATCCTAAACAGACCCAAACTTTGGTTTCAGAAACTGAAACCCTAGCCAGCGCCGCAGCCTTCTAGTCTCCTCCACGTTACCACGAACGGCTTCCTCCAGACAGCCATTTCTGCAATAGAACACACGAGAAGAAATGAAGCAGCAATAACAGAATCCAGTAGAAAAATAACAAAAAAGAGAAAATAGTTTTTGTAATTTTATTTTTATTTTTATTTTTATTTTTATCGGCTATAAAAAGCCAGTGATTATACTGTAAGGGGGGATACACACATATTGTAAAACATATCAGGCAATCCAAAATCAGTTCCTAAAAGGTGATTTGAGATTTATTTTTCGGGTTTTCGATTTGTTTTTTTTTTCTTCTTTGTTCCTGCGCATAGATCTTTTGCATAAATATATAAAAAGGGAGGGACTTATCTTGATAATGGCCTTTGAATCCTTGTTTGCTTCGTTGAAATCGAAGTTTAGATAAGGATTAGGAGGATACGACTCCAAATAGAGTCGGACTCAATGTCATCTGCCGATTATGGTGATAAAACGATGGTGGGGGACTAATTCGGTTGAGTGAAATAGGAATTTAGGGTTTCTTTGTGTTTTTTATTTTTTTAGAGTGTTTAAGTGTTCATTTTAGGTTTTTTTTTGTTTTTATAAAGTGCGTGAAACGACATCGTTTGGGGCCTGTTTCAGTGGCTCCAAAATGGTGCTGTATAGGCCTTACCCGTGCGACCCGATCTGATACCTTGGAGGATCCGTGTGTTTTGTTAAAGGGGATTATTTGCACAGTTAGTCCCCCTTTTTGCGTTGCTGTTCGATTCGGCCTATGTTTATTCCCTTTTATTTTTTAAAATTTTGCCTAGAAATTTTATGTCAGTTTTGTTTTAATCCTCGCCTAAACGCAGGGTTTTGGGATTTGGGACATTTTTCGTTTTAATCCTCGAATATTTGGGCGCATTTTATTTTGGTCCTCGATCCTATTTTAATAATTTGTTTTGTTTATGAATTATCCTTTTGATTTTGCTTTTATTTCAATTAAGTTTTAGTTATGCATTTTTTAAAAACATACTATTTTAACATATTATTTTGAATTATTTTATTTCACACTTTTTTTTTATTTTCATTTGTATATTTTTTATTTTTATATAACATACTTATTTTTAAATTTTCTTTTATAAATATTCTTTGTTTTAATATTACACTATTATTTTTGTATATATATTAAATTACTTGTATTATATATATTACCTATTTTAGATTGATACACATATATGTATTGTTTTGTGTATTATTCATTTAATTTTCTTCTCACATGACATGTATTCTAAAATTAATTTATATATTATTATTTTACATATTATTAACTTTTGATTTTTTATGGCTTATTTTAGACTTGTACATTCATTACTTACTTTAAATCTCTTGGTACACATAATTTATTCTTAAATTGTTTTTATATCGTTAATTTCAAATTTCATTTCTTTTTCATCACTTGTTTTAGAATTGTTCATTATCATTTGGAGATTTAGTACATTTTTTCTATTTTTGGCTTTATATTTTTAAATCGTCATACTTTTATTCATTAATTTTAAACTAAATGTTAGTTCTTTAAATAGGGTAGTTGCTATATTGTTGCTATTGAGTATTTTGATTCAGATATTCTTATTTTTATCATTGTTATTTCATGATGTTATTTCATGCTCAATACTATGTTTGTTTCTTATTATCGCATCGTGATTCAAATTTTAAGGGATTTAGGCTAATTTTAATTGTTCCATTTTCATACCAAACAAACCAAATAAATGCGTTTTGAGCCGGTTTTATAATCGTTTATTTGAAAATTTCTCAAAACAAAGGCAATGTTTGAAGTTTGGAAATTCAAAAAATCGTGCCCTAACATACTGGGTTTCGATTTTTCGTTTAACCAAATAATCAAATATCCATTTAAAGTTTCGTCCATCTTTTCTTAACGTCAAAACAAGGCAATGTTCCATGTTTGGAAATCTGAGAAATCGTGCTCTAATGTGTTGAGTTTCGATTTTTCGTTGGACCAAATAACCGAATAACCTTTTGTAATTTTCAAATGTATGAATTTTTGAAAATCAAGAATTGATCTTAGTTTCGATGGTTTAAAAGGTCATATCCTAACGTACTAGATGTAATACTTTATTCCTTCAGAATAAGAGATTCTTAACATCCAATTTGAGTTATTCAGATGTTTTAAAAGAAACCGTATTTTAAAATCTTTTCAAATCTTCGACATTAGGACATAAATTAATCAATTAGGTACCAATTTTGGGCGTTGTGAGGGTGCTGATACTTCCTCGTACGTAATCGACTCCCGAACCCATTTTCTTGATTTTCGTAGGCCAGAATCAGTATTTTAGTAAATCAAAATGTTTTATTATGTGATCCGATCACACCTAAACAAAAAGGATTGGTGGTGACTCCATACCTCATTTTAAAGTCGATCCCCATTTTTCAAAACAAAAAAATAGTTTCGACAGCTTGGCGACTGCACTGGGGACCAATAAGAGAGTCAAGTAGTAAAATTGATTATTTTCTGTCCTTTTGTTGAAAATTGAAAATTTGATTTGAAAAATTACAATCCTTTTACAGCATTCATTTTGGTTTGAGTTCCATAGAATACTCTTGTATTGCATTGCATGACCGTTGTGGTCACACCTTTTAAGCGGGAGTGAGAAGTTATGCCTTCGTGAGGTTTTCATCTCCGCATGGCCATAGGGAAATGTATTCCCCTGAACTAAACTCGATCCATATGAGCCTATAATGGGTGAGGATTGAGGAATCTATTGGTTCAGGTACCCTTTCTCTAGAACCGAGCCACATATGGTGAACCCTAAGAGTCCACCTTAGGTAGAACCGTACCCGAATTCTAGTGGTCACCCGAATAGGTGCTTTATTTGTTATTTATTCCATCTGTACTAACGGGTTTGTTTTTGTTTTGTTTATGACTGCATTGCATTACATCATTATAGAAATGAGGTGTTGATTCATATTCGATTGCTAAATAGAACATCTTGTCATGGAAAACGGATTTCTTGATAAAGGGGATTATAATACGGTTGTCTGAATATGATCTAAGTAAACACAACAAAAGAAGGCTGATAGTTTGCGGAGGAAAACAAGACTTTGTTTTATTGCCCGAGGATTCAAGTTGATAAAGATTATTAGAGAGCTGTTGCATCTCCACTTTCTTAAAGGAGCTAACAAACATCGCGAGGATAAGTGAGTAATAAGTCGCGGCCTGGATCAAGTAAAAAGGAGCTAGTGGAGGCATTTATTGGAATTTTTTGGGATTTGACTTTTACAAAGAAAAAGGATCGGTGTCTTCACCTGGAATATGAGGGTAAGGCCGCATATGTAATCCGTTTTATGTAAAGGAATTTGTTTTCTAGAAAAGTTGTTCTAATAGAATTGAATTCAGAATCAACGCCTTTCTTTATTTTGCATTCATTCCATTTGCATTGCATTGCATCATTTGCATTAGATTTTCACAAAAGGACCCTAATTAATTGAAATTATTTCAGTTAATTTGGTAACCGATAAAAACTTACCAATCAAGCATCGTTACAGTACCCATGCAAAGACAAAAGATATGGAACAAAGATTGGAAAGACTTGAACAACTTCAAAGAGAGATGCAAGACCAGTTACAAATGCAAATGCAAGTGCAATTGACGAAGATCCAGCAAGATATGAGGGACCAAGTGTTAGAGTCTCAAAGAAATATGATGAATCAGTTGTCTCAATTGCTGATTAAGAGGTTAGAAAAAGGAAAAAGCTTTATGATCAATGCTGAGGAGGACAATAAGAAGCCTCTCTACCTCCGGGTTTCACCCCGAAAAATACTCAGATATGTCCGCAAGGTGTACCTATTATCAGAACCCAGCAAAATCAGGTCAGTACCTCGGCACCAGTGGTTTACCCGATAGGCTCAGGCTCTAATCCAGGGGGCAATTCAACCAATCCTGTAGTTCCTGATCTAGACGAAATGGAAAAAACAAATATGGGACTTCCAAAACAACTCTAGGATTGGTATAGGTGGTTGGAAGAAAAAGTTAAGGCAATGGAGAACGTTGACTACTGTTGTGGGGTTGATGCCAAGGATCTGAGTTTGGTCCCCAATCTAGTATTCCTACCAAAATTTAGGACTCTAGAGTTTGAAAAGTACAATGAGGCTAGTTGTCCTGAAGCGCACATCATAATGTTCTGTCAAATGATGAGAGGATATGTTAATAATGACCAACTGTTAATCCATTGCTTCCAAGACAATCTGATCGGATCAGCAGCTAAATGGTACAATCAATTGAGTCATGCTAAAATCAATTCATGGAAGGATTTAGCATAAGATTTTATGAAGTAGTATAGCCATGTAACAGACATGGCACCCGATAGAATTACCCTGCAGAATATGGAAAAGAAGCAGAATGAAAGCTTTAGGCAATATGCTCAAATATGGAGAGAGGTAGCAACGCAAGTCCAGCCGCCTCTTCTGAAAATGGAGACCACGATGCTTTTCGTCAATACTTTGAAAGTCTCGTTCATTAACCATATGTTGGGAAGTGCTACTTTGAGCTTTTCAGATATAGTAATGACCGGTGAGATGATTGAAAATATGGTAAGAAGTAGGAGGATAGATACGGAAGAAAGCACTAAAAGGTCAGCCCCGAGAAGCAAGGAGAATGAGGTGAACATCGTGAGCATACCTTCCAAATTAGTCAAAATAGATCAGTCGAGGGCTGTAACCACTAGCTATCAAAGCTCTTCAAGGCAGGAATCTAACTCCAGGCCAAGTACAGAAAAGCTCTAATTTACACCCATCCCGATGTCATATAATGAGTTGTATCAGAATCTTTTTGATGTGTATGTGGTGTCTCCGTTCTACTCGGAACCTATGCAACCTCCTTTCCCAAAATGGTATAATGAGAATGCTCAACGTGAGTACCATGTGAGAATAACGAAACACTCAATTGAAAATTGCACTACATTTAAAAAGTTGGTCGAAAGGTTCATTGAAATGGGAATTGTGAAGTTCGACGATTCCTCAGAACCTAATCGCTCTGACATTGAAGTAAATGCAATATTTGAAAGTGGGGGCAAAAGAGTTGCGCTGCCTTGAATAGGTCAAAAGCCTGGAGGGAAATATCGGGGAATCTTAATGGCATATCTGAAAAGGGAGTCGGGGAATAAAAGTTTCCAAAACCTTGCATACTTGGGAGTGTTTTGAACAATGGGACTGTGGAAGAAATCCCTATATTTTTAGAGCTAATCTAGAGTAATATTTAGAACACGCTTGTTGCTTTAAGCCTTGAGGCAATAAGAATCCTTTTGTGAAAATGGCTTGTGTCCAAAATCTTTATTTCAATAAAATGCATATTTTTTAGCAAATATCCTTCTATTTTTTCCATTTCATATTGTACAAATAATTGTTCTTAGATTCTTTTGTCTTTCTTTCAAATATTCTTTTATTCTTCATTCATGATCATACCATACAAATAATCATCCTTAGAATCATTTATTCTTTGGAGTTTGCCTTCGTACCTATAATAGGTCCCCAGATATCAATGACGTGAGCGACGTAGTCACTAACTTAGAGTCTCCTTTTGGGTGAGATATGTGTTTAGGAGGATCTTAAGACTTTGAAGATTACAGAGATTGCAAGTTATCTCCTAATTTTTTAAGGATAGTAGAATAAGATGAAAAATAGATCCTACTTTACGAAGGGTCAGTGGACATTGTGAGTAAGAGGCAAAGATCGAAGCCTAAGTCACTACAGAGACAAAGTGAATCGTCATTGAGTTATTCCAAGAATTCAATGATGTTTTCGCATAACCATGTCAAGATATTAAGACCTATGGACGCTAAAAAAATGTTTATATGGTGCCAGAAGGACACATGTTTCACAGTAACCATGCTTATCATGAGGTCTGGGTACTATTGATCCACCATGAAAGGGGATTGTATCAGTTAGGCTGTATTTAGGGAGACAAGATTCATGCGCCTCATTCATTTCTTCATAGACTTTCTCTATGTGGGTCATGGATGTTATCAGGTCATTCTCGTCTAATATATATCAATTCATCTTGGCAGTCATCGATTACTTCACGAAAAGGGTGAAATTCGCTTCATATGCCAATGTTACAAAGTCGATAGTCATCAAATTCCAAAAATAAAAACCAACAAAAAAACCAAAAAAAAGAAAAATCAGGTGCCGACAAGGAATGTCAGAAAGGATCATGTCTAATACAACTGCACAATGTCAAAAGCTTGTAGTCTATTCAAAAATCAGGCACCATATCACAGTATAGCAAAAGCAACTAAAAAGAAAAACAAAAGTACAAAAAATAAAAAGTAAGAATAAAAAAAAGAATAAACAACAAAGGTTATAGTGAAAGGTGACTGAGACTTGTAAAGATTAGCATAAAGAAGTTACCATTTACTCTCTATGAACGTCGGCCAGGACCTTCACCGGGGTAACACATTGCTTAGTGGTTTATACGATAGAGACGATATTGAAAACGAGATTCCTTTTCTCCAAGTCTTGTCAGAGTAGAAGTTGGATGAGGCAGAATAGATCTAATCCCGATATGATCAGTTGAATTTGAAGAGAGGAGGCTGAGAGCTATGGTCCAATGCACCAGAAATGAATGATGTGATTTTACGATAAAAAGATTCATCCTAGAGAATTCCACGAGGGGAACTTGATATTGATGAGGATCCTTCCTATACAAAAGGACTTCAAGGGATAGTGGATGCCAAAATGGGAAAGACCTTATGTAGTAAAGAAGATCTGTTCTGGAGGAGCATTGATATTGACCAAGATGGATGGCAAATCCAATCAAGAAGTCTTCTACCTAAAAGGGGAGAGGCCAAGGTGAAAACTTGCAAAGAGCGCCTTGAGACCTTAAAAAAATAAATAAAATATAAAAATAAAAAAAGAAAGAATAAAAAAATAATATAAAAAAATCAATCAAAAATAAAAAAATTATCAATCAAAAAAAGAAAAAAAAAGGAGAGGCCAAGGCGAAAACCCGCAAAGGGCGCCTTGAGACCAAAGGGGATTTGAGTTGAAAACCCGAAAAGGGCGACTCAAATTTGGATCAAAGTGGGGCACACAGTAGTCTTGGTATGCCTGAATTAACAATGAAGAAGTAGGCTACGTCTTGGGGCATCGACAAAGTACTTCGGATCCCTTAAACACAAATTGAGCTCAAAATGTTCCTCAAGAAGTTGGTACAGAGAAGCTCAAGAGTGACATCTGGGGCACCTAGTTCTCCATTTTACCCATTTTGAATTTACTATCTTTGATTACCTTATTCTTTTTGGGATACATCCCAATAAATTTCTTTCTTAATTGCATTTGTTATCCCTGATTAACTTACTCGCTTCTAGCTATTCTCCTAATTAATTTCCTTTCGGTCCATTGTTCTAATCTTTGTCAAGCATTTTACATTGAAATAATGATTAGTGGACTAATAATACTTTCATAAAAGGAGTTTCGCATATTACGTTGGGAAGTTTCTAAATAATATAAGAACCTGAAACAGGACTATTGTTTAGAACTCACCAAGCTTAAGGGCTGGAAATATTGGAGAAAGATGATTATCTATTTGGACTTTTTATTGGTTGAATAAAAAGACAAGACATTTCATTGGTGATACGACCTCTACAAATAACGAGCAATGTCAACCCGAGTGTAAAAGAGGATTATCCTCGAGAAAATAAAAATGATACTATGCATTCATGCAAGTATCAGACATATACATCTGGTCATTATACCTAGGAGATGGTGTAACAGATTAAATTGATTGAAGATGGTACAAATCCTATACCTCTAAGTTGCAGTAGGATGGATGGAAGAAACCAAATATTTGTAGTGGGAAATACAAACTTTATGTCCCAAAAAGTACAGTGGAAGGGACTCTGAAATTACAGCGGGGCAAGCTTGCTGTGCAGAATGTGATTGTTTCTTTGAGTTTTCTATCAAGAATACCAGCCAAACAAGATGACAACATAATACGTCAGTGATAATGCCCTGATGGACAAAGAGCGATGATACCTTAAGCTTTAAAAAAAAAGGGATCATTCTCATTTCTGCATTCATATATCATTCATAACACATCTAGTTAAGAGAAGTTGATTCATTTTGATCATAGCATCCTAATTTGGCATAAGCATAATCGATTCTACAGACCGTGTCCCTGGAGGACGGTGTAGCAACATCGATGAATTCACAGATTTTATCTCCATGAGGTAGCAATGGAGCAGATCGAAGATGGCGAATCTTATCTTCCTGAAGTAGTAGGGGAACAGATTTTAGCCACCAGCCTTATCTTTCTGATGTAGCAAGGAGCAGGTCGAAGATTGTAGTCTTATCTTCCTGAGGTAGCCAGGAAGCAGACTGAAGATCATAGATCTTATCTCCCTAAACAGTAGTAGAGTAGATCGAATATGATGAATCTTATCTTCCTGAGGTAGCAGGGGAACAGATTTTAGCAACCAGCCTTATCTTCCTGAGGTAGCAAGGGATCAGGTCGAAGATTGTAGTCTTATCTTCCTAAGGTAGCAAGGAAACAGATTGAAGATCATAGATCTTATCTCCTTAAACAATAGTGGAGCAGGTCGAAGATGGCAAATCTTATCTTCCTGAGGTAGCAGGGGGGCAGATTTTAGCCACCAGCCTTATCTCTCTAAGGTAGCAAGAGAGTAGGTTGAAGTTTGTAGTCTTATTTTCCTGAGGAAGCAAAGAAGCAGACTAAAGATTGTAGACCTTATCTCCCTAAGTAGTAGTGGAGTGGACTGAAGATGATGAATCTTATCTTCCTGAGGTAAGATGGGAGCAGATTTTAGCCACCAGCCTTATCCCTCTGAGATAGCATGAGAGCAGGTTGAAGTTTGAAGTCTTATCTTCTTGAGATAGCAAGGAAGCAGACTAAAGATTGTAGATATTATCTCCTTAAGCAGTAGTGGAGTAGATCGAAGATGGTGAATCTTATCTTCTCGAGGTAGCAGGGGAGTAGATTTTAGCCACCAGTCCTATCTCTCTGAGGTAGTAAGAGAGTAGGTTGAAGTTTGTAGTCTTATCTTCCTGAGGTAGCAAGGAAGCAAACTGAAGATTGTAGATTTTATCTCCCTAAGCAGTAGCGGAGCAGATCGAAGATGTCGAATCTTATCTTTCCGAGGTAGCACGAGAACAGATTTTAGCCACTAGCCTTATCTCCCTAAAGTTGCAGTGGAGTAGTTTGAAGTCACAAACCTTATCTTCCTGAAATTGCTGTAAGACTACTTGAAGAAGAGGAGCACTAAAGAAGTCGAGAATCGACAAGACCAGGCAAAATTGTCCCTTTTATAGTCTTTACTCCATTCTCCTTACACGACAATGAGCAAAGAGGGGCAGCTGTAGTAGGCCCAATTTGCCCGGCCCGCTATAAACAAAAAAAAAACCAAAATCATAAAAGTTTAGTTTTTACAAAGTCCAAATAATAGGCCCAAATTAAAAAAAAATACACAGCCCAATGGACCAATCCTAAACAGACCCAAACTTTGGTTTCAGAAACTGAAGCCCTAACCAGTGTCGCAGCCTTCTAGTCTCCTCCACGTCACCACGAACGGCTTCCTCCGTACAGCCATTTCTACAATAGAACACGCGAGAAGAAACGAAGCAGCAATAACAGAATCCAATAGAAAAATAACAAAAAAAAGAGAAAATAGTTTTTGTAATTTTATTTTTATTTTTATTTTTATCGGCTATAAAAAGCCAGTGATTATACTGTAAGGGGGGATACACGCATATTGTAAAACATATCAGGCAATCCAAAATCAATTCTTAAAAGGTGATTTGAGATTTATTTTTCGGGTTTTCGATTTTTTTTCTTCTTTGTTCCTGCACATAGATCTTTTGCATAAATATATAAAAAGGGATGGACTTATCTTGATAATGGCCTTTGAATCCTTGTTTGCTTCGTTGAAGTCGAAGTTTAGATAAGGATTAGGACGATACGACTCCAAATAGAGTCGGATTCGATGCCATCTGCCGATTATGGTGATGAAACGATGGTGGGGGACTGATTCGACTGAGTGAAATAGGAACTTAGGGTTTCTTTGTGTTTTTTATTTTTTTTAGAGTGTTTAAGTTTTCATTTTAGGTTTTTTTCTTTTTAGTTTTTATAAAGTGCGTGAAATGACACCGTTTGGGGCCTGTTTCAGTGGCTCCAAAATGGTGCCGTATAGGCCTTACCCGTGTGACCCGATCTGATACCTTGGAGGATCCGCATGTTTTGTTAAAGGGGGTTATTTGCACAGTTAGTCCCCCTATTTGCGTTGCTGTTCGATTAGGCCTATGTTTATTCCCTTTTATTTTTTAAAATTTTGCCTAGAAATTTTATGTCAGTTTTGTTTTAATCCTCGCCTAAACGCAATGTTTTGGGATTTGGGACATTTTCAGTTTTAATCCTCGAATATTTGGGCGCATTTTATTTCGATCCTCGATCCTGTTTTAATAATTTGTTTTGTTTATGAATTATCCTTTTGATTTTGCTTTTATTTCAATTAAGTTTTTAGTTATTCATTTTAATAAAGCTGGTTATAGGTTGCTTTCGAGGAAAAGCAAGTCTTCTCTGGGTTTACGTATAACGTATAAAGGCTTATAAGGTCTAGAGTGCCTAAAGTCTTACATTATGAAATAGAAAAGATAGATTTCATAAGCGCTCCTGTAATAGTGCCGTCTTTCTACGTGAATCTTGGTTCCTTGGTCACTGTCAATCTCGTGCTTAAGCAAAGAGACAATTTCCTTATTTAGTCTCAGGGACATCTCTTGGATAAAGACTAAGAGCAATTCCGTATTTAAGGGAATTAGATAATAAAGGTGTAACACCCCGTACCCGAGACCGTTGCCGGAGTCGGACATGAGGGGTTAACAGACTTAATTCACTTATTTGCACAGTCCATTTTAAATTTCCAGACGAGCTGGCTAACTGCGTCACTGTCACCTTAAAAATCATATCTCGAGTTCCAAAACTCAAAAACTAGTTCCGTAAATTTTTCCTGAAACTATACTCATATATCCATCTACAAATTTTTTTCTAGAATTTTTGATCAGGCCAATTAGTACATTTTATTAGTTAAAGTCTCTCCTGTTTCAGGGTTCGACTGCTCTGACCTTCATGCATTACGACTTATATATTTCCCTGTACAGGGATCCAATACTTATGCCGTTTGTTTCTAATGAAACTAGACTCAAAAATGAATCTATAAATATATGGCATGACTTCTAATTATCTCTGGTTAATTTATAATGAATTTCTAAAGTCAGATCAGGGGATCCAGAAATCGCTCTGGCCCTGTTCCACGAAAACTTAAATATCTCTTAAAATCCGTCTCATATGACCGTTTCGTTTCTTCCATATGAAAGTAGATTCATCAAGGTTCGATTACATAATTTATTCATTATTTAACTCCATTCCTACTATTTTTTAGTGATTTTTCAAATTCACACCGCTGCTGCTGTCAGCATCTGCCTTTAGGGTAGACCTTACCTATTACATAATTTTCCATGAATCAAATAGTAAATTGACATACATTATTATCAAGGGTAATCCCGATTAGCCATGACGTACGTAGCACCAATAGGACCATGATTGGCCATTCCAATGGCTAGTCATTACCAAACATTTCCACACCACTTAATAACCATATCACAAGACCATAATGTTATACTTGAAATATACTGAGCCATTTTCGCATGGCTATACGAATACACATTACCAAAGGGTACTTAATTAACAACAAGGGTCAGCCCTATACATACCATTTTCAAAATTGAACTAAAAGAGTACCAAAAGTGGCTTAGATAGTGTGGATGACTTCGACTTTGACACTCCCGAGTCCGATAGCTGACGAACAAAATCTATAAAACAGAGAATCAAAGTAACTGAGTAAGCATTTTAATGCTTAGTAAGTTCAAGTAATGAAATTATTCACGACTAAGGTATAACGTTCATATGACTACATGAATAATTGCATATATGCATGTTCTCAAATCATACTTACTTCATGCTTCAACCATTATATTCATACACAGGGAATCAAACCTAACTAGAGGTCGGAAGTTCGTTAATCAATTGAGCGAATACTATTTAAAAGGAATCAACCTTTCCGATGCTTATACGAAACATACCTTATTGTTTGGATTTTATGTGCATATTAATTGAAATTATTACAGCAAGATCACTCACTTCCACACCCAAGTACCTTCGGGATTTAGCCGGATATAGCAACTCGCACAAATGCCTTCGGGACTTAGCCCGGATATAGTCACTAGCACAAATGCCTTCGGGACTTAGCCCGGATATAGTCAATAGCACAAATGCCTTCAGGACTTAGCCCGGATATAGTCACTAGCACAACTGTCTTCGGGACTTAGCCCGGATATAGTCACTAGCACCATGCCTTCGGGACTTAGCCCGGATGTCATCCGAATAATCATGCACATATATCGATAAATCATGACACATCCATATTTCATTTTCATTACTAAAGCTCAAACACAAGACACTTATCAAACCTTACCAATTTCGGCTCAATAGCCATATACAAAGAGCATGATTTCGAGTGGCTTTATAACATGATCTCAATACACATTATCGGATACCCGTCATAGGTATAAACTAATCACCTCAATATATCATTCAAGTAAAGTCATTATATCTCCGTTTATTCGTTATGCTTATATGTCATGACTTAATCAAATCATAAATTAAGTTTCATTACTCGAAGACTTACCTCGGATGTTGTCGAACGACTTCAACGGCTATTCAATTACTTTTTCCTTCCCTTTATCGGATTTAGTCCCCCTTTGCTCTTGAGCTTAAGTTCAACAAATTTTAAACTAGTCATTAATCGACTATTCAAGTATTACTTTCAGAATATAATACATATAGATTCGACTTTCACACATATAGATTATAGTAAGCTTTATAAAATCAATAAATAATTCATTAGCAAATTTTCATTAATGTTTACAATATAATTACAATTTCCCTATAAGCTGACTTCCTGAGCAACAGTCACTAAAGTTTTTATAACTGGAGCTACGAAACTCCAAATCAATTGTTGTTAATTTTTCTTGACAGAAGACTCATTTATCTATTATCCATAAAATTTTCAAAATTTTTAGTTTAGCCCAACAATACCAGATTTTTCTTAAAGTTCACCTTGTTTCACTGTTTGACTAAACTGACTACTCTTCACTATGAATCAAATTTCTTATTGTACAGAATTCAAAATATGTTCTCGTTTATTTCATTTGAAACTAGACTCATTAAGGAGTCTAAGCATATAAATTTTATCTTAGGGCCATTTTTGTACAATTTATACTGATTTTATAAAAACAGAACAGGGAATCTAGTAGTCATTTTGACTCAGCCCCACAATACTTCAAATATCTCAAGATCGGTAACTCTTTTGTTTTTATAGTTTCTTTTGTAAGAAACTAGACTCTTCAAGCTTTAATGACATAATTTATTCAGCTTCTAACTCAACTCCTACAAATTATGACGATTTTCTAAAATCACCTTACTGCTGCTGTCCCCAAGCAGATTATTACCAAATCAAATACTAACATTTGCATTTCACCTCAATAGCTAGCTTAGCAAACCTTAATTTAACATATAATTGTTCATAACACAATTAAAGCATCCTCTCCATTCCATCAATTCAAAACACATACATTGCCCAATAATATCCAAAATCATATTCGCCTTAGTACACAACTTGTTAGCCGATTTTTCTCCATTTAGCAACTAATGCACATATGTGCTCATTTGTTAGACTCTACTTCACCTAACTACCATTTTTTTTCATCCAAATAACATGAACAACACCATTTCTTGAACATTTTCTCTTAACCGATTACTCATGTTACCAACAAGATTCAAAATTTGGACATGGGCTAATTAAGGGACTTAGTAACTAGCTTAATACACTCAACAATTTCAAAAGCTACCATGAATTACATACCTTATTTATACATAAATTTTCAAGGATTTCAAAGTACTTACCTCTTCCTAAACATCAACCAAGCTGAACATGAAACAAGGGAATTCTTTTCTTCTCCCACCCTCAAGTCACGGCAAAGGAGGAACAAGGAGGAGACAACTTTTGTTTTTTCCTCCCACTCACCTCATGTTCTATTATTCTTAATTAATTATTTTATTGTGTAACATAAAATTATTAGCACAAAATAATTATAATATGCTTTAGTCCATAACATGGCCAGCCACCATCTAGAATTTGGCCAATTTGACATGCAAGTACAAGCATTTTCTATCATGCATCAATAGGCCACTTTAACATTTGCCTAGCACATTTCTAAATTTTCTCACACAAGTCCTATTTAATAAAATTCACTTACAATTAACAAAATTCAAACACGAAATTTTCACACATGCATATATACATATAATAAGCATCAAATATGTCGGTTAATTATTTTTATGACTCGGTTTTGTGGTCCCGAAACCACTTTCCGACTAGGGTCACATTAGGGCTGTCACAAAAGGACCCACGGAGCGTAGAAGGGAGGAGTTCATACCCGGTTAGGGGATTACTGGCCCAACTTCCCTTTTTGTCTATTTTGCATAGCCGGGCTCTTTTCTAATCCCTTTTCTCTCTCTCGCAATCGGACATGTTGCGGCGTAAACGGTGATAATTTTTGTAGCGCTTGAACGGGGTTCATTTGCAAAAGTTGGGGAAGGAGCTGCTAGTGTTTTCGACAACTCAGCTCTTTGACTTGCCACATCTATTATCTAGATCCAAGCCAAGAATAAGTGAGAGCAAGCTTAAGCACAGAAATCGAATAGGCTGTTCGGGAGCTAAGAGAGATTGGCAATAAGAATACAGAGGTGCCTAGCTTTTTAACAGCAGCAAATCGGCATATCGCTATTTCTATTCTTATCTTAGGCATCCCGACATTCCAGGTCCTTCCCGTCCCGAAATTCCTTCTTCTTGATAGCATAGGGGCGCAGCGGTAAATACCGAGGAAAGAAGATAAGAAAATGGTTTTTATCCCAGGCCACGGTAGTAAGTGTTCTGTGGAGGAATTTTGCTTTTATTTCAATTAAGTTTTTAGTTATTCATTTTTTTAAAAACAATACTATTTTAACATATTATTTTGAATTATTTTATTTCACACTGCTTTTTTTATTTTCATTTGTATATTTTTTATTTTTTATATAACATACTTATTTTTAAATTTTCTTTTATAAATATTCTTTGTTTTAATATTACACTATTATTTTTGTATATATATTAAACCACTTGCATTATATATATTACCTATTTTAGATTGATATACATATATGTATTGTTTTGTGTATTATATATATTAAACCACTTTTGATTTTTTATGGCTTATTTCAGACTTTTACATTCATTACTTACTTTAAATCTCTTGGTACATATAATTTATTCTTAAATTGTTTTTATATCGTTAATTTCAAATTCCATTTCTTTTTCATCACTTGTTTTAGAATTGTTCATTATCATTTGGAAATTTAGTACATTTTTTTCTATTTTTGGCTTTATATTTTTAAATCGTCATACTTTTATTCATTAATTTTAAACTAAATGTTAGTTCTTTAAATAGGGTAGTTGCTATATTGTTGCTATTGAGTATTTTGATTCAGATATTCTTATTTTTATCATTGTTATTTCATGATGTTATTTCGTACTCAATACTATGTTTGTTTCTTATTATCGCATCGTGATTCAAATTTTAAGGGATTTAGGCTAATTTTAATTATTCCATTTTCATCTCAAACAAGCCAAATAAATGCATTTTGAGCCGGTTTTATAATCATTTATTCAAAAATTTCTCAAAACAAAGGCAGTGTTTGAAGTTTGGAAATTCGAGAAATCATGCCCTAACGTACTGGGTTTCGATTTTTCGTTTAACCAAATAATCAAATATCCCTTTAAAGTTTCGTCCATCTTTTCTTAACGTCAAAACAAGGCAATGTTCCATGTTTGGAAATCTGAGAAATCGCGCCCTAACGTGTTGGGTTTCAGTTTTTTGTTGGACCAAATAACCGAATATCCTTTTGTAATTTTCAAAGGTATGAATTTTTGAAAATCAAGAATTTATCTTAGTTTCGAGGGTTTAAAAGGTTATGTCCTAACATACTGGATGTGATACTTTATTCCTTCGGAACAAGAGATTCTTAACATCCAATTCGAGTTATTTAGATGTTTTAAAAGAAACCGCATTTTAAAATCTTTTCAAATTTTCGACATTAGGACATAAATTAATCAATTAGGTACCAATTTTGGGCGTTACGAGGGTGCTGATCCTTCTTTGTTCGTAACTGACTCCCGAACCTATTGTCTTGATTTTCGTCAGCCAAAATTAGTATTTTGGTAAATCAAAATGTTTTATTAGGTGATCCGATCACACCTAAACAAAAAGGATTTGTGGCGACTCCATACCTCGTTTTAAAGTTGATCCCCATTTTTCAAAACAAAAAAATGGTTTCGACACATATCATTTATTTCTATTTAAAAACACAATTCATTTCTAGTTTCACCGAGCTAGCGGAGGGACTGATTTGACATATGTAGTTAATGCTCAAATTATTTATAATTAAGTTTTGACTTTTTGCCTATTAATTATAAACTCATATAGTCACAAAGTCATTCCACTATAATCTAATGACTGAGCTCTTCCCAACGACATCCCATTATGAAAGCAACTATTCAGTGCTTATCCAATGACCTTATCATAAATGTGTTACCCTTATAGGATATCATTGATCTCTTTGAGATAATATTCGTTCTCCCAATATGATCCTATTTTATTCCATGATAGACATTACATCCTCCATGAAAAATCAATCACTATCAACTAGTGATCAATTCATCCATCATAAAGATGGATTACCCGTGACTACGTTTACTTTTCATCAACATGTAATGCCAATGAGATGATATCATTTACCCATGTATTGGGCTATGAATTACATTGTTGTGAATGACGCTACATAGTATAGAAGTCGTACATCCAACGCACCAGCTTTTGGTTTCTTATCTATTCGAACCCGAGCGTTTACTCACATCAAAGTGTACGAGTCATGTATACATAGTCCACCGTCCATTCAAGATTTAGGTATGTTACAATATGAACGTCACAAGTGAATAAATCCATAAACAGATTTAGGATCTATTCTGCTTGGACCTTATCCGATGTACTGTCAGTCCAATCAATTACATCTATATCTTTATCTTCTGGGAGTCATTCGCTCCTATGCCTAAAACAACACATCTCTCCAATTGGACTTGATAGACGACATATTAGTCTTTTAATCAGTTTTCACATTTTTTATTATACTAAAGACACATTTAGGTTCGTCTACTAATACAAGTTGTCTTTCAGTACTACGATCTGACCACGTAATACCATTTAGTATTAGTTAAACATTTAGACAACCAATGAGTAACATTTTCTTCCATTTTGCTTTACATGCAAAAACCATGTGAGGACAATATACAAAGTTTTAATGTAATTTATGGATAATTTGATTAATCAATTTGTTCGAAAAATTACAAGTGTACATAAACGAAAATACTACACTTAAGGCACTAGATCCAATAGGACCCCATCTTTGTTCCTGTTTCGCATCAAATTTCTTTTCCCTAAGGTTGACATTTACTTGAAAAGCTTTCTCTAGTGGCAGATTCGTATAGCCATTGGCTTTAACTTCAAGTGCCTCTGGAGAGCTAAACAACTCGTACCAAGTTAGCTGTGATATGTCTTTCGTCTCCTCTATCACAATAACAATTCACAGAGACTTGAGAATTCTTTCCACTACTTTCGTCTTAGGAATAGTATCACCACAACCCTTGATTTGGTTGAAAATCTCTGCCACCCTTGAAGAAAAGTCTTTAATGGATTCATTTTTCCTTCATCGATAAATTATTGAAACTTCTCCAATAATTCTACAACTTAATGGAGATTACTTTATCAACCCCTTTAAACTTCTTCTTTAGAACGTCCTAAGCTTCTTGGGCACTTTTGATGCCAAAAATCATAGGGTAGATGGTTTACTCACCCCTTGTTGAATAATTCGCAAAGTTGTCGCATTCTTCTTTGTATCCTCCTTCAATTGCTTTTGTAGTTCTTCTTTTGCATATGATTTGAACTCGGCTTCATATCCTTCTCCACCACATTCCACAGATCTTGAAAAGCGAAGATGGTCTCCATTTTGGAGCTCCAATACTGATAGTGTTCTCCTTCAAATATGCTTATTTGATTGGGGGAATAGGCGAAGAACGTTAAAGGTTTTGAAGAGGTCATATAGGCTCTTGATAATAAATTTGTTGGAGAAAACAGAGGATAACAGACCAAGGATTATATTTAACTGACGAATTGATTTGATATTGAGGAGGTGATTTCTTTTTATGTTGCCTTACATCCACAAATTTCTTTAATACACTTACATAGCTTACAATAAGCTTAAATTCACTCAGTCCAACTATTTAAATTCTCTAGAAATATCATAAATGGTTTGACTCAATTCACTTAACAAAACTACTTAAATGATTTAGATTCAATAGAAATTGCAAATTAACTTTTAACAGAGATTGTAGGGAGAGTTTAAGGGCTAGATTAGCATTGCTTTTAAGAAGTGCTTTGGAAAATTGATCTTGAGAAGTACTTTTGGAAAGCTTGATTTAAGATTTGAGTGTTTAGCATTTATAAAAAAAGTGTTTTAGAAATAAAATGTCCATTTTAGACATGGTATTATCAAGTAACAAATATTTATTTAAATAATGTTCAAATTAGTTAAAATTATTATATTCTAGTAAGAATATAAAAATAATTTATTATAACTTGTTAATATTTTAATATATGAAATATAAATTTTAAATATTTTTAAGCAATAAATATTAATTATTTATAAAATTTAATTAGAATATATGAACTATATTTTAAATAATTAAATATAACCATTAAATATTTGTAATTAGATTAGATATTAACACATTTTTATTATTTTTAAAAAAATACTTTTTTTTATTTTGAGTTAATGATTTTAACATATTTATAATTAAGCACCAAGAAAAAAAAGAAAGTATCATGTTGCTGAAGGAGTGAAAAAGTAATTAAACACCAAAACTGCTTTAAGTAAGGGGACTTTTGAAAAGCCAAAAAATTCAAAAAAAAATATCTTGTTTAGCACAACTTTTTTTCTAAAAGTGTTTTTAAAAGCAAAAATACTTTTTTTTTTAATCAAAATACTAAACAAGGCCTAAATCATAGTAGTTTTCTATTTGATTTAAAGCAATTTACATAAATTATTAAATTTTTAGGTCACAGTTTACGGTAACTTTTTTAGTAAAATAATAATTCAAATCTAAATTATTTGTTATAAAGATGAACATGCGATGAATCAATTACATAAAAATGAATGTTTGAAAAAAAAAAATCTATATATGGTTACTATTGAATTATGCTAGTTATCTTGGTCGTTAATTCAGGGTAAAGTTCTGAAAATTTCCGCACTTCAACTGAAGAAAAGTTATGCCAACAAAAAGGTGGAACTAAGCACATAATTAATGATTAGGAAGAGATAGTTAAGTGTTAAACAAGTTTTTGCAGTGACCTACGTAAATTCTTAATTAATTAAAGATTTAAGGAACAATCAAATTACTTGAACACACATGTAACATTATCAAAACTATATCTAGGGGTGTAGCTATAGAGGGAAGCAGCAGCTTTGGCCTTGGCCCCCTTAATTAAGGAATAAAATATCTTCTTTATTCTCTTTTAATTTTAAATTTTTTAACTTCAAATATTAATTTCTAAAATTTGATTTTGAGGCTTCCCTTGAGTATACCTTTGATATGTATCAGAAAAGTCCTAGGTTATTTCTACTTGGAGAGCTAAAAAGAAAACCCATATCTTTCCATTATTATTTTTTTATTTTTCTTGTAAGAGGTAGAAATAAAATTTGTTTAAATATAATATTCGAAGATTTAAGCATAAATTATTTTTTATTCCATACGTTCAAACACAAATGAAAAACTGAAGAGTTTTTTTTTCCCCCTTTAACCTCTCTTTGTCAATCAAAATAATGAAAAAAACCGTAAAAGCAAGAACGCAGCTGTGGGGCGCCGCCCTCTGACTTCCGCTACCACATTCCAAAATTAATAATATATAAACAAAAAAAAAAAAAAACTGAAAAACTTGCCTTCAACACGAAGAAATTCTAATGCAATCTTTTCTTTATTCATTTTCTCGGTGGCTACCTTATACAAATATAATCAACTGGAACAAAAAGGGGTCTAGAATCTGCTAAATTCAGCTACTAACATCAAAGCAAGCAACAATAAAATAAATAAAAGTATAACATGAGTTAATTCATGTCGATTTTCGCTGAATTTAGCACTTGTTCCTGTTGCTATAATATGTAAAACTTCCATTATTCAAAGAAAAAAAAAAAAAAACACCATGGAATGGGGTAATCTTTTCTTTGTTTTTTCTTTAGCGCTACATCATTCTCTTTGTAGCAGTTGGCCCAGCAGTTCAGCACACTTTGTTGGTCTCTGTCGACCATCTTTGGACCGTCATTTCCTTTTCTTTTCTTTTTTCTTTAGCTTTTTTTATCAACACTGATACAGAAAAGCATTGGGTAGCTTTTACGTTTTCCATTATCTCTTTTCGTTTTTTCTCCGAACTCGAAGTTATGGCCGGAGCTGGTGGTAACTGTACAACTCCATTTAGCTTTATTATTTGTCTTCATCTTTTACCTCAATGTTCCACCAAAAGTTGGCGTCCAAATATCAGCTGTGGTCTCATTTGTAACTGGGAATGTGCTAGATATTGGCACCAAACAAAGCCCCCGGCTTTTTAGGGCTTGTTTTGGCTCATCAGGATCTTTCAAGTTATCAATATTCTGCAAGAAAAAAAAAAGTACAGAATATGACAATTACTGCATAATTCAAATAGTACTATTAGCAGATAGAAAAAGATAACCACTTATCACAAAAGTCCTCTTTTATCTTTTTTTAATATACCTCTTGTTGTATGGAATCTACTGCTTGTTTCATATATGGAGTACTTAGAACCTGAAATTATGTACATATGTTAGGGTTCTTATATAAAGAAAAGGAATAAAAAGAGGAAGGTAGTGAGGTGAAACATACATTGACTTGATCATGGAGGAACTTGATGTATTCAATGGCTTCGTGGAGAACAGATGCCGTATCCGTCTGATAAAACAAAAGGCGAGGTACAGATTTAACCCAAAGGGCCAAACATAAAAAGTAAGGGCTTCAATTATATACACTTTGAAAAATAAAAAAGAAAATTCCAAAAATTCACCTTTCCGAAAGGTGAAACCAATTGCTGGAGCGCAGTGATTCGGTCCCCTAGCTTCTCTTTCCGGACCTGATCATAAGTACTGCTATCAAGTATTTATCTACTTCTCACTAACTTGCAGAAAAAAGCTCCAACATCCCATCATAGTAAAAAAAGAGAAATGGTCAAATTTATATTCTAGTACCTTAAAAGTTGGTAAAGGCGATGGTGATTCAAGCTTTGGCCTCTTCATCCCTGACGCCGACTTTCCAGCTTCTGTGGAATTAGTCTATAATACCAATCCAATAAAATCTAATAAATAAATGAATCGAATTTGTCAAAGAACTGGATCCGAGGCATGAACGTGTTGGATTTATACCTTTGTTGTCGAGCTGGGGCAATTAGCCTTCTCTTCGAATGTTTGTACAAGAAATTGTGATGCTGGCGAGGGTAAGAAGCCGCTTTTAACATCGTTTATGCCAGTGGCAGAGGCGTTCCAGAAGGGTGTGTTGTTGGAGAAGCGCAAGCTACTAGGTTGCTGCTTTGGCCATGAAGATTTTTCAGACGATATATAGTTGATTGACCGGTTGTTGAAAAGTGATTGTTGTTCTGAAGTTTGAGGATCGGATTGAAACAAACTATGTAACAGTGTTGATGGGTAACCGTACGATGATGAAGCCATTGGGAACCCAGCTGGCAAGCCCTGGCATGTTGGTGTACTATTACCGGAGCTGGTTACTGAATTCAATGAAATATCTTGATCGATAGGCTCGACAACAGGGATGGAAGAATCTTTCCCAGGACTTGAATGGCTCTTTGGGCTCCAGTAGTTATGGATTTGAACTGAACTCATGCCTGTTTCTTGCCGATAGTTCAACCTTGAATCTATATCTTCTTGAAGAATCGAATTATAAAACTCAGTTCTCCCATTACTCCGACTGCAACAATCATGGATATATATATAAATATAAATATAAATATAAAACAGTAAGTATATATTCAGTACTTGTAGAGAATTTTAGTCTAATAATTAAGTGTTCAATTGATTGCTAATATTGACTTCCTTTTCCAAACCTAAGGAACCAAAAAAAGTCTAAAATATTCTTCTTTTTTGAACTTGTGGTTGAAGCTTTGGGTTATAAGGTCGTCCTTGTATATGAACTTTGAAACTTCAACCATAAAAATTCATACTCAATCATACTAAAGAAAATGAATACTAAAACCAGTTATTAGTATAACACATAATCAAACTTACAGCAAAGACAAGTTCCAGTCCGAAGTTGTCGAAGATGGAAGGCCAAAACCCATCATTTGTAAAGTGGAATCAATCAAAAGACTGCTGCTAGTGCCACCACTATCTGAATCAGTTTGATGATGAAGATGACCTTGGAAAACTGTGGAGCTAACACCAGAAACTGGGTTTTTAGTCGACTCTTCATAATACCTTGTTCTTGCCCTAATATCCACCATATCAGTGTCATAACCAAAGTTTCCCATGTCGACAACCCCCGTAGAAGGCGGCAGAGAACACCCTGTTAACATGGGTTTCGTCGAATTCCACCACGTCCCTCTACAAATCCCAGCATGAAATTCTTCTGCCATACCCACAAACCTTTTTTTAAGATCTTTCTTTGTTTCTCGTGTTAGAAGATGAGAGCTCTCTCCTTCGGAGTTAAAACAAGTCAATTTATATATGAAAGGGTTCCATGCGGATTTCTGCTAAATGAATTGTCAATTTTTGGTTGACATTTCAAAGGATGATTGGACAAATGAGTGAAAGCATTTTTTTTTGAGTATTTTTATTAATTAATTTAAATATATATAACTTTGTTCTCTATTTGTACTTTCCTTGGAACAAGTTGTAATTGTTTTGTTTTATTTGCTTTCAAAATATTTTTTTTTGCTGAGTTTTGGTTGTATTGATAAAGGTGAAATATTAAGCTGTAAATTACAATAACGTTAGTGGGTATTCCTTAATTAAAACTTTACAATTTCATTACTCACTGTAACATTTCAAATTTTTTTAATACTCTTTTATAATTTTTTTTACGAAATAGTTTTGGATATCAAAATCTATAAATTAAATTTCGGATAGTTTATATTAATCATTAAATCAATTTAAGTTTAATCTATATTTTTCTACTTATTGCTAAATACTATCATCAAATTGTAATTTAGAACTCATTATCAGAACTTAAAAGAAATACATAACAGTTTAATAATTTAAATAAAAACTTTTGAATAATTCAATGAACAAATTGTAATATTTTATTTAAATAATCAAAATAAAAATTTACCTATAGTAAGATGGTAAGTAAGTGGAATGTAGAGCGGATATGAAAAATTGAGAAAAGAAATATGCGTGTGGACGGTGTTAAAAGTTCTTTTAGGTTAAATTATTATATTTTTAATGATTAATTTTTACGGTAATGATTCAAAAGCTATATAATCTTTATAATTATACTTGAACTTAAGAAAAGAAATTCGTTTTTCCTTATGAATAAAGGGACGTTGGCCCTATGATGACCAAGGTGATGCTAGATCCGAATGCCACGTCAGTGTCTTGGCCCAAATATTTGTTTAATCAGACGGTTGATATACAACCGGTTGAATATAACAGTGAAAAAGAAATTCTTAGGATAATTTGAAATAAATTTATGGACCATTGTAACTTGACGGTCCCAAACATATGCATGATTGTTTTAGGGAAATGAGGATAATTTTGTGGCAGTTGCGGTGGCGCGTGGCTTTCACTTTCATGCAAGTGGAAAATAGTACTTTCAATATTGAATTTAATTTGATCTATACACTTATTTTATACACTTATTTTAGAACCCCTTTTATGGGCATTTATGATGTATTTAGTTTTTTTTTTGTCTCACACTACAGTATCTAATTTTACCATCACCTCTATTTTTACACTAACTATAGATAAACACACCACACATTCAAAAATACTCTTAATATCTAAGATTTAATTGTTTTAGGCTCCGTTTGTTTCACTGAAAATAACTTCTAGAAAATGATTTCTAGAAAATGATTTATTTTTCTGAAAAAGCTAATATTTTTTTTGTATTTAGATGAATCATGTAAAATATTTTCATTGTTTGGTAGATTTTTTAAAAATATTTTATAAAAGTTGTTTTCAATTAAACAAATATACATTTGAGATTTTCTTATTTTTATTGTTTAATTGAATTTATTTTTATCTATCATTTTATATTTTATATTGTTTTTTCATATATTAAAAATATTATGTTAAATTCAGATTTATTACAACGTCATTTTTAATTACATGACTATTAAGTGAGTATTTTTATTTTAAAATGTGACATCAATAAAATTGAAAAAAAATTAACGATGTCAATAATTGGACTTGATTTTCAAATTTGAAAAGTAAAGGACTAAATTCTTGAAAATAAAAGTACAAAGACTAAATTACAAATTTGTGATATGTATATAGACTTATGACAAATTTTAACCTTTATACTACAAAACATTTATTATTAATATATTTATAAATATAATAAATATTTATTATTAAAATATTCATATTAAATATTTTCAATAATATGTGAATAATATTGTTTAAAATTATTATTTTAAAATTTATTATTAAAATAAAATTGAAATATTAAAATTAATTAATTATATTAATAATTTATTATATTACTAAATATAAATAATTAAATATGTATGTTTAATAATATTGAAAATATAATATTTTAAATATTTTAAAAATAAAATAAAATTTATTATCAATATAATAATATTAAGCTTGGTTTAAGTTAATTTTATAAAAAATAAAATTATCTATAGATAAGCTCTTTTCATTACTTATGTTTTTCAAAAGAGTAAGTCATTTTACAGGAAAAAAGGGCTTATTTTACCTTGACCTATAAGTCATTTTCCGTTGACCAAACTATTTTCTGTGAAACAAATACAGGAAAATGCAAAAAATATTTTTCCGTAAAACCTTTTACATGTAAACAAACGAACCCTTAGTTTAAATTCCATTTCATTTATTTATTTTGAAACTACAGTTTCTACTATAAAAAACTACCCTCTTATAAAATTTCAATGCCTAATATCAAATTTACTCTCAATACTTACATTTTTTATTAATTCAATTCTTACTTTCTTTAAACTTAAATTTAATTATTAATTCTTCTAAAAGAGTTAAAATTATTTTTTAACAAAATTATTAACTAAAATATTAATTTTTAATGATATTGGCATGACAATCAACGTGAAATCCACATGTACTTCATGTCGACATGGTATTATTTGTCTTATATATCATGTCAACAAACAATTTAAAATTATAAAAACATTCAAAAATTCAAAAAATGACATAAAATATATGAATTATCATATAAGCCACCATAATTAAACATGTAATGTTTTAATCCCTATTTTCATTAAAAAACAATTGATTCTTTTTCAAAATTAATAATTAAATTTGATTTTTAAAAAGATAAAAACTAAATTGGGAAATAAAATATAAATATTTAGAGCTAACATTAAGCCTACTTAGTAAATTACTTTTTAAAATATACAAGTGATATTTGATTAACACAATTGTGGGTTGAATCAACAAATAAAACAATAATAAAAAGATTGCGAATTTGTAAAATTAAAAGTTCACTAACAAGTCAAAATAAACAGCTTCGTTGCTCATTAAATTTCCTTAAAATAGAAAAAAGAACATTTGTCAATTTCAATGTATTCAGTAATGAGTTAAAAGGAAAGAGAAAAGATATTGAAATTAATCGGATGAATAAATCAGGTAATTTCATCAAAGCAATTTTTCTTCGAAATAATTATAAATTATAAACAGTGAATATGTCAAATATAAATCCTAATTAAAATGGAGGGTAAGCGATTTTGATATCATATTTAAGGCATACATAAACCAAGTCTTGGATTTGGTTTACAACTCACTTAACAAATCATTTAAAGTTTATTTAAAATTCTTTTATTATTTCGGTAAGGACATTTTGTGTTATAAAAAAATAACACTCATTTATTGTGTTATCCACTAAGAGAGGGTCAAAAAAGAATGGCATTGGAATTGATAACAAAAACAAAGTAAAACATATAACAAAAATAGTTAGAATAGTGTCTCAAATTATGTAAAATTTTGGTAATAGTGGTGATGGTGATCCCTTTCCTGATGGGGATCGAAACACTAAGAAAGTGAGATTCAAGAAAGGATTCGACGGGGAGGTTGCTGCTATGGCTGTGGACTCATATTTGACACTGAATTTATCGTGGAAAGACAAGCTTTTAGGGAGAGAAACAGTTATTTCTGGTCCGGATTGTAATGTCTTTAACGAAGGAAGTGAAAGTGAATTGAAGTTGCTAGAAGGAGATGTGAGTACGACCATGGTCAATGGGATCCCAACTATTGCCTTCTCAGACCGTATTAAAAAAATCCTCTTTAAAAAGATAGAATTGACGGTTGTTCTCAAGCTCTTAAGTCGAAGCATTGGCTATAACGCTCTTCACAATCATATCCTTAGTCTATGGAAACCTACAAAACCATTCCATCTCATGGACATACCTAACGATTATTTTTTGGTTAGGTTTAAGGACAATGAATATTACAATAGGGTTTTGACTCAGGGACCATGGATATTATATGGTCAGTACTATTCAACCTTGGAGTAAAGATTTTAGTCCGTCCTAGCCATATCCCAGCGTAGTGATGGCTTGGATCTAGTTGTCGAGCTTTCCAAGATACATGTACAATTGGAAGATCATAGAGGCCATTAGAGGGCTAATCGGGAAAGTGGCTAAGTTGGATTTTCAGACTGTTAACAAAACCAGATGTCGATTTGCTCGCTTGGCTGTGCTTATTAACCTTGCCAAGTCTCTGATTTCTCAGGTTATGGTCGATGGTGTCGTTCAGTGAGTAGAATACGAGGCACTTTTGATAGTTTACTTTTTTTTTGCGGTAAGTACGGTCACGTCAAGGATTTTTACCCGTCAATGGTGGCAAATTTGACCTAGAAAAGACATGCTAATGTTGTGGTTGCAAATCCAAGCGACGCCGTCAGTGGAGTAGAAGGTAGGAAGGGTTTGGATTACGGACCGTGGATGTTGGTGGAGAGGAAATCGTGGCATGGAAAAATAGATTTTTGGGCTAACAATGCGGAAAAATCTAAGAAGGATCCATTAGGATCTAGATTCACGATGTTAAATGCGATGGCGGAAATGGGAAAGGATTTTGGTGCGGTTGATGAAGAAATATCACGGGAAAGGATAAGGAGAATGTGAATGGGGGTTTGGGTAGAAATACAACTAGGTTTAAGGAGAAGGTCAATGAGGGATTGGGCTCTAGAATGGATGCATGCTATGGAAGAGATATGGATATCAAGGGAAAGGATAAGGAGAATGTGATGGGGGTTTAGGTGGAAATACGACTAGGTTTGAAGAGAAGGTCAATGAGGAATTCGGCTCTAGCATGGGTGTAGGCTGTGAAAGAGATGCAGACCTTGGGTCCTCTATGGGGCCTGCTAAGCCTACCAATTCTGGTAATATAAGGGTTGGTAAATTGGGCCGTAAATCTAGTGGATTAGTAAAAAAAGCAATGAGAAAGAGGCTTGTGCTGGTGGTTGGGCTTGATCAGGATAATAAGAGGTTTACTAATAATGATTTATCTAATGCTAATTCAAAATTTTCCATTGGGCATGCAGGTTTGGAACAGGTTAATTCGAATGGTGATGGATTGGTAGCCGAAGTTGATAGCCAAGGTGATATAGATTCAGGCTATTAGGTGAGCATTAATTCTGGAATTTCGAAGGGGTTAAGACAAACAATTACCCCACATTCAAAGAATCTGAAGGAGTTGTAGTCCCAATTTTCGAAAGCGTCCTGGATCCCGAAAAGCATTCTACGATGATTTTCAAGAAAAAATTGTGCTAAATACAGTAGGGTATTTCGGTCAACTGATCCTTGGAGAGTTCGAGTATGGGTACTTTAAGCTCTAAAGATAGGAAGAATGGTGATAGAGACAGTAGCGGTCGTAGTATTTGAAAGACTTCTAATACTCTATGAGGTCGAGAGAGTCGTTTTAAATCTTTCAAGAACTCACGGATTCCTTTAGCAGAATTCATGGAGGCGATGGTGGATCTCTTCTCTTCATAAGTTTCTAGTAAAGTAGTGAATGATGCTCTGGAAGCCGCAGACTTGACCATAGATGGGGACACTGTCTCTCGATAGTAATAGTTTGATTCCTAATTTTTATATTAATTCATGAATTTTTCAATATTTTCTTAGAATTGCCAAGGTTGTGCGAGTGTTAAATTTCCTCGAGTTTTCCGTGAATACA
Organism: Gossypium arboreum; assembly: GCF_025698485.1. NCBI lineage: Eukaryota > Viridiplantae > Streptophyta > Magnoliopsida > Malvales > Malvaceae > Gossypium > Gossypium arboreum. The sequence continues at coordinate 56,179,313 of NC_069075.1, forward strand.
ACATGGAACATAAACTTGATATTATTAGTTTGATTGAACCAAGAGTGAGTAGGACCAAAGAAAATAACATTATTGCAAAGGTGGGGTTCTAGTGTTTTCTGTAACACCCTTAACTCGTATCCATCGCCGAAATAGGGTTACAGACTATTATCGGAGTTTACAGATCAATTACAGATAATTCATGTTAATTACTATTCATTTTCCAAGATTACTCTCGAGGCCCAATATAAACATTGGAATCGAGTCAGGACTAAATTGGGAGCTCAGAGAAATTTTAGCGAAATTTTAAAATTTTTCCTAGATGCAAGACACACACGCCCGTGTGATAAGGGCACACGCCCGTGTGACCATAGGACACGCCCGTGTCATAAGCCGTGTTCGATCCCTTGTAACTCTCTGAATTGTGTCACACGGCTTACCATATACCCGTGTTATAGGCCATGTGGTAAATTCAGTTTTTCACAATTTAGGCGCAGGTTTCACACGGCCAAGATACACGCCCTTGTGTCTACCCGTGTGGACAAACTAAGGCCATTTTCTAGCTTTATTTCTCACCTAAATTTTGCCAATAACCTACACCAAAACTTACATTCATATACCAATCAATTCAAGCATCATAACCAAGTTATTTCTAACATCTAACATGGTATATAATTACATGCATACATATTTATAATATTTTCTTTAATAGATATTTTCATTTAGCATAGCTTAATCATTCCATAATATATACTTATGTTATTTTCATAAAATAACCTTAACGGATATACTAAAACATAACCATCACTAGCCATTCCAATGCCTAGATTACAAACAACATTTATAAGCCAACAATGACCAAGTTACCTATACATGCCATTATACCAAAATAAGTTTTCTATTTGTACCAAAACAAGCTAGTGGATAGTGTGATGATGCTCTAACCGATCTCCAACCTTCGCGAGCTTCTGAGCACTATAAAAAAAAAAGAAAATAAAATCTAGTAAGCATTATATGCTTAGTAAGTTCGTATAACAAGAATTAAACTTACCAATCTCATTTATTAAAATTAAGCATATAATACAACATGTTTTCCATCAAGTAGGCAAATTACCTAAACACATACACTCAATCAAACAAGTTAGTTACATAAGTCTCATGTATATCAAATAAGCATAGATGAGCTCATCACAAAATAATTCATCAGATTACTCAAAATCATTCAAAATATAATTCTATTTATTTCACCATTTTCTCTTATCGAGAGTTTTATCCGTTGAATTACTGAAATATCGATGGATACTTAAGTGGTACACTCAAGGTTTACATATCTATAAACTTTCAATTCATAATTGAAAGTACCCATTAGGGCACATACTTAGGAAGTACACTCTCGAGCCACATATCAGGATGTTCAAATGAGCCATGTAATCATGTAACATGACACTTATCTGGGCTAATCAGTAAACTCATAAGAGTTTTAATTAGGGAGCTCATAGAGCTTATCAGGTATCTCCAAAGAGATAATATCAGGGAACACCGGATAAGGTAATAAGAAGTTCAAGAGAGCTTAACAGGATGCTCATGAAAAGTTACGTTTGTATCCGCAATATATGCCGGATCACAACCAATGAAAACATGTAACAGGACGCTCACAAAGAGCTGTGGTAATGTGTAACAAATGCAAGATCACTACCGATCAAGATGCTCGTAGGAACTATATATATATCAGGATGCTCGAGAGACTATATCGGGATTACTCGTCTGAGCTAAATCCATCTGTAACATATGTAGAATCACATTTATATACGGGAAATCATACGTATCCATCGAATTTCATTATTCAAACAGAACTTAACACCTTGTAAATATTTTCGATCATATGATCATTTTATACATTTTTAGCATTCATATAATTCACATAAAAACATACCATAATTATTCCAAATATAACATTTAATTCAATCACATTAACATGCATAATTAAGTTACACAAACTTACCTCGATAATAGTTCGTATAAGAAAATCTACTAATCCGAAACTTTCTCTTTTCCTCGATCTAGCTTTGAATTTGAGTTATCCGGATCTATATAAATGAATTTAATCATCAAATTAATACAATTAATATTCAATTATATTCAATTTACACCCTAGGCAAAATTACCATTTTGCCCCAAAACTTTCCATAAATTCCAATTTCGTCCCTAGGCTCGAAAAATGAAATTCATGCAATCTACTACTTATTCCAAGCCTAACCAAAATTTTAGTATAAAATTTACAGCACATGTATTCTATAAAATTCAGAAGTTTTCTTCAATTTTCACAACTTTAAAATTTAGTCCTTAATCATAAATTCATCAAAATTCACTTTGTAAAAGTTATTTATCTATCAACAACCTTTCATTTTCTACCATAAATTTCAATTTTCCAGCATATTCATCCATGGAAAAATTTCTATACTTTGATAAATTTTCAAATAAATCCCCAAAATAGATAAATTAGGCTATCCCGGTTTCAAAAATATAAAAATTACTAAAAACGGGACTTGAATACTTACCAATTTAAGCCAAGAAAGTTTTTTTTCTCTTTCTTAGGGTTTCCATGTATATTTTGGGGAAGATGATGAAAATAAGATGATATTATCTATTTAATTTAGTTATCATCTTTTAATTTTGTCATTTTCCAATTTAGTCCTTAGCCTTTTCTAATTTTTCCATGGATGAATCATCAAAAATATCTACTAACTTTTCATTAATGGTCGAATTACCATATAACGACCTCAAGTTTTGAATTCCATAGCTATTTGATCCTTCTAGGTACTAGATTCAACTTTTGCATTTTATGCAATTTGATCCTTTTCACAATTAAGCGTTCAATTAATAAAATTTTCTTATCAGAATTTTCATATAACGTTCCTATCATAATATGAACCATGCAATAATATTAAAATAAATTTTAGTTCTGGCTCAAATTTGTGGTCCTCAAACCACTATTCCGATTTCACTAAAAATGGGCTGTTACTTTCTCACTGTATGGAGGCGGTAAGATATTCTGGGGGTATTTGGCTTGGATAGAAAGATTCAATTGGTGTCAAGGTGGTTCATAGTCATCCTTAGTTTATTTTGACTCAAGTTTGGCATATGTCTTCCTTAATACCAATTTTCATTTCCTTTGTTGGAAGCCATAATCAACAAAAATGTAAGGACCTTTGGAAGGATTTGAGGTCTTCAATTCTGTTGGGGCAAGTTCGTGAATTGCTATTGGTGATTTTAATGCAATCCTTTCTCCTTCTTAGAAATCAGATGGTCTTTCTAATGGAAGGAGATGCCCCCATTTTGGTGATTTTGTGGATATGGCTGAGCTTCACAATTTAGGATTAAAAGGACCTCCTTTTACTTGGAATAGAGGTGTTCTTTTCAATATGTTAGATCATGCATTGAGTAATGAAGCTTGGGTTCACATTTTTCCTAACAAATTGGTTACTTATCTTCCAAAGATTAAGTCTGGCCATAGGCTTTTTCTTCTGTCCCTAAACTCAGAGGTTATTCTACCTAGAGGGCGGCCCTTTCGGTTTTTGGCTGGGTGGGTAGAACATATTGACTTTAAGTCTTTTGTAGATGATAATTGGGTTTTTACAAGGGACATGTCTGAATATTTATTCAAACTCACCCTTAGCCTTAAGGAGTGGAATAAATTTGTTTATGGGCATATTACCACTCAAAAGAGAAATATGGTTAATAAACTTGCCAATATTCAAAGGAAGATCAACCTCTCATACCCGAATCGGCTAGCTTAGGTGGATTTGAATCTTAGACAAGAGTTGGAAAATGTGTTGCATCATAAAGAAATCCTTTAGAAACAAAAGCCGAAATGTGGCTGGTTGCATATGGGGGATCGGAATACTAAACTTTTTCATGCTCGTACTTTGTAAAGAAGGAAATAGTCACATAACCACTATTCACAATTTTGATGGTAATTGGATTTATGACTCAGAAGCCATTGAATTTGAGGCGAATGATTATTTTCAAAATTTTTATGGGGAAGTTCCTAGGCCTATAGGAAGTTTACCACCAAGAAAGTTTCCCTAGCTTGATCTTGTTGATATTAACTTTATGGGGAAGCTAGTCACGAATGATGAAATTAAGGATGCTCTCTTTGACATGACATTTCTCAAAACACCCGGTAATGATGGGTTTCATGCCCTATTCTTCTAAAAGTAGTAGGGTACAGTTGGGAGAGAGTTTATGATTGGTTTAGAAGGGTTTTTAATGGAGGTATTATTGATTCTGAACTGAATAACTCCTTGATTGTTCTTATACCCAAAGTGTTGAATTCGGAGGGTTTTGGCCAGTTTCATCCAATAAGTTTCTGCTTTGTTCTCAAGCTCGTAATGAAGGTAATCGCTAACCATTTTAAGCACATATTTCCCAAAATTATTGCATAAGAACAGGCCGATTTTATTACAAGTAGAAACATCACAGACAATATTATCATTGTACAAGAGGTAATCCATTCTATGTGAAGTAAAAAAAAGGAAGTGGATGATGATCAAAATTGATTTGGAGAAAGCTTATGACAGAGTGAGATGAGACTTCATTAACGCTTCCCTCTAAGTAGCATTATTCCAAACTTTCTAAAAAATGTTATAATGTCATCTATTTCTAATTCTACCATATATGTTTTGTAGAATGGAGTTCCTTTGTCTAAGTTCAGGCCTATTAGAGGTATCCGTGTAACACCCCAAAATAGGGCCTAGAAGTTTTAGAGGTATTTTAGGGATTTTAGCTTTAGAGTGTTTGAAATTCTATGACATGGTACACCGTAGATGTTTTCGACTATGGTTTTTAGAAGATAAAGTCAATTTTTGAAAAAGAGTTTTAAAAACCTTTAATTTTGAAAATTGGATTGATTTGTAAAAGAGTCAAAATTGTGAGTTTTTAATAGGCAATTAAACTAACTTTTAAAAATCACCGTAATATCATTTCCCACCTATAAATTTTACGTTAGTCTTCTCCATCTTCATGCTTTAGCTGTCCCCTGCTCCCAAATCTCCTCCCTTCCACTTTTTGTTCTTCAACCTTAATTCTTTTGATTTCTATCATTACCCAAGCCAAATATCTCCATAAAATTCAAGAAAAACACCCGAAAACACCATAGTTTTCTCCATTGCCAAGCTTTCGGGTTTTCATTCAAACGCTGAATTTTTTATCATCTAAGGTAACGATTCAACTCCAAAATAGCTTTGAATGTTATTTAGGCTTTAAAACTAAGCTTTTAGCCATCAAATCACATGTTTTGAATGGAAGCCAAAAATTGAGACATTAATGGTGGATTTCAATATTTTGAGTAAAAACATGATTTCAAAGTATTTTTCAATTATTTTTGATGTAATTAGAAGGTTTATAAACTTACTTTGAAGTTTCATTAAAAACTTCTTGAGTTTTAATAAATTTTTGAAAAATAACCATAAAACATGTCGAAAAAGCTAATACCATGAATTGAGAATTTTATTGTAGTTTAAAGGTTAGGAATTAGTCGTAGGTGAATTATAAGATGAACAGAATTAGTTTTAGGTGAAAATATTGAGTATAGACTGATATATTCAAATTTAAAGTTTGCTATGTTATAAGTTTCAATTACATGGGAACATAACTTAGGCTTATGTTTTTGATTACTTGTGGTGAGTTCTTAGCTGATTATTGAATGCATTGTTGTGTTAATTGTTGTGTTGAAGTTCTAAATTTGATAGGACCTTCTACAAATAGAGAAAAAGGCAAGGAAAAGCTAGTTTGAGCTTTCAGCTTTTTGGTGAAAGTGTAATTGATGAATGTTTGGAATAATTGCTTGTGGACATGATTCAATGCGTTATTTGAGAATTTAATAGTAGCCTAAACCCCTACTCTAAATTTTGAGTGCAGGCTTTTTCATACCTATGTTATCTTGTGAACAATATGCTTATGTGTTTGTAAATATGTGAATTGAGATGAGATGCTATAACATGTGAGATGTGGTTATGATAACCATTGAGAAAGTGTAAATGTAAGCATGTTATACATGCTAGATGACAGTGATAATGTTGTGTTATAATGTGATATTTACAGTGAACGGTAACTGATATATGTGTATTAATAATGGATATTTTGGCCTTGTGATCTTTAAGACTATTGGATATAGTTGGCATGCCATAGGATTGTGATTACTCACCTATGTATAGTGATTTGGTGTTGAGGCCTTGGGACATGTTGGAAGGATAAAAGAATGTAAGCCAAGCTCCATTCAACGGGATATGTGAGGGGAAATAAAGAGAGTGTTAGCTTTATACTTCACTTTTGAGACATGTTTGACTCTATGAGTCTATGTGGTGTGTTGGAGATCTGAGTATCCGAGAAGTGATGATAGAGTTCACTTTTATGTTTCATAGCTCAAGTGCCAAGTTATCTTAAATTATGAATATGTATATATTGTGTAATGTGTTTATATGATATGTGACCATTATGCAATTTATCTATAAACATGTTTTTGAGTATTGTGATATATGCTTGAATGTTATGTGATTATATGAGTAGTGTGATATATACTTAAATGTTATGTGATTATATGAGTATTGTGATATATGCTTAAATGTTATATGATTATATGTGTAATGTGATATACGCTTAAAAGTTAATATCATTACCATGTAAACGAACTAGTAAAAAATACACGAGTAAGTATAATATGACAATAGAGTTGGATCTATTAAGGTTGTGCTATATGGTTGTTTCATTGATGCTTGATGAATTGTTTGCATGGTAGTTAAGTGCTAGTGCGAGTGGTGTAGTTCCGAGGGTGATCCAAGCAAATCCATTTCCGTGATTTCATAGGTGTTATTGTTATTTGTTTATGTTTTGTGAATAAGGTAATGTGGTAGAACTTTATTGGTATTTACCATGATGTTTTGGATTCTTCCATAGATTATTTGTTCCTAAGTTTATGAGATTCATTATGTATTATGTTGATTATTGCTTGGACTTACTTTTGATATTTGAGACTATTACTACGATCGTTTTGACATTTATTTGATGATGATATGATAGCATGATGATTTGGTACATTTTGGAATGACTTATATGCTTATGTATGTTGTATTTTTCTGGTCTGAAGCAGACGTATCGATACCTTTATGATTTGAAATATGTAGGAAGTTAGAATTGTATTTTGGTATCGATACCCTATCATGAGTATCGATACTCGGGTGTACAAATATCGATACTTTGGTAGAGGTACCAATAATTTTCAAGATTTGGGTTTTTAAGTGAGAAACAATAAGCAGTTTTGGTATAGTATCGATATGACTTGAGAGAATTATCAATACATTTCTTATAGTATCAATACCTACGCGAATTGTCTTGGAAATTTTGCTAGGTAGTCTTACTGCAAGTTTAATTATTAATATAAGTTTATTTAAAGTATGTTTGGCATATTTTAATAATGGTTGATATATGTTTGACTAAAAAATTTATAAGATCGCTAATAAAGATGATGATTTCTTAATAATGTGACAATTTACTATGAGTATGACATGAGACGGTGGTGCAGAATCCTGATATTCAGGCTTGGCGACCATAGGATGTTACAATCCGACAAGGTTGTCCGCTTTCTCCCTACCTTTTTGTGTTATGCATGAAATGGCATGATCATTTGATTCAATTGGCTATTTCTATTGGAAAGTGGAGTCCCATATGCCTATCTCGTTCCGCGCTGGCTATCTCACATTTGATCTTCGCTAATGGTTTAATAATTTTCAACAAAACATATTTAAAGCATGGCAGGCTTTTAAAAGAAATTTTAGAAAAGTTCTGTGAGTCCTTTAGGCATAAAATTAATGCTAAAAAGACCAACATCCTTTTTTCTAAAGAGGTGGAAAATTCTATAGCTGTTATGATTAGTACTTTGTTTGGTCTTCAAAAAGTTCAAAACCTTGGGCATTACCTTAGAGTCTCCCGTTACCATTAGAAGGTGACAAATAGTACTATGTACTTCATGGTTGAAAACGTGTGTGGAAAGTTACAGAGTTGGGATGCCAGGAAGCTCTCTATCGCTGGTCATGTCACCTTAGCACAATCGGTTCTTTTATCCATTCCTAGCCATTTCATGCAATCCATGATGATACCTAAGAAAATCAGTGACAAGATTGAAAGTTTGGTGAAACAGTTTATTTGGGCATCTTCAGATAGCAAAAAGAAGATGTCTCTTGTGGGGTGGGACTTTATCTATCAACCAAAATGGTATGGTGGTTTGGATTGAGGAAACTTCGTGATTAAAACATCTCATTTTTGTTGAAACTGGGTTTTAATATTGTGTCTAACAAGGAGGCATTATGGGTTCTGTGATTCGGTCGAAGTACCAGATGAAGGATGATTTACCAGATTGTATAGCCCGTGATAGGAGTTATTTTCTTTAGAGATCTCTTTAAAAAATTTGGCCGTTACTACAAGAAAATTTACTCTGGTCTATATGAAATGGCAATAAAATTCCCTGCTAGAGAGATAATTGGATTCCAAGTGTATGACCTCTGTTTAGACATATCCCTGCTAATGTTAATCTTGATTCATATTGTTTTCTTAATGAGATGATCATTGAGGAAGGTTCATGGAATCTTGATTTATTCCAGGTTTGGTTATCAGATGATGTGATTCAGCATATTAAGGGCATTCCTCCTCCACGTCCTTCATAGGTGCCTAATAAAATCTCTTGGTGCTATACTTCATCAGGAGCTTTCTCAATTAAAACCACCTATAAGGTTTTGAAGGAAAGTGATTGGAACTCAAGAGATGAGAAATGGAAAAGTGTGTGGAAGATTCCAGGTCCTCAAAAGGTTCATTTCTTTATCTATACAACCTTACAAGAAAGACTTCTCAGTAATGTGGAAAAGATCAGAAGGGGCTTAACGGTTGATCCCTCCTGTCACATTTTTGGATATCATGTAACACCCCTTACCCGTTATCGTCGCCGGAACAGGATACAAGGTATTACCAGAACATAACACATACCATTAAACATAACCGAAATATAAATATGTCATCCAATTTGATAGTGCATCGTATAATTTATGTCTTGAACAATATTAGCCAACTTTAATGGCTTGTACAAATTAGCTGGTCGAGTACTGTAATTAATATTTTAAACCTAGACAAATATGACACGTAACAAAATAATTAAGCCTACTATACATGCCATAATTCAAAACGTTTAGTTCAAATACCCTAAAGTATGATAGTGCGGGTAGATCTTCACGATCCTTAACTCCGAGCAAGTCAAGAACACTATAAGACAAAAGAGAGAAACAAAGTAAGCTTATAGCTTAGTAAGTAAATATGTAAATACTAATTAAAAAATCTAACATGTTTACACAACAATTCAAGTATATCTACTTTAACTTCACTATTCATTCCACTTTGATTAAGCTGTCTCTGCTGCGTCATATTCACTAAATAAATCATAACTCGAGTTACAAAACTCGAAATTCAAATCAGTAAAATATCCCTGAATCTAGACTCATAAAGCTTTTTGCTAATTTTTTTCTATAATTTTTGGTTCAGCCGATTAGTACAGTTTATTAGTTAAAGTTTCCCCTGTTACACAGCTCGACTGATCTGACCTCTGTTCACTACAAATTGAATTTCTCTCAGTACACAATTCAAACAACCCTGAAGTCTGTTTCATTTAAAACTAGTCTCAATAAGGAATTTAGGCATGTAAACTATATTTCTTAATTTGCTTTGTACAATTTTTAATGATTTTTCAAAGTTGGAACAGGGATCACGTATTCATCCTGAGCAAGTCACATACAATTGTAAATATCTCAAAATATAGAATTCCTTTGCTTGCTCTGTTTCTTTTATATGAAAGTAGACTCATTAAACTTTAATTTCACATCTCATTCAACCTCTAATTATATTCCTCCTATTTTTGGTGATTTTTCAAAATCACGTCACTGCTACCATCTAAAAACAGTTTTAATGCTAATTTCACTCTTTCACACATTCTTTATGCTAACCTCATTTTATCTTATATATGTATATACCACAAATCATTTTCACCACATTTCATTCACCATAAGTGTAGGTCCAAACCACAATATCACCACAAAACCATCCCGTTGAACAATTCGGATCAATCCTCGATATTTAATGGTTTCAAAGACACGCCCCACCATCATACTTCGCTTAGTTCGGCTCTCTTGTACACATGGTGAACACTTAGTACCACTCATGCGACCCAACCGATTTGTCTCGTAGCTCTCTTGTCTACATGGTGTCCTTCACTTGGAATCACGCATGCGACCTAGCTAAATTTATCTTTCACGTAGCTCTCTTGTCTACATGGTGTCCTTCACTTGGAATCACGCATGCGACCTAGCTACATTTATCTTTCACGTAGCTCTCTTGTCTACATGGGATACATCTCGTATCACACATGTGACCTAGCTACTACAGGTGTCTCAGTAGCTTTCTTGTACACATGATGTGCACTCAGCATCATACATGTGACCTAGCTACGCCCTCTATTTCATTCGATCTCTCAATGTTCAACCGGATCTCTCTCTATATTTATTTCCATTCTTCCAATAGTCGATTTATATTTTAACATCAGCTAGTATATTTATATAATAGGCTGAAATATAAGAATGTACATGAAATTATTGTAATATTTACATACAAACTTACCTTGGTGCAAAATGTGGAAATTTTGCAATTTAGTCCAAAACTTTTTCCTTCCCCGCTCGAGATCAATTCGCGTCTTTCTTGATCTATAATAACACATTTAGCTCATTTAATACTCATACTATTTATTTCAATCCAAAATCACATCATGGAAAAATTACATTTTTGCCCCCTAACTTTTTCAAAATTACAATTTTGCCCCTAGGCTCGGGAATTTAATTTCAGCCCTTATTCTTATATTTTATGATATGCTGAACATTTTTCTCTTCTACAACAACATCAAATTCTCACTCTATCATATAGTTATGAACAATAGGTATTTTTACCGATTATGTCGTTTTACTCGTTTTCACTTAAAACCGAGTAGCACAAGTTATTTAACATAATTTAAAACCTCATATTCTATCATAAAACATCAAAATACACAAATTTCACCTATGGGTATTTTTCCAAATGTGAACCCTAGGTTAAATTATTACTAGCATAAGCTTAATCGAGCTTCCGGGATTCCAAAAACGTAAAGAACATTAAAAGCGGGCTTGGAATCACTTACTATGGAGATTGAAAATTGAAGAAACCCTAGCTATGGAGAGAGGAGAATTCGCAGCAACTAAGGAGGATGATGATCAATTTTGTGTTATTTTTCCCATTTTATTTCATTTAATATCCAAATGACCAAAATGCCCTCCTTACTAAACTTTCAAAAATTCCTTCCATGTCCTAATTTTGTCCATAAACTTAAAATTGGTCAAATTGCTATTTAAGACCTCCTAATTAATATTCCAAAACAATTTCATACTAAAACTTCTGGGATGCAAATTTTGCAACTTATTCGATTTAGTCCCTACTTTCAATTTAAGCACTTTAGGCATAGAATTTCATCACGAAATTTTCACACAATCATGCAATCATATCATAAACCCCAAAATAATTATAAAACAATTATTTCTATCTCGAATTTGTGGTCACGAAACCACTATTCCGATTAGGCCCTAATTCGGGTTGTCACAATTCTCCCCCCCTTTTGAGATTTTCGTCCCCGAAAATCTTACCCAGAAAGAGGTTTGGGTCTTGTTTCCTCATAGCTTCCTCGGGTTCCCACGTAGCCTCTTCTATCCCATGTCCGTGCCACAATACTTTCACTAAAGCTATACTTTTATTTCTTAACTGCTTAACCTCTCGAGCCAAAATCTTTATTGGTTTCTCCTCATAGGTCATATCCGATCAAATCTCAATTTCGTTGGGAAATCACATGTGAAGGATCGAACGATAACGTCGCAACATTGATACATGAAACACGTTATGAATTCTTTCTAACTCGCCGGTAAGGCCAATCGATATGCCATCTGGTCCAATTCTCTCAAGAATCTCAATGCACGCCCAATAAAACGCGGACTCAACTTGCCTTTTCGACTAAATCTCGAATCTTTTTCCATGGTGACACCTTCAAGAACACTTTATCACCCACCGAAATTCAATCTCTTTTCTTTTTAAATCGCATATGACTTTTGTCGATCCAAGCGACTTTCAAGCAATCCCAATTACTTTTATTTTCTCTTGGTTTCTTTAACTAGATCAACTCCATGAATCTGCTTCTCACTAAGCTCGGTCCAATATAAAGGAGTTCGACACTTACGACCATACAAGGCTTCAGACGGTGCCATTTGTATACTTGATTGATAATCGTTATTGTAGGCAAACTCAATCAAAGATAGATATTTCTCCCAACTACCTCCAAATTCTAAAACACAAGATCTAAGCATATCTTCGAGTACCGGATTACTCTTTCCGCTTGACCATCTGTTTGTGGATGAAATGCGGTACTAAAGTTCAATTTTGTACCCAAAGCTTCTTGTAACTTTTTCCAAAATCTCGAGGTAAATCTTGGATCTCTATCGATATTATAGACATAGGTACTCCGCAACTTCACAATTTCAGCAATATATAATTCGCTAATTTATCAAGTGAGTAATCGGTACGTCATCGGTATAAAGTGGGTGACTTTGTTAATCTATCAACCACTACCCAAACAAAGATCCTTCTTTTTAGGAGTTAAAGGCAAACCGGTTACAAAATCCATGGTAATCTTGTCCCATTTCCACTCGTGCACCATTACCGGTTGAAGTAATCCTCAAGGCACTTGATGTTCAACTTTTACTTGTTGACAGATCAAACACTTGGTTACAAATTCGAAATGTCTCTTTTCATACCTAGCCACCAATCTGACTTCTTTAAATCATTATACATTTTGTGCTACCAGGATGAACCGATAAATGACCATTGTGCGCCTCATGTAATATTTTCGAATCAATTTATCGCTTTTCAAGACACATATCCTGTCTCGAAACATCAAATAGTCATCCGGTCCAACTCGAAAATCGAGTCGTAACTCGATTCGCATTGAGTTCTCTTGATCCGCAACTCACTATCATTCTTTTGAGCATCACAAATCAAGCGGAGAAATAACGGTTTAGCTCTCATCTCGCTAAGATTGACCCATCATCGACAATGCTAACCCCGTGTTCATGGCTCTCAAAGTAAAAGAAATTTTTCGCTCAAGGCGCCAAGAACTACATTTGCTTTTCCCGGATGATAATCAATCACTAAATTATAATCCTTTAATAATTCAAGCCATCTTCATTGCCGCAGATTCAGATCCTTTTGATTCATCAAGTACTTCAAACTTTTGTGATCAAGAAAATTCGCATTTTTCACCGTACAAATAATGTCGCCAAATCTTCAAGGCAAAAACAACAATGCCGCCCAAATCATGTGTAGGATAGTTCTTCTCATGCGGTTTTAACTGTCTCAAGCATAAGCTACCACTTTACCCTCTTGCATCAACACACATCCAAGGCACATCAATGATGCATCACTATAAATTACGAACTCCTTTCCCGACTCGGGCGTACTAAAATTGGTGCTTCATCAATCGTGCTTTCAATTTTTCAAAACTTTGTTGACATTTATCAGTCCATTCAAACTTAACATTCTTTTGCAACAACTTAGTCATAGGAGAGGCAATCATCGAAAATCCTTCAACAAAACGTCTATAATACCCGGCTAAGCCTAAAAGCTTCTAACCTCGGATACATTCTTGGCGGTTTCCAATCAACGATCGCAGAAATCTTGCTTGGATCCACCAATACCATCACCGAGACTATATGCCCCAAAATCCGACTTCACGAAGCCGTAACTCACTTTTACTAAACTTGGCAAACAGCTTTTCTCTCAAGATCTGCAATATAGTTCTCAAGTGTTGGCATGTTCGGACTCATCTCGAGAATAAATTAAAATGTCATCTATAAACACTACTACAAACTTATCCAAATATGGCCTAAGATCCGATTCATTAAGTCCATAAATATAGTGGAGCATTTGTTAAGCGAAAGGCATCACAAGAAACTCATAATGTCCATACCTTGTCCTAAAGGCGGTTTTCGACATCTCGACTCCTTAACTCTCAATGGTAGTAACCGGACCTCAAATCAATCTTTGAAAACACTGTGGCCCCTTTAACCGATCGAATAAATCATCAATCCTCAACAACGGTACTTGTTCTTTATAGTCACCTTATTAAGTCGACGGTAATCAATGCAAAGTCTCATTGAACCATCCTTCTTCTTTACGAATAATACAGAGCACCCTGGGAGAGAAACTCGGTCTCACAAATCCCTTGTCCGTTAACTCCCGCAATCGAGCCTTCAATTCTTTTAATTCAATGAGCCATTCTATATGGAGCAATCGAGATCGGTGCAAGATGCCGGCAACAAATCAATGGCAAAATCTATCTCTCGTTCGGAGGCAACCTGTGCAATTCCTCAGAAATACATCCGAAACTCACAGACTATCAGATCGATTCAAATTTCATTGAGGCAACTCAATATTCATTACATAAGCGGATAAGCTTCACACCCTTTTCTCATGTATTTCGTGCAGACATGTGCGAAATCACCATAGGCAATTTATTTGATTCATCTGTTTCAACCCACGTAATTTCTCCATTTTCACATTTCAACTCTAGTGTCTTTTGTTTACAATCTACCTTAGCATCATACAATGTTAACCGGTCCATTCCCAAGATAACGTCAAACTCACCAAATGGTAACAGACATCAAGTTGGCCGAAAGCAGTGACCTTGAATCATTAATGGGCAATTCTTGCAAACCTTGTCAACTAGCACATATTGGCCTAAGGGTTCGACACTTTAATCGTAAACTCAAGAATTCAACAGCAACTTTTTATTGGATATTAAATTCATGCAAATATAGGAATGAGTGGACCCGGATCAATCAATGCAATAACAATAGTATCATAGAGAGAAAATGTACCAAGAATAACATCGGAGATGATGCATCTTCTCGAGCACGTATAGCATAAGCTCTAGCAGTGCTCTAGCTTCGATCTTGCCGTTAAATCTTTCATCACAGTTTACTACTAGTCCCACCTCCAAGATTTCTCGGTGGTCTACCTCTACTAGCGGTGGTATTCATCTAGCACTCAAATCTTTCTTCTTTAACTTTCTCCGGACAATCTCTAATAAAATGCTCATGAGAACCTTTTGAAACAAGCTCGCTCGGTCCCCAACACTCACCATAATGTTGCTCGCCACATTGTCGACACTCGGGCTTTCTAGGTCGCACATTACCCACACTTGCCACCAAGTAGCTTGAGCTTTAGACCCGAATATGCTCTACCACGATCTCTCGTGTGAATCCCCAATTGAAACTGTCATTCGAGGGTTTGTCTCTTTGGACCTCTTTGGTTGAGATTGAAATGGCTTGCTTATTTGTCTTTTTTCGACATCTTGGGCCTCAATAGCGACTTTTCTTCTTTCTTTGTTCAATTCTTGACTTTAAGAGCTCGATCAACCAATACTACAAATTCTTTCAACTCCAAAATTCCTACAAGCACTTTAATGTCCTCATTCAGCCCATCTTCAAATCTTCTACACATAATGGCCTCGGTGGACACACATTCCAGGCATACTTGTTGAGTCTTACAAATTCGCTCATACTGCTACTGAGACATTTTCCCCGCTTCAATTCAAGGAACTCCTTCCGTTTTTGATCAATAAATCGTGACTTATGTATTTCTTTCTAAATTCTTCCTGGAAGAAATCCCAAGTAACTTTTCTTTTGGCACCACTGCAACCAAAGTCTTCCACCGTTGGTAAGTCAATCTCTCAAAAGTGATACAACACACTTTAAGCATTCCTCGGGTGTACATGAGAGCTCATCAAATACACGGGTAGAATTTTCAAGCCGAATTCCGCTTTCTCAGGATCATCATCGACCTTTGCTCTAAACTCTTCGGCCCCTTGTTTTTGAATCTTGTCAACCGGAGGCTTGTTCATTCTTACCAAATCTATACCTTGAGCAGCTATAGGAATCGTCTGAGGTATAGGAGGGGTGGAGGAGGTTGAGCATTTGGATTTGCTCGAATAAATTCAAGATACCAATTGTTCATCATTTGGAGAAAGGCATCCCGAGCCTCATCTCCTTGTCTCAATGTCTCAGTCTACTTTCCACAGTAGCGGTCCCTTCAAAGGGAGCCGGTGTATTACTAGCAAGATCATCACCGCAGTTCCTTCAGGATCCATTACTATATTAAAACAAAACACGCTTTAGAATAATCAGAGTCACCACACTATCACAATATTTTTATGGCATGTATAGCTAGACTTTTACACACACTTTATTAGTCCGAGAATCGACTAAATCATAGCTCGATACCACTAAATGTAACACCCTTACCCGTTACCGTCGCATTTAACAGATACAAGGTATTACCGTAACATAACACATACCATTAAACATAACCGAAATATAAATATGTCATCCAATTTGATAGTGCATCGTATAATATATGTCTTGAACAATATTAGCCAACTTTAATGGCTTGTACAAATTAGTGGTCGAAATCAGTAACTAATATTTTAAACCTAGACAAATATGACACGTAACAAAATAATTAAGCCTACTATACATGCCATAATTCAAAACGTTTAGTTCAAATACCCTAAAGTATGATAGTGCGGGTAGATCTTCACGATCCTTAACTCCCGAGCAAGTCAAGAACACTATAAGACAAAAGAGAGAAACAAAGTAAGCTTATAGCTTAGTAAGTAAGTATGTAAATACTAATTAAAAAAATCTAACATGTTTACACAACAATTCAAGTATATCTACTTTAACTTCACTATTCATTCCACTTTGATTAAGCTGTCTCTCTGCGTCATATTCACTAAATAAATCATAACTCGAGTTACAAAACTCGAAATTCAAATCCGTAAAATTTCCTGAATCTAGACTCATAAAGCTTTTTGCTAATTTTTCTATAATTTTGGTTCAGCCGATTAGTACAGTTTATTAGTTAAAGTTTCCCTATTACACAGCTCGATCGATCTGACCTCTGCTCACTACAAATTGAATTTCTCTCAGTACACAATTCAAAAACCCTGAAGTCTGTTTCATTTAAAACTAGTCTCAATAAGGAATTTAGGCATGTAAACTATATTTCTTAATTTGCTTTGTACAATTTTAATGATTTTTCAAAGTTGGAACAGGGATCACGTATTCATCTGAGCAAGTCACATACAATTGTAAATATCTCAAAATATAGAATTCCTTTGCTTGCTCTGTTTCTTTTATATGAAAGTAGACTCATTAAACTTTAATTTCACATCTCATTCAACCTCTAATTATATTCCTCCTATTTTTGGTGATTTTTCAAAATCACGTCACTGCTACCATCTAAAAACAGTTTTAATGCTAATTTCACTCTTTCACACATTCTTTATGCTAACCTCATTTTATCTTATATATGTATATACCACAAATCATTTTCACCACATTTCATTCACCATAAGTGTAGGTCCAAACCACAATATCACCACAAAACCATCCCGTTGAACAATTCGGATCAATCCTCGATATTTAATGGTTTCAAAGACACACCCCACCATCATACTTCGCTTAGTTCGGCTCTCTTGTACACATGGTGAACACTTAGTACCACTCATGCGACCCAACCGATTTGTCTCAGTAGCTCTCTTGTCTACATGGTGTCCTTCACTTGGAATCACGCATGCGACCTAGCTAAATTTATCTTTCACGTAGCTCTCTTGTCTACATGGTGTCTTTCACTTGGAATCACACATGCGACCTAGCTACATTTATCTTTCACGTAGCTCTCTTGTCTACATGGGATACATCTCGTATCACACATGTGACCTAGCTACTACTGAGGTGTCTCGTAGCTTTCTTGTACACATGATGTGCACTCAAGCATCATACATGTGACCTAGCTACGCCCTCTATTTCATTCGATCTCTCCGAATGTTCAACCGGATCTCTCTCTATATTTATTTCCATTCTTCCAATAGTCGATTTATATTTTAACATCAGCTAGTATATTTATATAATAGGCTGAAATATAAGAATGTACATGAAATTATTGTAATATTTACATACAAACTTACCTTGGTGCAAAATGTGGAAATTTTGCAATTTAGTCCAAAACTTTTTCCTTCCCCGCTCGAGATCAATTCGCGTCTTTCTTGATCTATAATAACACATTTAGCTCATTTAATACTCATACTATTTATTTCAATCCAAAATCACATCATGGAAAAATTACATTTTGCCCCTAACTTTTCAAAATTACAATTTTGCCCCTAGGCTCGGAATTTAATTTCAGCCCTTATTCTTATATTTTATGATATGCTGAACATTTTCTCTTCTACAACAACATCAAATTCTCACTCTATCATATAGTTATGAACAATAGGTATTTTTACCGATTATGCTGTTTTACTCGTTTTCACTTAAAACCGAGTAGCACAAGTTATTTAACATAATTTAAAACCTCATATTCTATCATAAAACATCAAAATACACAAATTTCACCTATGGGTATTTTTCCAAATGTGAACCCTAGGTTAAATTATTACTAGCATAAGCTTAATCGAGCTTCCGGGATTCCAAAACGTAAAGAACATTAAAAACGGGGCTTGGAATCACTTACTATGGAGCTTGAAAATTGAAGAAACCCTAGCTATGGAGAGAGGGAGAATTCGGCAGCAACTAAGGAGGATGATGATCAATTTTGTGTTATTTTTCCCATTTTATTTCATTTAATATCCAAATGACCAAAATGCCCCTCCTTACTAAACTTTCAAAAATTCCTTCCATGTCCTAATTTTGTCCATGAACTTAAAATTGGTCAAATTTCTATTTAAGACCTCCTAATTAATATTCCAAAACAATTTCATACTAAAAACTTCTGGGATGCAAAATTTTGCAACTTATTCGATTTAGTCCCTACTTTCAATTTAAGCACTTTAGGCATAGAATTTCATCACGAAATTTTCACCCAATCATGCAATCATATCATAAACCCCAAAATAATTATAAAAAAATTATTTCTATCTCGGATTTGTGGTCACGAAACCACTATTCCGATTAGGCCCTAATTCAGGTTGTCACATATCACTCAAAAGACATTTTGCATATTCTTAGGGATTGTACAACAGTTAAGGACGCTTGAACCAGGTCATCCCAAGTTATTGCCTAACGAATTTTTTCTCTAATAGTATACAAGATTGGATTCTTTCTAATGTACAAGGTAATAATACGATTCATGTAGGAGAAGCCAACTAAGCGTGCCTTTTTGGGATATTTACTTGGGGCATATGTAAAAACCAGAATTGAGTCATTTTTTAGGGAAGATCTTGGAGTTCGAGAGAGATAGTCCAAGTTTCATACAGTTGGGCAAAACATTTCTTTTTAGCCTCTAGAGATGGGCAGATTGGTTGTTACGAGCCTTCTTTTGAAGATCAGACAGTTATGAATTTGGTTATCTCAATACTGACGCGGTAGTGCAATTGGACTCAGAAAATGCAGTTGTTGGGGGAATTGTACGTGATGAGAACTGAGATTGGATCTTTGGCTACAATCGATATTTAGAAAAGTGTTTGACTTTTGATGCCGAACTTTGAGCCATTTTGGAGGGCTTCAAACTTATCCAATGTAGAGGTCATGATAAAGTAATCATTCAATTTGACAGTTTTGAGGTTGTTAAAGCCATTCTAGGAAGTGTTTCCACTGAATCAAACTCAACCTTGATTAGACAAATTCAAAGTATTTGTCACAAGAAAACTAGTGATTTTTTCATTACATCCTAAGAGAACAGAATCAAGTTATGGATTATTTAGCTAAACAAGCTTTGGTTGAAAAAGAAGATTTATAGGTTTTTTATTTCCCTCCAATGATGGTCCAAACTTTTCTTATAATGGAAAAGTCTAAAGGTGTTCTTTCTTTTCAGAATGTTTCTATGTAGTTAGTTAGGTAATGTTTTATTGTCACAAAAAAAAAACTCATTTATTATGCTTGAACAAATCCCTGAGTTGGAGCTTGCATCTAATTAGAATGTTATGGACAATCCTTGATGTAGTGTTCCATCAACCCAAATCGTAGACACGTTCTTAACCTCCTCCAACATTCGTCCGGATGACGTCTACCACAATCCCTATACGGCTGAGCCATGGATCTAGCCTGTTTCTTAGGTCGTTGAGCAGAGCTTGTTTCTTAGGTCATTGAGCAGAGCTAGAGGGCTTCAAATCCCTCTTATTCTTACCCCTCACACGCTCCCTATTTTCTCGCTCAATACGCTTAACCTTTTCAGCTATTCTCGCCTTATTCACCAAGGTGGCAAAAACCCACTCCCTCTGTGGAGCTATCAAAACCCTCAGATTATCCCTCAATCCTTCCTCAAAGAGGATGCACTTTTAATATTTAGTTGACAGCATCCCATAAGCATAACGACTTAGTCTCAAAATTTTAGCCTCATACTCAACCACATTCCTATCTTCCTAGGTAAGGCTCATAAACTCGCATCTATAAGCATCCACATAACTTGGTCCCACATATTTACTTTAAAAGGTGATTTTGAAATAATCCGAAGTAATATGATCCAGTTGAGTACCATTCTCAACCGTCAACTACCACTGATATGCCTCATCGCGAAACAAAGATACTGCATCCTTCAATTTCTACTCGAGGGCGCAGTCAATATTATTCATCAATCTCTAAGTGGCCTCCAACCAATATTTAGTCACAGATAGGGAGACTCCTATAATTCCCTGAAATAATTCAGCACGATTGGATCAGAGTCGTTCAGTTGCCGACCCATGGCTTCCAGAACCAGAATGAGGCCCAACAACCCTTTCCAAATTCCTCAGCATGGCTTGGGACAATGCGTCTTCCCCAGCCGAGTGCCTTTGAGACTCGGTCTCAGCAGTACATGTAGCTAGTGTCTCACTCATATCCAAATTGGGCAGTATGCCCATCGAGGACGATTCAGCTCGAGCCCCTCTACAACGCCCGCCATATCTATGAGTTCCACAACCACGAGTTCCACGTGCACTCATAGTTTGTTTATCTACATTACAAAGTTTTATATATCAATTCTGATGTTTCATTAACAGACAATTTATGCTAAAAAATATTATCAAAAGAATTTATAGTGTTTCGTTTTAGTCTAACTATTTCAGAGTAGTTCCAATGGTTTTAGAGTTTTCTAAACTAAGAGTTTAACTAAGTTAAAAGTACTTACAGGATCGACGCCGGAGACTTGGTATTTCACAAATTTGTTTTTCAAATTAATGCAAAAATATACTTTACTCAGAAAATAATTTTCACAAAAATTGTGAACCCTAAATTTCGCAGCCCAAATTCTAGAACCTAGCTTTGATACCACTAAATGTAATACCCTAAACTCAACCTAGACATTATGGTCAAACCTGGAGTGATTATGTAAAATGGTTGAAAATTTAGCTTTCTAGAAACATTGAAAAACAATGTATTTTCTGTTTCTAAAAAAAACTCCAATTTATTAGAAATTATTTTTAATTAGATTGTTAATTGAAACCATGTTCAATTACATTTTTTAAAAAACAATTACTTTACAGCGGAATCACTTATGTTGTCGTTCTTTTGGAAAACCCGATTTGTTGTTTCAAAATCGATCGATTTATGGAAAATCGATATTTTCAAAAAATGTGTTTAAACAACTGTCATACATATTAGAAATGAATTTGAAAACCAAAACAGTCCCAAGAGTCCAAAATTAAAAAAATAAGCCTTAACCAAAATAGGATAATAATGGAAATAAGAAAATTAAATGAACTGGTGTTATGTTCGAGGTCTTGGCACACCGACCTGCCTAAGTCTGAGGATTATCTGAGAAAATTAGTCATACAGAAAATGAATTTTCAAAACTCAGTGTATAACGAATTACTTGAAACAGTTAATGCATATGAGACAGACAGATTTATCAGGAACAGGTTTATAACAGAACAGAATAGATACAACATATAATACTACCCCCAATCTCTACACACCATTTTCAACCATCCCAACACACCAAATGGGTATAAAACACCCATCCATCCCTTCACATCACTTAGTGTCAATAGGACACTTTACAGCAGAGTTGCAGCAAAGCTGCTAAATCATTAGTTGTACTGTCACCATTTTACAGAAACACTTCTTCCACATGTTAATATACCCTTTCCCAGATGCAAATATAGAATATAGCGTATATCATACATGCTTACAGTACAAACACATAGCATAATAGATACAGAGTTTAATCAACATGTGACATTTCAGTTATTCAAACAAATATCAGAATTCATACAAACAGTTGGCCAAATTTTGTATTTTACAGCACATGTAATCACATACCAACCATACAAAAAGCCCACGGTCAATCAGAACAACATATACAACCTTAGGAAAAAAATTCAGATTTTTGGACCCACACGACTTCACACACGCCCTTGTGGTACACACAGCACAAATAGCCTAAACCATGTGTCACGCACGGTCCAGCTCATGGTCTATTGACACACGGCCTACCACACGGCATGACACACGGTTGTGTAGCATCGACAGCGAGCTTTTTTGGCTTTCGCCAATTAATATTTTTTTCGTATTTTCAATACACACCTGGTCTAATTTCGACATAATTCAAAGGATGAGAATCCCAGTACCTATAAACATCAAAACTTAATGAATTAATCCTTAAAAACACTCTGATTATGAAACTAAAGTCCTCGATATTCCTAATATATCAAATATTTCAACAATCGCAACTATACTAAATTGGCAAAATCACTTATCCTCAAGATCAACCACCCACAGCAATTACACAGTTGGAGGAACACTCACTGTCTTGCAAATATCCCCTTATTGATCATTAATAATGAAAAAAAGAGTAAAAAATCCCTTCACTTATAATGAAAAATGCAAAGACCCCAACCTACTCATCAATTTCAAAACAAGACTTCACCCACCCCAAATACTTACCGAATCAAACAACAAAACGGAATTGAACGAAAAAGATCTCCAAGAAGAACTGAATGGACAGAAAGGGAACAAGAAGAATCCAAAATAAATATTGAATTTTGTTTGAAAAGGAAGAAAATAGAAGCAAAGGGTGAAAGAACAAGAAAAACAAAAAGAAAGAAGGAACGTAGCGAGAAAGAAGCAAATTTTTAGGGTATGCAAAAAAAGAAAAGAAAGATAATTTAAACTAAAAAAATAATACAATTGAATTTTTAAAACAATTATCGCTTGCAAATTAAATCATATTCTATCCAACCTTTAATAGATTTTTTTCTTTTTAAGAGTTTAATTAAAAAGCAAACTCATCCACAAATTAATAAAGGATAAAATATATCCCCCACTAACGAAGGGGTTCAAACACCCAGCCTCGAACGCCAACTTGGAACACTTAACCACTAAAGCAGGTACTTAGTTATGACTAAATTTAACAAATCGAACTTAAGATTTTGAGGCGTTACACACTAAATCATTAATTTTTTATCTAAATTACTAAATAGCTATGACAAAAAAGGATTCATTTTAAAAATATTTTTATTTTAGATTTTAATTAATTTTTTAAAAATGTGATTTTTAATAAATATTATTTATAAAATTATTATTTTTCACTCGTAACACAAATTCTAGTTCACAATAATTTTTAAGTTAAATTTGTAATTTGCATAAGTTGCATAGTTATCCATAATTTTAATTAAATAAAATATTTTTAGTACACAATGAAAAATATTATTAATTAATCATTAATGATGTGGTAAATAACATGTGTTTTAAGTCTTTGACATCATAATAAACTTTTGTTGTAAAAATGGATTAAAAAAACATAAATCAGAATTTCGAGTAATAATTCGTAAGGCAAGTACATCACCATCCTTGAGGATAATTTAACCATAACATATCTTAAAGGATTCCATAAGCTCTTCTATTTCAACAATGAAGAGGAGAAAAAATAATAAAAAATAAAATATTCACGTAAGGCTAGATATTGTATGTGTTTTGAAAAAAAAAATGTATCATGGTTTTTATAGCCATCAAAGTAATGGCTAGTTGATATAATTAAAGGAAGTAATAACTGCATGGAATAACAGGTAGCCAAAAATACTGTTAAACATGAAGAGAAAGTGAAGGAAGTAATGGATAGTCATCGTAATGACTAAAAATTCAATGATGTCAAAAAATATAGTTTCGGAACTCCATTTTTGTAAATTGTGCCCGTAAATATAAAATAAAAATATTTACGGATTTATTATAAAAATAAATTGAAATTCGGTTAAAAATAATTTAGCTAAAAAAGTTGTTAGTTAAGGCTTAAGGACTAAATTATAAAAGTTTAATTACTATAGATTTATAATTGGCAAAAGACTTGAGGACTTATATTACAATTAAACAAATGTCTAAAATGATTATTAAACCATTGGTTTTATATAGTTGGTGGATGATAATGTGAGCATCTACTTAGATTAATTAACATTAAAATTAAAGTGATTTAAACTTAATTAAGCTTTATATATATATATATATATGATGACAATCATCTTCTTCTTCTTCCTCACTTCACCATCTTTTTGAAGAAGAAAATATCCAAGTCTGAGCTTAAACTTTCGGCTAACAATTAGGTAATGAAATAAAGTCCTTTTCTTGTAATTTTTATAGATTTATGATCATATAAGCTTGATTTAGCTAGCCAATTTACCAATTTGGTAAACTGTTAAAGTTTTAGAAAGTTTTAATTGTTGATTAATTGATGAATTAGACTTGAAATTGGTAGATTTTAAGCATAGATTATGAAAAGGATTAGATTGTAAAGTTAATTTAGCTTATTTGTTAACTTTGTTACATTAGTGACCAAATTGAATAAATGTAAAAAATTTCATGACATTATGTTAGAAGTAGAAAATTATAAGGTCCCTAATGAGAATATGTGAAATCATATTTTAATTCGAAGATAGGAATTGAGAGATATGCTTGTCTTGAGTTTAAGGACTAAATTGAATAAAATAAAAAATATGCGTGGCTTTGTATTTTGATTTGGATTGTATGAAATCTGATATTTTCTTATTTATTTAATTATCGATCGTAGCGAATGACTCCTCTAGATCATCGAGAGGAAAAGAAAAAGCGAGACTTGTCGACGAGTGACGTAAGATATCGATTTGTTCTTTTATGATTTGAGACCAATATATTGATTGCTTATTCTTGATATAATGCATGTTTGAATGTTGAGATGAGTATATCAAGATTGTATGAATTGATTCGTTGTGATTGATGTTGAATATCGAGATAGGGGACTGAATTCAATAAAATAGAAAGTAGTTTGTTTTAATTAGAATATGATATGTGACATGGAAAAATGAATTGAAATATGTTATATGATGTCAGATATTGTGTGTTGATGATGAATTGAATTGTGGTTTTGAAATTTAAGTGCAATTATATATACATACATATATATACGGGCACGTGTGTGTGTGAATTGGATTGAATTGAAATGAAGTGGTTGTTATACAATAGAATTGTGTACAGGGTACAAGTATGCAAATGTAACCAAACATAGAGTACAATAGGTAAATGAAAATGGTTACAGGTTATGATATGTAATTAAGATTGATTATAGGATATGATATGTACATATGAATTATTACAGATTATAAAAAAGTGAATATGAAACTATTTGATCATAGATATGGAAATGAAAATATGTAAAATTGATGCCTATGCAAACTTAGTAAAAGGTTAGGATACAATTGGCATACGAATAGGATCATATGCGCGCTTGTACATTGATTATTACAGTTTATAACAAGATCTAGCATTTGTTGTAGATCCTTAGGTAATATAACGAAATGTAACATTTGCTGCAGATCCTCGAGTAATATAATAAGATCTAGCATTTGTTGTAAATCATCGGGTAATATAATGAGATCTAGCATTTTTCACAGATTCTTGAGCAATATATGATATAGGTTTAGCCAGAATAAGTAACCTAAAGGAAATTCAGCTCGGACGAGCAACTTAGTTCACCCATCTAACCAAGTCTGTTTTACTAGGGTTCCATAAGGTGAAACATTATAAATGAAATTGGAAACTTGAAAATGTAATGAAATAGATTGATAATTGTAACACCCCACACCCATGCCCTACGCTGGGACAAAATACAAGGCGTTACTCAACTTAAACATCCGCAATCAAACATTTTCGAATCACTAAGACTTGATCAAATTTAAAACTTTTCCGAACTCTGTTTAAACTCCTTAATGTGGACCTAAGAGGCCTCAAACTTTCATTGAAAACCATTCAGAACCAACTCAGGTCCTTAAACCGATTTAATAAAAAAAATGACTCTTGAAACAGGGCACATGCCCGTGTAGAAGGGCAATACGCCTGTGCGGTCCTCGTAACATGGTCGTGCTGATGGCCCGTGTGACACACACGGCATAAGCATCTAGGGACACACCTGTGTGAATTAAATTTTGAATTCGAACCTACAGGGGTTTTCACACGGCCTGACACACTTCTGTATCTATGGCCTGTGTCCCTCACACGGCCATGACACACCTGTGTCCTAGCCCGTGTCTAAAAACCTTGACATTTTGTTTCTGACGTCAGCAATCCTTAAGGGTCATAAGGCCAAGGCACACGCCCGTGTGCTAGGTCGTGCCCTTCACACGGCCGTGCCTTTGCCCATGTGTTTAATACCATGCATACTGACTTGAAATTTTTATGTGCAGAGGACACACGGCCGGATAACATGCCCATGGGGCTGACCGTGTGTCACATACAGCCTAGACACACACCTGTGTGTCTACTGGTATGGACAATATAAGACTATCTACCAAGCCTTTTTCCACCCTGAGACATGATTTATTGACAACCAACATATCAAAGTCTAACTTAGTATGATTTCTCAACCAAACAACCATAGCTAAGGCTTTCACACATTTCATTTGTACTTAAGCAACCAATAAATTACTCATTCATGAAAGAACTTCTTGCATTCATAAAACAACTTTCAACATGACACAAAACTCAAAAGTTAGGGTCCTATACATGCCATAATCAAAATAAAGGATCTAACTATACCAAGTGCTTCGGATGATAGTGTAACTGGCTTCTCCGATGTAGGTAAAGATCCTCGAGCTACTCTAACGGCACTATAAGAAAATGGAAAGGAAATAAGGTAAGCATAAAGCTTAGCAAGTTGTAAGAAAATAAATATAACAACAACTTTACCATTCATTATCATGCTCATAACACTAAAATAGGCAATAGCAAAACTTACTCGCCACTATCCAACACAATTCACATAGTATATACTAAGCTCACATCTCATGCATATCATTTAGGTACTTGTATCACTCATAATATGGTTATACTTTTCTCATTTAAGTTAAACTATAACTTTCACTATTGACCCATTGGAATACTATCGGATAGTCAGTAAGCCTCATACATGGGGTATAATGCCGATGCCATATCCCAGACATGGTCTTACACTAGCTCTCATGCTAAGTTGACGCCATGTCCTAGACATGGTCTTACACTGACTCTCACGTATCTGTGCTGATGCCATGTCCCAGACATGGTCTTATATTGACACTGTAATATCCTGATTTTGGGCCTAGTCGGAATAGTGGTTTCGTGACCACAAAATCCGAGATAGAAATAATTATTTTATGATTATTTTAAGGTCTATGATATGATTGCATGATTGTATGAAAATTTCGTGAAGAAATTTTATGCATAAACTGCTTAAATTGAAATTAGGGACTAAATCGAATGATTTGCAAAACTTGCATTCTAGAATTTTCTAGTATGAAATTGTTTTGAAATATTAATTAGGAGGTCTTAAATAGAAATTTTACCAATTTCTAAGTCTATGGACAAAATTGGACATGGATGGAATTTTGGAAAGTTTAGTAGTAAGGGCATTTTGGTCATTTAGGGTAAAATGAATTAAAATACAACATTAAAGCCAATTTTGCTCATCTTCAACCCCATGGCCGAATATAGCAAGGAGAAACCATGGCTAGGGTTTTCAAGCTTCCAAGCTCGATTGTAAGTTCGTTCTAGCCTCGTTTTAATGATTTTTACGTTTTTGGAGTCCCAGAGCTCGATTTAGCTTATGCTAGCAATAATTTAACCTAGGGTTTATATTTGGAAAAATACCCATAGGTGAAATTTGTGTATTTTGGTGTTTTATGATAGAATATGAGGTTTTAAATTATGTTAGACAACTTGTGCTACTCGGTTTTAAGTGAAAACGAGCAAAAGGGCTTAATCGGTAAAAATACCTAATAGTCATCAGTACATGTTAGAGTGAGAATTTGATGTTGCCATAGAAGGGAAAAATGATCACCATGTCATAAAACATAAGAAAATAGGCTGAAGTTTAATTTACGAGCTTTGGGGTATGAGTGTAAATATGCAAAAGTTTAGGGGCAAAATTGTAATTTTTCCAAAATATGATTTTGGGTCAATTTGAATAATGTGAGTCCTAATTAGACTATATTTTAAATGATAGAGCAAGGAAAACTAAAATTCGGGCTAAAATAGGGAAAATACCAAGTTGTGGACGAAATGGTAAAAGTAGCCATTTTCGCATACGAGGTAAGTTCATGTGTAAATGTAGTAACATAATTGTCATTTTAAGCAATTTAATGTTGTTTATATGATATGATGCTGATTATTATCATGAAATATTATGCTTTGTGGTTATTGTTGAATAATATGTAATTATGTGAATTACTGGATGAGTATGAACTATCACCGAGTATCGGTTCCGATATTCCGTGGAAGACGGCAAAGATGTGAGATCGAGGAAAAAAAAAGCCCGTTTGAACCTTAGGAATATATTAGGATACAAGTGACATGTCATTAGGATATTTGGGCATTCGAACTCGTTAAGTTGAGTCCGAGTTCACTTATGGATGCAAATGTCCGAACTCGTTGAGTTGAGTATGAGTTCGAGAGATGTAACTAGGCATCCGAGCTCGTTGAGTTGAGTCTTAGTTCACTCATGGATGCGAACACCCGAGCTCGTTGAGTTGAGTCCGAGTTCGCTTATGGGCGGGTTACATAGTAGCTTGGCTACATATGTGGCACTTATGTGCAAACTTTCCATGTATCCGAATTATATTCCGATGTGTTCAACGGGTAAAGTTCTACTCAAATGGAGGAATACTCAAGATAAAAGGGACGTATTGGTAAGTGTTGTGAAATGAATACTTTTAACAAGTATGTACTTAACCCTCGGGTTGAAAACTTGATATAACAACAATATGGTAAGATGATAAATGAAAATGTGATATGAATGTCTTGGTGATGATTATACAAATGATGTTTTATGTTTTCTTATATGGTTATGTTACTTGCTATTTGCATGTGAACTTACTAAGCATTTATGCTTACTCCCTCCTTTTCATTCCTTGTAGTGTTGACAAGCCAGCTCAGAAATCGGGAATGGTCGGAGGCATGCTCACACTATATCCGTATACCATCTTGGCATAATGGCTTGCATATTTTGAGTATGGCATGTATAGCATTATAATCATTTTGTATATATGGTCTTATGATATTGTTATTGAGTGGTATGGAAATGCTTGGTAATGATTAGCCATTGGAATGGCTAATCATGATCATATTTGGTGTTATGTATGCTAAATTACTAGCTAATCCATGGAAAACATGAAATAGGTAAAATTTACCATAAAATAGATTCAGACAGCAGCAGTGATGTGAGTTTGAAAAATCATTAAAAATAGTAGAGATAAAATTAGATGGTGAATAAAATATGGAATTGAAGAATTATGAGTCTATTTTCATATGGATGGAACAAAACAGGTATATGAGTTATATTTTATGAGATGTTTAAATTTTTGTGAAACAGGGCCAGAGCGATTTCTGGATCCCCTGTTCTGACTTTGGAAATTCACCATAAATTTTTCAAAGATAATTAGAAGTCATGATTTATATTACAGATTTCTTATTGAGTATAGTTTTATTAGAAACAAACGGAATAGTCATTGAATCTTTGTACAGGGAGATATCTGATTCGTAATACACAGAGGTCAGAGCAGTCGAACCCTGAAATAGGGGAGACTTTAACTAATAAAATGTACTAATTGGCTAGACAAAAAATTATATAAAAAAAATTAGTAAATAGATATATGAGTCTAGTTTCAGTTAAAATTTACAGAATTTGATTTTGAGTTTCGTAACTCTAGATATGAATTTTTAATCGACTATGATGCAGATTGTTAGCTTGACTGAAAATTTTAAAAATAAATTGTTTGAGATGTTTAAGTAATGAATTAAGTCTGTTAACACCTCGTGTTTGACTCCGGTGACGGTCTCAGGTACAGGGCATTACAGACACATCATGTAGCCGATGCATGTCCCAAACGTGTCTTACATCGCCTTACATCTCGAGGCCGATGCACGTCCCAAACATGTCTTACACTAGCTCTCGTCTCAATGCTGATGCTATGTCTCAGACATGGTCTTACACTAGCTCTCCTAATATGGCCAATGCATGTCCCAGACATGTCTTACACTAGCACACAAATGACCCGAATGTCATGGCATGAATATCCGATTTATTTCCTAAGGTTCAAACGGGAGTTCTACTATCTCAAAATTTCATCACACATAATTATTTCCATAAACAAACAATTTACGCTATATCAATTCGAACACATATATTGACAATGTAGTTGTATTATTTACATACAACTTGTGACAGCCTTAAAACGACCCTAGTCGGAATGTGGTTTCGGGACCACAAAACCGAGGCAATAAAAATAATTTAATATTTATTTTATTGCCTATAATATGTGTTAACTCATGTGTGACATTTTTGATGTTTTGATTTAGAGCTATAAATGTGAATTTCACTAGAAAGGACCTAGTAGAAAACTTTGGAAGTATGATGGGGAATGTGTAATGACTAATTAAAGCATGCATGCAAAACAATGGCCTTGCATGTCAAATATCCCTCTTTTATAAGAGGTGGCGGCCATGACAATGAGGATGGGCAAAACATGTCATAGACATGTTTTGTTGGTGCATTAGGGAGAAAAGAAATAAAAAATAAGCATGGGTAATAAAGAATGAAAAAAAATGTGTGTGAGTGAACCCCCTATTGCCGTGTATTGAAGAAAAGAAAAGAAAAAAAATTGATCATCCTTTCATTCTCTCTTGACCGAAAATCCTAAGGAAGAAGAGGAATTTTTGCTTCATGTTTGGTTTGGAAGAGGATTAGGAAGGGTTTGGCTATACTTGCATCAAGATTAAGGTATGTTTGAGGTTGTGCCATGAGATTCATGCATGTTTTAGTTACTAGCTTGATGTTCTTATTAGCCCATAGTTCAAATCTTTCTTATATCATGGGGATGGTATTTGGCCAAGGTGGATTTTGTGTTAATGCCATTGCATGTTAAATATGAAGCTTGTTAATGGTATATGTGATGGTGGATTGATGGCTCTTGGACTTTCTTTTTAGTATTTTGAGTAAGACATTAAGTTCTTTGCTTAATCATGACCAAAATTATGGTGTTGTGATGTATTCGGTCATGGTATATCCATAAGTATGATTCATGCATGTTGCATGGTAGGTAAGATTTGAGCTTTGGATATGTGTTTATATTTGGATATAAACAACTTGAGATTCTGCCTTGCACCTACATGAATATGTGTTTGCACATGATGAATTGGTATGACATATATACTATTTCAAGGTGTATATTTGCTTGTGATGATGTTTGGTTATGTAGTAAATGAGAGATGTGTATTGAGCTACAATATGTAATCGTTAGTTAGTAAAATGTATGCTGTTTTTTTGTGTGGTATTAAGTGTAAAATTGGCCTCAACATAGACATGCATATTCGGCCAAATGAAGTAGATTGGTGTGCATGTATTCGGTTAGAGGCAACCGTATTGAAGCCTTATCTTGGCTTAGATAATTGACTAAATGGGTAATAAGTGAGGATGGTTGCGAATATACAAACATACATATGCATGTGTTATTGAATTATGAATGTTTAGCAAGATGGTTAAACTAGTTGATTTATTGATTAAGCTCAAGGAGTTAAAGAAGGAGAATCAAGCAAGGGAAAGATGAAGGTCATCGAGTAGCCGACTTGGACCTGTTTTACCCAACACAAGGTAAGTCACTAAGCATATATTTTGTATTGATTTGAATAGACATAATGTCTATGTAATTATGCCGAAAGGAATGATGAATTTATATACATGTGTGTATGTGGTGATGGAAGTATTGAATGGAAGGAAAAGAGGTGAGATGTATTGAGTTGTTGATTTCGGCACTAAGTGTGCGGGTATAAACATTTGTGATCATGAGAATGGCACTAAGTGTGCGGGTTTAAAACTTGTACAGCACTAAGTGTGCGAGTTTGATCATGTAACACTAAGTGTGCGAGTTGATTATATAGCACTAAGTGTGCGGACTCACTATATGCTTTTGAATCACTATTGACACTGAGTGTGCGACACTATTGAGTTGATCACGGACAGCGGATCTGGTAAGTACCTTGAGTTCATGGCTAATAGGCACTAAGTTTATATTTGGGGTCGAGCTTGGTAAGTTTGAACCTATGTGACAATGTAAATTGAAGTCACGTACATAAGAATTATCGCGGAATGAGTGAAAGGTCATGTAGATGTATGATTGAATCGAAAGGTCTAAGGAACTATGGTATAGTTCGGTTTGAATGGAGTAATTAGCCTCGTTCCATTTTGTTTCCTCTTGCGATAATGTTATTAATGGTTGTTAGTGCATTGCTTATGACTTCTTGAGTTATATACTCATTCGGTGTTTGCTTGTCACCTATTTTAGGTTTCTTGGACTCGACTTTTTGCGTATTCGGGACCGTCATCAAGTCATCACACCGCTAACAACTTTTGGTATTTTCTTCGTAGTTGGTCTTGGAGTACATTTCGGCATGTATAGGCTATTATGTTTTGTTTGAACTTGGTATGTAAAATTTTGAATAGCCATGCGAAAATGGCTTATAAATGTTTTGAGCATAATGTTATAATCATTTGGTATGTATATGCTCACTAAGAAGCACGGAAATGTTTGGCAACGACCAGCCATTAGAATGGGTCATCATGATTATATTTTGGACTATATATGTAAAAGGGGTGGTTGAATCATAGAAACTATGTGTTAGAGAAAGTCTACCCTAGAAATAGATGCTGGCAGCAACAGTGACGTGGATGTGAAAAATCACTAAAAATAGTAGGAATGGAATTAAATAGTTTATAAATTATGTAAATGAACCTTGATGAATTCATTTTCATATGGAAGAAACGAAACAGTCATATGAGTTGTATGTTAAAAGATATTTGGGTTTTCGTGAAACAGGGCCAGAACGGTTTCTGGATTCCCTGTTCCGACTTTGAAAATTCATTATAAATTAACCAGAGATAATTAGGAGTCATACCATATATGTATAAATTCCTATTTGAGTCTAGTTTCTATAGAAACAAAAGGCATCAGTATTGAAGCCCTGCACAGGGAGTTATTCGAGTTGTAACGCACGAAGGTCAGTGTAGTCGACCCCTGTAACATAGGAGACTTTAACTAATAAACTGTACTAATTGGCTTGACCAAAAATTCTAGAAAAAAATCTATAGATGGACATATGAGTCTAGTTTTAGGGAAAAATTACGAAACTGATTTTCGAGTTGTAAAACTCAAGTTAAGATTTTTTAAGCGACTAGTACACAGATTGGCAGCTTGTCTGGGAAATTCTCAATAAGTGGTTTGAAGTCTGTTAACACCTCGTGTTCGACTCCGGCGACGGTCTCGGGTTCGGGGTGTTACACAACTTACCTAGGTATTCAAAATATGAGGACTAGTTCGGCTTAGTCCACTTGTTTTGCTTTTCCCCGGTCTAGGCCCAGATTTTGTAATTCTTGATCTAGAATGATAAAATTTTATGAATTTAATCATTTTATTAATCTAGATACTCAACAATTTAAAATTGGGCAAAATGACCATTTTGCCCCTAGACTTTTACAAAATGACCATTTTACCCCTAGGTCCGAAAATCGATTTTTATCGAATTTC
This sequence comes from Gossypium arboreum, assembly GCF_025698485.1. Lineage (NCBI taxonomy): Eukaryota > Viridiplantae > Streptophyta > Magnoliopsida > Malvales > Malvaceae > Gossypium > Gossypium arboreum. The sequence goes on from NC_069075.1 coordinate 56,213,499, forward strand.
TTCAAACCTTAAGCCTAGCCGAACCCTTTTTACTCTTATAATGACCTAAAATTCCCATTGTTTCACCATATTACTAACCATTTTACAAACCTTACAAAATGGTCCCTTTTAAGGTTTTCACGAGAAGTTCCTTCACAAAAGTTGTTCACTACACCACTAAGATTCATTTTCTTCTATAAAAACTCAGGAAACATCATACATCCTTTCATGAAGAAACCCTAGACTATTAACCATTTTGCAAAATGGTCCCCTTATTAGCTAGTTCATGCTACAAGGGTTCCAAAAGTACAAAAATTATCAAAAATAACCTTCAAATTGACTTACTTGCAAGAGGATAGCTTGGCTAAAATTTTAAACCTCCAAGAACCCTTATTTTACTGAGAATTTCAGTGAAGAAGAAGGGGTGAAAGGGATGATATCATTCTTTTTCTATTTAATTTATTTTTTAGTCAATTTAGCCACCAAAATTTTAATTTGACCACCTTTGTCTCCTATGGCCGACCATGATATTCTAAAGGTTCTAATTTCCCTTTAAAGACCTCCAATTTAGGTTCTCTAGCTATTTGACACCCTTAGCTATCAAAATAGGACTTTTTCACTTTATGGATTTAGTCCTTTTTCGTAATTAAGCTCACAAACGCTAAAATTATTTCACCAAAATTTTCATGTAATAATATAAACATGTTATAACCCTAAAATAATAATATAATACTTTCTCTAACCTCAGACTAGTTGTCTCGAAATCACTATTCTGACTAAGCCCAAAATCAGACTATTACAATTCTCCCCCCTTAGGGATTTTTGTCCCCGAAAATCTTACCAGTGAATAAGTTTGGGTATTGATCTCTCACAGTCTCTTCGGGTTCCCACGTGGCTTCCTCGACTCCATGTCTAAGCCATAAAACCTTTACAAGTGCTACACTTTTATTCCTTAACTGCTTGACCTCTCGATCCAAAATTTTAATCGGTTCTTCACAATAGGTCATGTCCGGGCTTATTTCAATTTCTTCTAGTGCAATCACGTGTGAAGGGTCAGATCGGTAGCGGTGCAACATCGATTCATGGAATACATCATGAATTTTCTGTAGCTCACGAGGCAAGGGTAATCGGTATGCTCCGATCCAATTCTCTCGATCACCTCATAAGGTCCAATAAACCGTGGACTCAGCTTGCCTTTTCTACCGAACCTAAGGACTTTCTTCCACGGGGATACTTTCAAAAACACTTTATGCCCGACTTGAAACTAGATCTCTTTCCGTTTCAAATCTGCGTAGGATTTCTATCTATCTGATGCAGCCTTTATACAATCTCGGATCACTTTAACCTTTTCTTCAATCTCTCTGACTAAGTCGACCTCGTGTATCTGATTCTCTCTCAGCTCGGTCCAATCACTTACGCACATACAAAGCCTCATAAGGTGCCATTCTCAGATTTGACTGATAACTATTTTTGCAGGCAAATTTGACTAGCGGTAAATACTTTTCCCAACTGCCTTGGAACTCGAGAACACAACACCATAACATGTCTTCTAAGATCTGAATCACTCTTTCTGACTGACCGTCAGTTTGCGAGTGAAAAGCCGTGCTAAAATTCAATTTCGTTCCCAATGCCCCTTGCAACTTTTTCTAAAATCGCGAGGTAAACCTCGGATCTCTATCTGAAATAATTGACATGGCCACTCCGTGAAGTTTTACAATCTTCGAAACATACAATTCGACCAATTTCTCAAGGGAGTAGTCGGTACTTATCGGTATAAAATGTGCCAACTTTGTAAGCCTATCAATAATGACCCAAATGAAATCCTTTTTTTGAGATGTCAAAGGCAACCCTGACACAAAATCCATGGCTACTTGGTCCCATTTTCACTCGGGAACCATCACAGGCTGAAGTTAACGCGATGGTACTTGGTGTTTGACTTTCACTTGTTGACAAACTAGACACATAGAGACAAACTCATAAATGTCTCTTTTCATCCCCGACCACCAGTACATTTTCTTCAAGTTATTGTACATTTTCACACTACCCGGGTGGATAGACAAACAACCACTATGTGCCTCTTGCAAAATCTTCTAAATGAGTTCATTATCCAAGACAAACTCTATGTTGGTACATCAAGCATCCGTCGGTACTAATCTGAAAGTCTGATTCAACACCCCACTCTCACTAAGTTCTTTTGGCTTGCAATTCACCATCGTTATTCTGAGCATCACAAATTTCTTGGAGAAACATCAGTCTAGCTCTAAACTCTGGCAGAACTGAACCATCATCAGTCATCGACAACTGCACATTCATAGCTTTCAATGCAAACAATGATTTCCTACTCAATGCATCAGCTACTACATTAGCCTTTCCGGGGTGATAGTCAATCACCAACTCGTAGTCTTTTATCAACTCTAACCATTTTCGTTGCCATAAATTCAATTCCTTTTGAATCATCAAATATTTTAGAGTCTTATGGTCAGTGAATACTCGACATTTCTTGCCATACAAGTGATGTTTCCAAATTTTCAGCGGGAACACAATGGCAGCCAACTCTAAATCGTGCGTCGGGTAATTTCTCTCGTGTGGCTTTAGTTGTCTCGAGGCATAGACTATAACCTTGCCGTCTTGCATGAGCACACATCCTAACCCATTCAAGGATGCATCACTATACACCACAAACTTTTTTCTCGATTTTGGTTACACTAAAACTAAGGCTTCGGTCAACAAAGCCTTTAGTTTCTCAAAGCTTTGTTGATACTTCTTTGTCCATTCGAACTTGACATCCTTTTGCAAAAACCTCGTCATCGGAGTAGCTATCATAGAGAATCCATTTACGAATCTTCTGTAGTACCCAGCTAAACCCAAAAAGCTTCGTGCCTCTGCCAATTCCTTGGTGGTTTCCACTCAACAATGGCCGAGATATTGCTTGGGTCAACTTTCATCCCATCTCCCGACATGATTTGTCCTAGGAATCCAACCTCTTTAATCCAAAATCCACTCTTTCTGAACTTGGCATATAATTGCTTATCTCTCAGGGTTTGTAAAACAGTTCTCAGATGCTCCACGTGGTCACTCTCATCACGTGAATAAATCAGTATGTCATCGATAAAGACCACTACAAATTGATCCAAATACGGCCGAAAAATGCGATTCGTCAAGTCCATAAACACTGCAGGAGCATTTGTTAAACCAAAGGGCATAACAAGAAACTCATAGTGCCCATACCTTGCCCTAAATGCGGTTTTCGGTACATCTTGCTCCTTAACCCTTAACTGATAGTAGCTTGACCTTAAGTATATCTTAGAAAACACGGTAGCTCCTTTCAACTGATCGAATAAATCATCGATCCTTGGCAAGGGATACTTATTCTCACGGTCACCTTGTTGAGCTATCGATAGTCTATGCACATCCTCATCGACCCATCTTTCTTTTTCACAACAAGTACCGGAGTTTCTTGTTGTGCCCTTCGGTTTAACTAACAAGGGTTTTGCAAGACTGAGTTGAAGATACAGTTGCAAGAATAGCTCGATCTTGCAAAACCCTTATCGGTTACTTCTTGCAACTGTATCTTCAACTCTTTTAATTCTATCGGCGCCACCCTATATGGAGTGATCGAGATGGGTGTTGTACTAGGAGCTAACTCGATACAAAACTCAACTTCTCTAGTTGGAGGCAATCTGGGCAACTCTTCCGGAAACACCTCCGGATATTCACATACTACAGGCACTGTCTCAATTTTCACTTCAGACTCTTTGGTATTCAACACAAATGCTAGGAAGGACTCATACCCTTTTCTCAAATATTTCTGAACAGTCAAAGATGAGATCAGCACTAGTGAGTTATCCGGTTCACTTGACTCAACCCGAATAATATCCCCATTCTCACTTTTCATTTCAATGAACTTGCTACCACTATTGACTATTACATTATGAGTAGTCAACCAATCCATGCCAAGAATTAGATCAAATTCATCAAACGGTAGTAGCATGAGGTTAGTTGGAAAACAATGACCTCTAATCATCAAAGGACAACATCTATACACTTTATCCACTATCACATGATTGCCTAACGAGTTTGACACTTTTATCAAAAATTCAGTAGACTCAACAGACATATTCATACTGGGTACTAATTTCATGCATACATAGGAATGAGTAGACTCTGGATCAATCAAAGTAAGAATAGAAATATCGTGAAGAGAAAAAATACCTGTAATCACATCTAGTGAAGATGCCTCTTTGCGAGTGCAAATGGCATCAGTCCTTGCAGACGAACGGCCCTCGGACCTCACAGTTGAATCTCTAGGGGCACTTCTACTGCTAGCCCTACCGCCCGAGTTCTTTTATAGTCTACTCCTCATAGGATCACTACTCGCCCTCACGTCATACTTTTTCTCTTTCTCATCTAATTCAGGGCAGTCTCGTATGAAATGGTCCAAAGATCCACATTTGAAGCAACCTCTTTCATTCGCTCGACATTCGCTGAAATGACGTCTACCACATTATAAACACTCCAGCCTGTTTGGCCAAGCACTACCAACACTCGTGACTAAAGTGGTTTGGGCTTTAAACGCAGTATGTTGCTTATTCTTGCTCTTATTCAAGAACCCCACTGACGCATTTGATTGGGTAGGAAACTCTCTTGGTCTCTTAGATGAGGTCTGTTGTGATTTCCCTATTTGTCTTTTCCTTGAGTCTCGGGACTCGATGTCAGCTCTTCTCTTCTCTTTGGCCAATTCCTCGGCCTGACATGCTCTCTCCACGAGCACCACAAATTCCCTTATCTCCAAGTTACCAACTAATAAACGAATATCTTCATTCAAACCATCTTCAAACCTCTTGGACATACTGACTTCTGTAGATACGCACTCCCGTGCATATTTGCTGAGTTTCACAAACTCACGTTCGTACTCAGTCACTGTCCTACAACATTGCTTCAGCTCTAAAAACTCTTTTCTTTTCTGGTCCATAAACCTCTGACTACTGTACTTCTTCCGGAACTCCTCCTAGAAGAACTCCCATATAATCCTTTCCCTTGGTACAACCGACACAAGGGTGTTCCACCATTGATAGGCTGAGTCTCGTAGGAGTGACACTGCGCATTTCACGCACTCCTCAGGCGTGCATGATAACTCATCAAATACCCTAATGGTATTTTCTAACCAAAATTCTGCTTTTTCCAGGTCATCACCAATCATAGCCCGAAATTTCTCGGCCCTTTGCTTTCGTATCTTATCTACTGAGGGTTTCTTTCTCCTAACCAGATCCACTCCTTGCGGAGCTACAAGGGCATACTGAGGAATTGAAGTAGGTGGGGGAGGTGGAGTGTTCGGATTCGTACAAACAAACTCTGTATACCAAACATCCATCATATGGAGGTAAGCTTCCCTAGCTCCTCTACCCTAATTCATCGTCACGGGCTCACTATCTACTGGCGCGGTCCCTTCAGCAGGAGCCGGCCTATTGCTTTCCACATCATTCGTCGTAGTTACGACAGGATCCATTTACAATATAAATAAAAATATAATTTGTAATTGTCAAGAGTCGTCACACTATCAGTATACAATTATAACATGTGTAGCTAGGCTCATACTCACACTAGGTTAGTCCTAAAACAGACTAAACCATGCTCTGATACCACTAAATATAACACCCCACACCAATGCCCTACGCCGGGACTGAATACAAGGCGTTACTCAACTTAAACATCTGCAATCAAATATTTTCGAATCACCAAGACTTGATCAAGTTTAAAACTTTTCCGAACTTTGTTTAAGCTCCTTAATGTAGACCTACGAGACCTCAAACTTTCATTGAAAACCATTCAGAACCAACTCAGGTCCTTAAATCGATTTAATAAAAAAATGACTCTTGAGACAGGGCAGACACCCGTATGGAAGGGCAACATGCCCGTGCGGTCCTTATAACATGGCTGTGCTGATGGTTCATGTGACACACACGGCCTAATCATCTAGAGACACGCCCGTGTCTCATACCCGTGTGAATTAAATTCCAAATTCGAGCCTACAGGGGTTTTCACACGGCGTGACACACTTTTGTGTCTATGGCCTGTGTCCCTCACACGGCTAGGACACAGACATGTCCGTGTCCTAGCCCGTGTCTGAAAACCTTGACATTCTATTTCTGACGTTAGCAATCTTTAAGGGTCACACGGCCAAGGCACACGCTCGTGTGCTAGGCCGTGCCCTTCACACGGCTGAGACACATGGTCGTTCCTCTGCCCGTGTGTTTACTACCATGCATACTGACTTGAAATTTTTACGTTTAGGGGACACACGACTGGCAACACGCCGATGGGGCTGGCCGTGTGTCATACACGGCCTAGACACACGCTCGTGTGTCTACCCGTGTGGACAATATAAGACCATCTACCAAGCCTTCTGCCACCCTGAGACATGATTTAATGACAATTAACATATCAAAGTCTAACTCAGTATGATTTCTCAACCGAACAATCATAGCTAAGGCTTTCACACATTTCATTTGTACTTAAGCAACCAATAAATTACTCATTCATGAAAGAACTTCTTGTATTCATAAAACAACTTTTAACATTTTGCAATTTCTATGGCCTTACACAAAATGAATCAAATGCTAGAATAAGCCAACACATTTGGCCAATTAACAATGACACAAAACTCAAAAGTTAGGTCCTATACATGCCATAATCAAAATAAAAGATCTAACTATACCAAGTGCTTCGGATGATAGTGTCACTGGCTTCTCCGATGTAGGCAAAAATCCTCGAGCTATTCTAACGGCACTATAAGAAAATGGAAAGGAAATAAGGTAAGTATAAAGCTTAGTAAGTTTATGAAAATAAATATAACAACAACTTTACCATTCATCATCATGCTCATAACACTAAAATAGGCAATAGCACAATTTACTCGCCACTATCCAACACAATTCACATAGCATATACTATGCTCACATCTCATGCATATTATTTAGGTACCTGTATCACTCATAACATGGTTATACTTTTCTCGTTTAACTTAAACTATAACTTTCACCGTTGAACTATTGGAATACTATTGGATAGTCACTAAGCACTTTTAGTACTTAATTACTTTTTCACCCCTCCATTAATATAGTACTTTCCCTTTTTTTTCTTGGTGCTTAATTACAAATGTGTTAAAATCATTAATTAAAAATAATTTTTTAAAAATATTAATTACAAATATTTAATGGTTATATTTAAATATTTAAAATGTAGTTTATATATTCTAATTAAATTTTATAAGTAATTAATATTTATTACTTAAAAATATTTAAAATTATATTTCATATATTAAAATATTAACAAGTTATAATACTTTTTTATATTCTTACTAAAATATAATAATATTAACTAATTTAAATTTTATTTAAATGCATATTTGTTACTTGATAATAACATGTCTAAAATGGACATTTTATTTCTCAAAAGTAATTTTGACAGCAATGCTAAACACTCAAATTTTAAACCAAACTTTTCAAAAGTACTTCTCAAAAGCACTTTTCAAAAGCATTGCCAAATTAGCCCTTAGTCATTTTTCGCAATTAAGCTCACAAATGCTAAAATTACTTCACCAAATTTTTCATGCACTAATATAAACATGTTAAAACCCTAAAATAATAATAATATACTTTCTCTGACCTTGAATTAGTGGTCTCGAAACCACTATTCCGACTAGATCCAAAATCGGGTTGTTACAATAATAGAATATGGTAATGAAATGAATTATGTGAAATTGAAATGAGTTTGTGAATTGATAAATGTACATGGAACTATATGTGTGCATATATTTGATTCGTAATGTATGTGATACATGTTAAAGATAGTAAATAAAGGAGATTATGCAAAATGATTAGAAACGAGCCTTAGGGGCCGAAACAAATGTGAATGAACCTATCAACTATAGATAGGGATTTGAATGATAAATTTAAAAGGTAGTTGATGTTGATTTGATGTGAAATTAGAAAGCATGATGTTATGGTGTATATATATATTTGATTCATGATTAGTATTGAATATGGATGTAATATAAAGATTGGTACTTAGTAGGTAGTATGCATTGAAAATTTCTTTTTATACACATGAACTATATTGATTTGCTAATTGGCATATATACACTCAAATATGTTATGGTATGAAATAGTTTGGATTGATATAATATAAATTGGATAGGCATTATATTTGCACTTTGTGATCAATTGCTAATGCTTAAGATATGTTATCTTGAATAATGAAAGTACCACTGAGCTTTATCACTTAGTGTGTGGTTTGTTTATTACGTGTGCATGTATAGGTGTATCTCAAGGTTATGAGAAGTGATTCCAACATCTAGGCGATGACCCTCGACTCAGCAATGTTTGTATAGTCCCGTTTTGTTAAATATATGACTTGTACCTTGGTTGAGTCAGTTTTTGCATAACCAAATCATGTTGAAGTTGAACTAGTAATGGTTAGCTAGATATGGCATAATGATATTGTTCATATTATGTTTTGAGATTATTGATATTGAAGCGAAGTTGGTATGGATATCTAATTTTAAGTGTATGAATTAAGTTGATATTATATTGCTAATAGTTGGTATATCCTAAAAGTTGCAACGCCAACTTGATATTTTGCAATCTTTACAATTTGGTCCTAATTCGACCTTGGGTTAGCAAAAGAACTTTCGTAATCTCGTATATGTAACACCCCTAACTCGTATCTGTCATTGGAACAGGGTTATGAAGAATTACCAAAATATACAGATCAAGTAGACAAATATTTCATTTTCTATAGTATTCATGTCAGAAGTCAAACATAATGTCCCTTATATGAATTCTCGAGGTCCAAAACATGCATTAGAAATGAGTCTGGACTAAATCGGGTACTCAAAAAATTCTTCGCAAAATCTCAAAATTTTTCTTAGGTGTAGGGGTCACACGTCTGTGTGGTCAGGCTGTGTGTTTCACAGGGCCGAGAGACATGCCCGTGTCTCACACTGTGTAACTCTCTGACTTAGGTCACACGGCCAATCCAAATGCTCGTGTGCCAGGCCGTGCGATCAATTTTGAGCATTTTTTTGACATTTTAAAGATGCAGGGGACACACAGCTAGGCCACATGCCTATGTGCTAGGCCGTGTGTCACACACGGTCGAGATATATGCTCGTGTCTCTACCCGTTTGGACAAAAATAGGCTATTTTCCAAGCCATATTTCTTACCCATTTTGTCTTCCTCCTACACCAATACTTTAACATATTCACAAGCCATTTTAAAACAATTAATTCAAGTCAAAACCGAGTCTCATGCATGACATATCATCACATACAACCAATGTGCTCTTAAGCACCTCAGATGACACTTTACCATCATGTAACCAAATGTACAAACTTACTTAACTTATCAAATTCATCTATATGCATATTTTACCAAATATGCTAAAATTAATCATCAATATACCAATATGATTTCTATCAATCAACCATTTAAGCACACACCAAACATGTTATAACCTTATTTATACATATCAAAATTGTTCATTACAAACCATTCCAATGGCTAGTTATAACCAAAACATTTATATGCCAACATTGGCTAATTGACCTATACATGCCATTATAACCATAACTGACTTACCATTTATACCAAAATGGGTCGATGGATAGTGTGAGTGATCTATGCGAAGCTTCCAATCCAACGAGGTTCTGAATTACTATAGAAGGGGAAATAAAACGGAGTAAGCATATAATGCTTAGTAAGTTCGTATAACTGTAACACCCCTCACCCGTATCCGATATCAGGATAGAGTTTGAGGTATTACTGGAACTTAACATTTAAAACATACTGAATCGACTCACTAGGTTTAACTCAGATCTGAAACTTTTAGGCATTCACATTTTGTCCCTTAAAAGGGCCTTCAAGGCCCTAAATATACATAGAGATAGTTCAGGATAGGACTGGGAACATGTAATAACTTTAAAAAATTTCCTTATTTAGAAGTGTCGCACGCCCATGTATGTGGGGCCGTGTGGTCACCCACGCCCGTGTGGCCTAGGGCACGTCCATGCCTTTAACCCTTGGGCAACACTGACTTTTAGGCATGGACAAGACACGCGCCTGTAGGCTCACCTCGTGTCCAAAACTTGAGCATTCTGTTAAACTAACACGGCCCAGACACACGCCTGTGTCTCCTACCCGTGTACTAATTTGACTTAAAGTTTTAGGTGCAGGGGACACACGGCCATACCACACGCCCATGGGGATGGACTGTGTGTCACACACGACCTAGACACACGCCCGTGTGTCTAACCATGTGGACCTTAATAGGCTCTTTTCCAAGCCTTTAGTCACCCCTTTCTACTTCTTTTTCTTAATAGATACCAAATTCAAAGTAAAACATGATTATACACTTATAAATGATCTTGATGAAGTTAGTTGTATGGAAACCTCATATCATAGGTTTCATACAAGAAGGTTATTTCCCATCTAGTATTTTTAGGTTCTTATGTTATTGTAGCACATTCAAAATTTGGCTCATTTTTGGACTCATTGCCAATTGTAGCAACCCATCATATAAGAAAATAAACATGCATATAAAGGCAGATCATAGCCTACTTCCAAATATGCCAATTTCCATGGCCTTATACAAAACGATGAATACATCTTTACATGCCTTCATTTGGCAATTCAAATGACACATATGACAAAATACTCAAAGCCCTATACATGCCATTAACAAAATAGAAGTGTCTTTATACCAAAGCTTGACTAGTTGATAGTGTGTTGCTTCTCCAACCGTCTTTCAATCCTTATGAGTCCTCGAGCCCTGTAAAATAGGGAAAAGAGAGGGGGTAAGCATTTTCATGCTTAGTAAGCTCGAATAACTGGAAAGTAAACTTACCAAGTAATTAGCATACATCCACACTTAAATCATGAAATCATCAATTATGAAATGATTTCCTATCACATGCACTCAATCAATAAGTTAGTCACATAACAAAGCAACATGTAATTTATGTAGATGAGCTCATCATTTATCATCTTAGTTGACATACATCATATTAATCCCGTTGAGTTTTTAGGAAATCTCGAATGAATACCCATTATCCGTCAATTCTTACGAATGATCATTTCACATATATGCACTACCGCGAACCTTACATCTCATGGCAGGATTACCAGTCCAGGCTAAATCCCTTATAACGACTAACACCCTTATTGAGCTCGGATCTGAATTACCAGTCTAGGCTAAATTTAGACCCTAATCAGATTACCCGTCCGGGCCAAATCCACAATGCACAAATATTCTTTGGGAGTCTTGATCATTCAAGGAACACTCATCTGGGTTAAATCGTTTTTCATATTTAAGATCACGGATTACCTGTCCGGGCTAAATGCTTACTGCAACACATGCAGGATCTCTTTATACATATCAATGAGGGTTTATCCATCGAATTCCCTTCGTCAACCTCAACCGAGACTTTTTCACATGTAATCATCAATTATGCACTTCTATGACATTTCATGCTAATAACAAATGTAATCATCATGCATTCACAAATCATTCAGTTATGCATATTATGGATTTACTCTAAGTTATTCGAACTTACCTAGTATTCTTTTCGGGATTGTGTTTCGGTTATTCCGAAACCTTGCATTTACCACGATCAACTTTCGAAATTTGTTCCTCGGGGTTTATAACAGCAAAATTAACTCATTAATACCCCACATTATACATTTCAAGTTTAATATCTACCCCGGTCCAAATGATCATTTTTCCTCTAACCTTTGACATTTTTACGATTTAGTCCCCAGTCTCATATAATGAAGCACATGCAATTTCTATCTCACCCAAGCCTAGCCAAACATTTTTACTTCTTATGGTAGCCAACAATTTCCATATTTTCCTCATTTCTATCATACATTTACATCTTTAGCAAAATGGTCCCTATAAGGGTTTCTCATGAAAACCAACTTGGAAAAGATGTTTAACACACATTTATCTTTCATATTCCTCCATAATCCATCAAAATAAAAATAACTCATGCATGGGTAAATTTCTAAACATGAACCCTAGCTTGAAATATGGTTACAAATGGAGAGAGCAAGCTACCGGGATTTCAAAAATACAAAGAACATTAAAAACAGGGCTTTGGAGCACTTACTATTAAGCTTCGAAAGCTTGAAACCCTAGCTATGGAGAACCCTAAATTTTTGGCTGGATGAAGGAGAAAATGGCTGATTTTGGCTTGATTTTTCTCATTTTAATTCATTAAAATTACAAATGACCAAAATGCCCTTATGCCATTTCTTTAAAATTTCATCCATGCAAGCCCATTTTTGTCCAAAAATTTAGAATTTGGGAAAATTCCTCTCCAAGACCTTCTAATTCATAATCTAAAGCAATTTCATACAAATTCCTTCTAGAATCCAAGTTTTCCAATTTATTCAATTTAGTCCCTAATTTTCAATTGGACATCTTATACTTAGAATTTCTTCATGAAACTTTAACACATACATATACTCATATTTTAGGCCTTATAATAATCATAAAATAAATATTTTGATTTCAGATTTGTGGTCCCAAAACCACCATTCCGACTAGGCCCTATTTCCGGATGTTATATTTCTCCCACCTTAAGGACTTTCGTCCTCAAAAGTCTTACCAGGAAACAGATTCAGATATTGACTTCTCATGGTTTCTTCTGGCTCCCATGTAGCCTCTTCTACACCATGTCGATGCCATAAAACTTTTACAAGAGCCACATCTTTATTTCTCAACTGTTTAACTTCACGAGCCAATATCTTAACCAGTTCTTCTCCATAGGTCATGTCCGGTCGAATTTCAATCTCAGTCGGTGAAATTATATGAGAGGGGTCTGATCAGTATCTCCTTAACATGGATACATGGAACACGTCATGAATCTTTTCCAGTTCGAGTGGCAGCGCCAAACGATAGGCTAACGGTCCAACTCTTTCGATGATCTCATACGGTCCGATAAATCGTGGACTCAGTTTACCTTTCCGACCAAATCTTAATGCCTTTTTCCATGGAGATACTTTCAAGAATACCCTATCTCCAACTTGAAACTCAATTTCCTTTCTTTTCAGATCAGCATAAGACTTCTGCCTATCTGATGCCGCTTTTAAACAATCTCGTATCACTTTAACTTTTTCTTTAGTTTCTTTGATCAGATCAACTCCATGAATCTGATTTTCCTTGAGTTTTGTCCAGTACAGTGGAGTTCGACACCTCCTACCATACAAGGCCTCATAAGGTTCCATCTTCAAACTTTTTTGGAAACTATTATTGTAGGCAAATTCTACCAATGGCAGGTATTTTTCCCAAGTACCCTGAAATTCACATGTCTTCGAGAATCTAAATCATCCGCTTAGATTGACCATCGGTCTGAGGATGAAAAGCTGTGCTAAAACTCAACTTCGTACCTAAGGCTTCTTGTAACTTCTTCCATAATCTCGAAGTGAACTTCGGGTCTCTATTTGAAATAATCGACAGTGGTACTCCGTACAATCTTACTATCTCAGAAATGTACAAATCGGCCAATCTATCAAGAGAATAATCTGTCCTTACTGGAATGAATGAGCTAACTTCGTCAATTTATCCACTATAACCCATATGGCATCTTTCTTTTTCGGAGTCATAGGTAGTCCCGTCACGAAGTCCATGGTAACTCTGTCCCACTTCCATATGGGGACCAGTACAGGCTGTAACAAACTTGAAGGCACTTGATGTCTAGCTTTAACTTGCTGACATACCAAGCATTTCGATACAAATTCAGAAACATCTCTTTTCATGCCATTCCACCAGTACATCTTCTTTAAATCATTGTACATCTTGGTACTACCCGAGTGAATAGACAAACGACTGTTATGTGATTCTTGCAAAATCTTCCGAATAAGTTCATTGTCTTTGGGTACACAAACCCTATCTCTAAACATTAAACATCCATCAGGACTAATTCGAAAATCTGACTCAACACCAGACTCACAATGAGCCCTTTTTGCTTGCAAGTCATCATTATTAAGCTGAAAATCATGAATTTCCTACAGAAATGTCGGTCTAGCCTCTAGCTCGGCCAAAACTGAACCATCATCAAGCAATGTCAAACGAGTATTCATGGCTTTCAAAGCATACAGGGATTTCTACTCAATGCATCGGCGACGACATTCGCCTTTCCCGGGTGATAGTCGATAATCAAATCATAATCCTTAACTAATTCTAACCATCTCCTTTGTCTCAAATTTAATTCTTTTTGAATCATCAAGTATTTCAAGCTCTTATGGTCCGTGAATATACAGAAAGTTTCGCCATACAAATAATGCCTCCAAATTTTTAAGGCAAAAATAATAGCGGCAAGCTCTAGGTAGTGGGTTGGATAATTCTTCTCATGGGGCTTCAATTGCAGTGAAGCATAAGCTATCACCTTGCCATCTTGCATAAGTATACAACCCAGTCTGTTCAAGGATGCATCATTGTAGACCACAAATTCTTTTCCCGTTTCAGATAGCACTAAAACAGGAGCTTCGATCAGCATTGTCTTTAACTTCTCAAAACTTTGCTGACACTTCTCTGTCCATTCAAAATTAACGTCTTTCTGTAGCAGCTTCATCATCAGAGTCGCTATCATGGAAAATCCTTTTACAAATCTTTGATAGTAACTAGCTAAGCCTAAAAAGTTTCTAACCTTGGTTACATTCTTAGGCGATTCAACAATTGCAGAAATCTTACTTGGATCAACTCGGATGCCTTCACCCGAAACTATATGATCCAAAAATCCAACTTTTTGGAGCCAAAACTCACTCTTGCTAAACTTAGCATACAGTTGCTTTTCCCGCAAGGTCTGTAACACAATTCTCAGGTGCTTCGCATGCTCTGTCTCATCTTTAGAGTAGATCAAAATGTCGTCAATAAACACAACGAAAAACTTATCCAAATATGGCCGAAAGATCCTATTCATTAGATCCATAAACACTGCCGGTGCATTCATTAGCCCAAACGGCATGACAAGAACTTCATAATGGCCATACCTCGTTCTGAAAGTTGTTTTGGGTACATCCGAGTCTTTAACTCGCAGTTGATAATAGCCAGATCTCAAGTCTATCTTGGAGAATACGACGGCTCCTCTCAACTGGTCAAACAAATCATCGATCCTTGGTAATGGATACTTATTCTTGATAGTCACCTTGTTCAGTTGCCGATAATCGATACATAACCTCATCGAACCATCTCTCTTCTTTACGAACAACACGGGGGCACCCTAAGGTGAAAAACTTGGCCTAGTAAATCCTTTATCTGTCAGCTCTTACAACTGTGCTTTTAACTCCTTCAGCTCGGTAGGTGGTATTCTATACGAGGCAATAGAAATGGGAGTCGTTCCTGGCACCAATTCAATACCAAACTCTATCTCCCTTTCAGAAGGCAATCCGGGTAATTCCTCTGAAAACACATCTGAATACTCATATGCTATTGGAACATATTCAATCTTCAATTCAATTTCCTTAGTGTTCAGTACAAATGCAAGGTAGGCTTCATATCCTTTCCTCATATATCTCTGGGCAACCATTACTGCGATTACAACCGGTGACGAACCCAATTCCCTTGATTCGACCCGAAGAATCTTACCATCTGGGCATTTCAATTTAATATACTTACTACCACAATTTACAATTACATCATGTAAGGCTAACCAATCCATGCCTAGTATCACATCGAACTTGTCAAATGGTAACAACATAAGGTTAGCTAGAAAACAATGATCATGAATCGTCAAAGGGCAATTCTTACTGACTTTATCAACCAGAACTGATTTGCCTAATGGGTTCGACACTATAATGATAAATTCCGTAAGTTCAACGGGTATGTTCATATTAGACACCAATCTCATGTAGATATATGACTACGTCGACCCTGGGTCAATTAAAGCAACAACACTTTATCAAAAAGAGAGAAAGTACCCGTAATAACATCAAGAGCAGCTGCTTCCTCTCGAGCACTGTAACGCCCCAATTTTTGTGAATTCTGCGAATGTTGGCATAGGTTTAATTATATTAAAGGCCTCTAGAAGGCCCAAGCTTAAGATAGAACCTGGTAATTTTAGTTAATTTTTGTTCCATAAGAAAAAAAGGAGTGAAATTATGAAATAGGACCTATGTGAAAATGTTTGAAAATGCTAAAGGCTAATTTGTAGTGGCCAAATAAATAGTAGTGCAAAATAGGAGGATTTGCATGTCAAATTCCCCACTTTTAATGTAGTGGCCGGCCAAGGTGATGGATAGTTGATAATGTATGTATTTTAGCATTTTAATAGTTAATGGATGATGGGCAATAGCATTTTAATAGTTAATGGATGATGGGCATGGTAAGCATTATGGGCATATTTTTATTGGAATTATGGCATGAGTATGGCACAAATATTAGTATATCATTTATGTGTCATAAAATGTTGAGTGATAAGAATAACAAAAGGAAGTAAAGAAAGGTTTTTGTTCATTCTTTGTTCTTCATAGCCGAATTTGAGAGAGAGCAAATAAGGGAGGAAACCCTTGAACATTCGGTCACTAGGAGGGGGAAAATTGAAGGTAAGTTCTTGGTACTTTGCTTCTATCTTGATGTTCATAAGTTCTTCTTGATTCTACCCTAACTCATGAAGCATATTTTGGTTTTTGGTTGTTGTTTCATGTTCTTTTGATGAAAAATGGAAGATAGGTGAAGTTGAGCCAAACAAATGAGCATGCATGTGCCTTGCATGCTAAGAGAAAAATTGGCTAACATGTTGTACTTTAAAATGATGAAATGGAGATTATACTTAACTAAAATCGTAGATATGTGATGATTTATTGGTGATATACATGTTTAAATAACAAGCATGCAAGTTAGGTGTGAAAGAGTGATTTGGTGATAAATCTGCTTGAGACAGCAGTAGTAACGTGAATTTGGAAAATCACCATAAATTGTGGGAGATGAATTCGAAGCTGAATAAATTATGTAATTAAATCTTAATGAGTCTAGTTTCAAATGAAATAAACGAGAACATATTTTGAATTCTGTACAATGAGAAATTTGATTTGAAATGAAGAGTGGTCAGATTAGTCAAATAGTGAAACATGGGAAACTTTAAGAAAAATATGGTATTGATTGGCCATACCAAAAATTATGAAAATTTTATGGATAGAATATATATGAGTCTATTTTCAGGGAAAATTAACGGCACTTGATTTGGAGTTTTGTAGCTCCAGTTATAAATGATTTAGTGACTGTTGCTCAGGAAGACATCTTGCAGTGAAATTATGATTATGTGGTAAACATTGACAAAAATTTGTTAATGAGTTGCTTATTGATTTCTTATAAGCTTACTATGATCTGTAGGTGTGGTTGGCCGGATATTGTAAGGGGTTAATACGTAGTTTGTATTTGAATAGTTAGATTAACGTGTTAGTAATCCAATTGTAGGCGGTTCGTGTGTGTATCTCGTCAGCATATCGTCGCAAACAGGTGTGTAACTAACACCCTCTTTCTTAGTCTAGATCGGCAAAAGCCGAAAAGCCGAAATGTCAACAACCGGTATTTTGTAGATTTGTAAGTGTGTGAATGCTCGTGAGGTAAATCGATTAATGTTTTTGTAAGCTGCAAAATTTGGACTGCAAAGTGCATGATTTCTGTGCCCTCGATATTTTTGGGCTTAATGGGCCAAAATTAGAATGATGGGCCAACGGCCCTAATTCGGTAAGAACCCTCGGTACGTGATTCTGTTAGTACATGAAAAGTAGGAATATGAATGAAAAACCCTAAAATAGATAAATTATTGAAATACTTTTAAAAGTGGAAAATTTACAGTTTTACCCCTAGTAGATAAATTACCGAAATACTCCTAGGGTTAAATTGACCTAAATGCATGTTTGACTGTTGTTATTTCTTGCATGCCATGTTGTTATTATCGATGCATGGGATTGGGATATTGACGGAGGAAGTCTGAAAGTGGCTTGTCCACGTACTAGAGGCTTTGCCTCAATTATTGATAAGCGAGCAAACAAGGTCAGAATCGTGGAGTGTTGGGTGGGTGGGTTGAGCTATTCCCACATGGAGTGTAGGGTGTGATACGGTGGAGTGTAGTGGTTGGTGGGTTGAGTAGTCTCCCAAATGGGCTTGCATATGTTATTGATGTTGCATGTATTTTGAAATGGGCCTATGGGCCATCTTGTTATCTGAATAAGGGCTAAGGCCCGGTTTATTATGTCTGAAAAGGGCTCTAGTCCAGTACCACTATTACACGAATGGGCTTAGGCCCAATAGGCTTGAGTGACTTGGGCTTTGAATGGGTTTTCCTTACACATTGAGTTTCCCAAACTTACCCTTTTATTTTCATCCACAGAAATCCCCAACCATAGTGGGCTTGGAGTCGTGAGGGAATTGAGTGGCCACCGTTTTGAAAGTTTGGTTTTCTTCCGTGAACTGGACATCCTATTATTTACGTTGAGGTTTGGGTTTTAAATGTAATAAGGCGGTTAATTATTTTGATGGTTTTAATATGTATTACTAAGATAGGTATTACTTATTTTAACTGTTGAAATTGGATAGCTTTAGGCGCTTTTAAAAAAAAAAACAATTGATTTCAAAATAACACGACAACAAGCAAAGCTTCCTCAATGAAAGTATTTTCCAAAATTAATCACTTTTCCTAAAAATGACTTAATCAAATCGGTTTCCTAGAAATATCCATGACGTTAAGGTGTGGCAATGGTTGTATGCTTGTCTAGGATTAGATCCGAAGGGAGTTTGGTACTTAAGCAGTCCGATGGACTCACCACCACTTTTCCAGTTTCCTACCTGGTGCACAGCTTCCATTCACTTTAACCTATAATGAAATTATCTTTTAAAACACTAAGTAAGTTTTTCTGGATCAACAATATAAAATGTTTTGAACACTTCGATGTGGCATGTCGGATCCGGTCATAACGTCTGGGCCGAGTTTGGGGTGTTACATTTAGTGGTATCAGAGCCTAGGTTGCAATAACTCAGCTGTGGAATGGGTTTACAAAAATAAATATTTTCAAAAAAAAATTATAAAGATTGCGAAAAACGCGATTTTCAAAATTTAGATCTTTAGAAGGTGACATTCCGAATCTCCGGCTCAAGTCTGTATGTATTCTGAATTTTTCTGAATATTTTCCTGAATTATCTGTCTGTACTGAAACCCTACTAGGACACTCTAGATAGGATGATACTGAAACCATAGGAATATTTGATAAGAGACTGAAATTGTAGCTAGACTCCGATTCTGCGAAAACAAACTCTGAATTACTGTCTGATTCATAAAACATCCGTAATAAACACTGGAATATTGAATTAATGTATAAAAATTTGTAATCGGATAATACGATATGAGTACAAGAGCCGCTCGTGGAAGAGGCTGTGGACGAGGCCGAGGTAGTACTCAAGTTGGATCTTCGTCTTCTGAACACATACCCGCTGGAGTAGCACGACCACCACTGGTGGATGAGAATGGGCCGTATGATCGGGCCGCGGAGGATGATGCCCTGTCACAGGCAATGCTTTGTGTTCTGGAAAGGGTTGCCGGGGCATGTACGGGCAATGAAGTTCGGGGATCTATTTCTGAATGACTTCGGGCTAACGGAGCGGAGATCTTTAGGGGCGTGTCTGGTATCGCCTCGAATGTGGCAGAATATTGATTGGAGGCCACAGAACGGATTATGGACAACTTGAACGCGCTCCGAGGAGATTATGAGTGGGGTATCTGTACTAAGTCCTTTGGGTCACTTTCGGTTAGGGTAGACAAAGCGATAGGGATGTACCTTTAGAAACTCAAGGTAGGATTTTCCCTGGAGATCTGATGGAGTTACCGTTCGGAGAGTTTGATCTCATTTTAGGAATGGACTGGCTTGTTAAGCATAAAGTGACCCTGGATTGTGCTACTAAACGAATGGTGTTAAGGACCACAAAGGATGAGGAGGTTATGGTGATAGGTGAGCGAAGGGATTATTTGTCCAATGTGGTGTCGGCATTAAGAGCCGAAAAGTGGATTCGGAAAGGTTGTGAGGCCTATTTGGCATTTGTAAGTCAGTCGGAAGAAGAGGGACTAACAGTGGATAAGGTTAGGACTGTAAAGGAGTTCTAAGATGTTTTTCCAGAGGAGCTTCCAGGATTGCCTCCGAATCGAGAAGTGGAGCTTGGAATCGACTTATTGCCTGGAACGGCACCAGTGTCTATCGCACCGTATAGAATGGCACCGAAGGAGTTGGTGGAGCTAAAGGCACAAATTCAAGAGTTGTTGGATAGGGGCTTCATTAGGCTAAGCGTGTCTCCATGGGGAGCACCGGTGCTATTTGTGAAAAAGAAGGATGGTACGATACTAATGTGCATTGATTATCGCCAGTTGAACAAACTGACGATTAAGAGTAAGTATACACTTCCAAGGATTGATGATCTGTTCGACCAGCTTAGAGGAGCTTCTGTATTTTCCAAGATCGACCTTCGATTTGGATATCATCAGTTAAGGGTCAAGGAGGCAGATATCCATAAGACAGCATTCAGGACTCGGTATGGTCATTACGAGTTCTTGGTTATGCCATTTGATCGATTTAACGCTCTGCGGTGTTTATGGATCGATGAATCGTGTGTTCCAACCATTTTTAGATCAGTTCGTAGTCGTCTTTATTGACGATTTCCTGGCATATTCTAAAACTGAAGCGAAACATGATGAACATCTCCGTATTGTGCTGCAAGTGCTGAGAGAGAAGGAACTGTATGGAAAGTTTAGTAAGTGTGAATTTTAGTTGCGAGAAGTGGATTTTCTAGGTCATGTGGTTTCTGCTGAAGGAATTAAAGTGGATCCTCGAAAAGTTTAGGCAGTTCTGGGATGGAAGCCACCAAAATCAGTATCATAAATTCAGAGTTTTCTGGGTTTGGCAGGCTATTACTGTAACAGCCCTAATTTGACCCTAGTCGGGATGTGGTTTCGGGACCACAAAACCGAGTCATAAAATTTAGTTAAAATTTTATTTGCATACCTTATATGTGTGGTAGTACTAGTATAAAAATTTGGTGATTCAATTTTTATCTTAGGAATGTGAATCTTGCTCGAAAGGATTTAGTTGAGAGACTTAGAAAATTTGATAGGTAAATAAGTGAGGACCAAATAGTATGGAATTATGAAAAGTTGGGTTTGCATGTCAAAATGCCCCAAACTAAGTTGAGTGGTAGGCCAAGCATGGCTTCATCTTTCCAAGATCATGTTGTTATAATTATTTAATGTTGGTAAGATATTAAAATAGAGGAAATAAAGATTAATGATAGGAAAATGAACAAAAAAAAAGGTGTTCATCCTTGCTACCTCTTAGCCGAAAAACCAAGTGAAAGGAAAAGAGAAAAAGCTTTGGAGAAGTCGGCCATACTAGTATCCAAGTTGAGGTATGTTGGAGTTATTCCTTTAAATTCATGTGTATTGTTGGTTGTTAGTTTGAATTCTATCTAACCCATGGTGGGATTTGGGGTTGTTGGAGAGTTGGGATTTGACAAAAAAAAATTAGTAGATACCTTGATGCTATTGACATGTTAGTTGTGTGGATGAACTAAGTTGCTTGTTATGTTAGCATGAAAGTGAAGATGTTAGTCTTTTGTTGGAGGTGAAGCTATGCTAGATTGGAAAAAAAAAAGGGGTTGGTCAAGTGTGCATTAGAAGAATTTAGGTGTTTAGATGATGTTATAGATGACACTATACATATATACATATTCGCCATCAAAGGGAGTACATAGGTGAGGTTGAGTCAAATTTTTTGTGCACAATCGGTATGTATATATATATATATATAAGTATGCCCATTCATGATGTTACCTTTAATCATGTGTATAAACTACTAAATGAGTAATTAGTAAGAGAGGTTGCGAATCTACAAATATACATATGCATGTGTAATTGAAACTATAAATGTATAGCAAGATGATTAAACTAGTTTATTTATCTATTAAGCCGAGAAGTTAAAGAAGGAGAAACAAGCAAGGGCAAAGCCAAGGACATCGAGTAGCCGGTCGGAACTGTTATACTCAACACAAGGTAAGTCTTTAAGCACTTGTTGTGAGAACTCCTTGGATAGATATTTTTGAGTGATTCTCCTACTTATTAATATGATTATATGTACAAATTGAATTTAGTAAATTGCTTTACCATGATGAATTGACATAAGGCACAATGTGTGCAAAGACTATGTGGCACTATGTGTGCCGATTGGAAGGTTGAGGCATGAGGCTATCTCAAATGCACTAAGTGTGCGATTTACTATGGCACTATGTGTGCGATTCACTATGGCACTATGTGTGCGATTTACTATGGCACTATGTGTGCGATTCACTATGGCACTATGTGTGCGATTTACTATGGCACTATGTGTGCGATTCACTATGGCACTATGTGTGCGATTTGCTATAGCACTATGTGTGCGATTTGCTATAGCTCTATGTGTGCGAACATAATAAGCACTATGTGTGCCACATTCGGTTGTGGAAATAAATTGTGCATGAACGAGGTAAGTGATTGAGTTACTAACTAAATATCGAATTGGGATTGTACGGTGTACGCATAAAATTATCTAGTGCATTGTTGTTCCAACTTGAGGAAACGGATCCAAATCGATTCAATGACTTGGCGTTTGATTTGGTTGAAGGATTGGGCATGAGATCGAACCAAAAATTTTAGAAATTGCAGATAGTTTGTTATGGCTGGAAACATCTATTTTGTATTATTTGATTATTCACTTATGATTGTTATTGTTGATGGTAGAGTAGTGCTTACGACTTCTCGAGTTATGTACTCATTTGGTGTGCTTATTTGTTGTTTATTTAGGTTCTTGATCCATTTTGCGTTTCGGGACTGTCATCGAAGTCATCACATCGTCTAGCGACTTTTTGGTATCTTCTTCTTAGATGGTTTAAGAAAACATTTCGGCATGTATAGGCTATTATGTTTTGGTTGAACTTGGTATGTAAAATATTGAATAGCCATGCGAAAATGGCTTATAAATGTTTTGAGCATAATGTTATAATCTTTTGGTATGTATATGCTCATTAAGAGGCATGGAAGTGTTTGGCAATGACCAGCCATTAGAATGGGTCATCATGCTTATATTTTGGACCATATATGAAAAAGGGTGGTTGAATCATAGAAGCTATGTGTCAGATGAGAAAGTCTACCCTAGAAAATGATGCTGGCAGCAACAGTGACGTGGATGTGAAAAATCACTAAAAATAGTAGGAATGGAATTAAATAGTGAATAAATTATGTAAATGAACCTTGATGAATCTATTTTCATATGGAGGAAACGAAACGGTTATATGAGTTGTATGTTAAGAGATTTTGGGTTTTAGTGAAACAGGGCCAGAATGGTTTCTGGATTCCCTGTTCCGACTTTGAAAATTCATTATAAATTAACCAGAAATAATTAGGAGTCATACCATATATGTATAAATTCTTCCTTGAGTCTAGTTTCTATAGAAACAAACGGTACCAGTATTAAAGCCCTGCACAGGGAGTTATTCGAGTTGTAATGCATGAAGGTCAGTGTAGTCGGCCCCTGTAACATGGGAGAGTTTAACTAATAAACTGTACTAATTGGCTTGACCAACAATTCTAGAAAAAAATATGTAGATGGGAATATGAGTCTAGTTTCAGAAAAAAGTTACAAAGCTGATTTTCGAGTTGTAAAACTCAAGTTATGATTTTTGAAGCGACTAGCACACAGATTGGTAGCTTGTCTGGAACTTCTCAATAAGTGGTTTGAAGTCTGTTGACACCTCGTGCTCGACTCCGGCGACGGTCTCGGGTTAGGGGTGTTACAATTACTGAAGGTTCGTAGAAGGATTTTCTCTGATTGCTGCACCATTGACAAAACTGTTAAGGAAAGGGGTAGCATTTGTCTGGACTGAGAGTCAGCAAAAAGCTTTTGACCATTTGAAAAAGGTATTGACTGAAGCACCAGTGTTGATTCAACCGGAGTCTGGGAAGGACTTCACTGTGTATAGCGATGCGTCACATGTGGGGTTAGGATGTGTACTGATGCAAGAGGGTAAGGTGGTCGCTTATGCTTCGCGGCAGCTTAAGTCTCATGAAACGAACTACCCTACGCATGACTTAGAGCTAGCAGCAGTGATTTTCGTGTTGAAAATCTGGAGACATTACTTATATGGAGAAAAGTGTATCATATACACGGACCATAAGAGCCTAAAGTATCTGTTAACTCAGAAGGAGTTAAACCTTAGGCAACGAAGATGGGTAGAGTTGCTTAAGGATTATGACTGTTCGATTGAGTACCACCCAGGTAAGGCTAACGTGGTGGCTGATGCGTTGAGTCGAAGGGTTGTTTCTGATTTGAGAGCCTTGTTTGCACGTTTGAGTCTGTTTGATGATGGAAGTCTGTTAGTAGAATTGCAAGTGAAGCCTATTTGGACTGAGCAGATTAAAGAAAAACAGTTGAAGGATAACTCGTTGGTTCTTCGGTTTCAGCAAGTTGAGAAGGGTGAGAATGAGGATTTTGGACTGAATATGAAGGAGTTTTATGCTTCCGAGGAATAATTTGTGTTCAAGGACTCGACTTGAGACAGTCAATATTGAAGGAAGCTCATGGGGACTTTGTGCCATGCATCTGGAGGGAATAAGTTGTATCACGACTTGCGAGAATTGTCTTGGTGGCACGGGCTTAAACGAAGTGTGAGTTCGTGAGGAAATGTCGACATGCCGACAAGTGAAAGTGAACATCAATTTCCTTCTGGATTACTGCAACCGGTGAAAATTCCATTGTGGAAGTGGGAGAGAGTCACTATGGACTTTGTGAGTAGGCTACCTTTGACACCCACCAAGAAAGATTCTATGTGGGTAGTAGTGGATAGGTTAACAAAATCTGCCCATTTCATACCAGTTCGTACTGATTACTCCCTGCAAAAGTTGGCTAGGTTGTATGTGGCAGAGATAGTGCAACTACATGGAGTGTCAGTGTCGATTATTTCCGACCAAGACCCTAGGTTTACATCTCGATTCTGGAAGATGTTGCAGGAGGCATTGGGTACACATTTGGATTTCAGAGGATATGTTAAGGGGTTGTATCATCGATTTTCGTGGGAGTTGGGAGGACTACTTGCCATTGGCGGAGTTTGCATACAATAACAGCTACCAAGCAAGTATTCAGATGGCTCCATATGAGGCACTTTATGGGCGAAGATGTCGTACGCCTACGTGTTGGACAGAGTTGGGTGAACGACAAGTGCTTGGTTCGGAGTTGGTGGTAGATACTGAAAGTAAGGTTAAGTTGATAAGAGATCGATTAAAGGAGGCATCTGATAAACAGAAGTCGTATGCGGATCTAAAGCGCAAAGAGATAAAGTTCGTAGTTGGGAATATGGTTTTCTTAAAGGTTTCACCTTGGAAGAAGATCTTGAGATTCGGCAAGAAAGGCAAATTGAGTCCGCGGTTTATAGGGCCTTATCGAGTTCTTAAGCAGGTAGGGCCAGTAGCGTATCAGTTAGAATTACCACCAGAGTTAGACAGAATCTATGACATTTTTCATGTGTCTATGTTAAGATGATATCGATCGGATCCCTCACATGTTGTGCAGTGGAGGATATTGAAGTAAGGACTGATTTGACCTTTGAGGAAGAACCCATACAAATTTTAGATCGAGAGGTTAAAGTTCTAAGAAGGAAGTCGGTTCCGTTGGTAAAAGTACTATGGCGTAATCATAGAAGGGAAGAAGCTACTTGGGAATCAGAAGAGACTATGCGTCAACAATACCCTCAACTATTTGGATCAGGTAAATTTCGAGGCCGAAATTTCTTTAAGGAGGGTAGAGTTGTAACGCCTCAATTTTCACAAATTCTGTGAATGTTGGCATAGGTTTAATTATGTTAGTGGGCCTCTAGAAGGCCCAAGCTTAAGATAGAACCCGGTAATTTTAGTTAATTTTTGTTCCATAAGAAAAAGGGAGTGAAATTATGAAATAGGGCATATGTGAAAATGTTTGAAAATGCTATAGGCTAATTTGTAGTGGCCAAATAAATAGTAGTGCAAAATAGTAGGATTTGCATGTCAAATTCCCCACTTTTAATGTAGTGGCCGGCCAAGGTGATGGATAGTTGATAATGTATGATTTTAGCATTTTAATAGTTAATGGATGATGGGCATGGTAAGCATTATAGGCATATTTTTATTGGAATTATGGCATGAGTATGGCACAAATATTAGTATATTATTTATGTGTCATAAAATGTTGAGTGATAAGAATAACAAAAGGAAGTAAAGGAAGGTTTTTGTTCATTCTTTGTTCTTCATAGCTTAATTTGAGAGAGAGCAAATAGGGAGGAAACCCTTGAATATTCGGTCACTAGGAGGGGGAAAATTGAAGGTAAGTTCTTGGTACTTTGCTTCTATCTTGATGTTCATGAGTTCTTCTTGATTCTACCCTAACTCATGAAGCATATTTTGGTTTTTGGTTGTTGTTTCATGTTCTTTTGATGAAAAATGGAAGATAGGTGAAGTTGAGCCAAACAAATGAGCATGCATGTGCCTTAGATGCTAAGGCAAAAATTGGCTAACATGTTGTGCTTTAAAATGATGAAATGGAGATTATACTTAAGTAAAATCATAGATATGTGATGATTGATTGGTGATATACATGTTTAAATAACAAGCATGCAAGTTAGGTGTGAAAGAGTGATTTGGTAATAAATCTGCTTGGGACAGCAGCAGTAATGTGACTTTGGAAAATCACCATAAATTGTAGGAGATGAATTAGAAGCTAAATAAATTATGTAATTAAATCTTAATGAGTCTAGTTTCAAATGAAATAAACGAGAACATATTTTGAATTCTGTACAATGATAAATTTGATTTGAAATGAAGAATGGTTAGATTAGTCAAACAGTGAAACATGGGAAACTTTAAGAAACATATGGTATTGATTGGCCATACCAAAAATTCTGAAAATTTTATGGATAGAAGATATATGAGTCTATTTTTAGGGAAAATTAACGGCACTTGATTTGGAGTTTCGTAGCTCCAGTTATAAATGATTTAGTGACTGTTGCTCAGGAAGACAGCTTGCAGTGAAATTATGATTATGTGGTAAACATTGAAAAAAATTTGTTAATGAGTTGCTTATTGATTTCTTATAAGCTTACTATGATCTATAGGTGTGGTTGGCCGAATATTGTAAGGGGTTAATCGTAGTTTGTATTTGAATAGTTAGATTAACGTGTTAGTAATCCAATTGTAGGCGGTTCGTGTGTGTATCTCGTCAAGATATCATCGCAAAATGTGTGTAACTAACACCTCTTTCTTAGTCTAGATCGGCGAAGTTTAAAAGTTGAAATGCCGAAAACCGTATTTTGTAGATTTGTGAGTGTGCGAATGCTCATGAGGTAAATCGATTAATGTTTTTGGTAAGCTGCAAAATTTGGACCAAAGTGTATGATTTACGTGCCTCGATATTTTTGGGCTTAATGGGCCAAAATTGGAATGATGGGCCAACGGCCCAATTCGGTAAGAACCCTTGGTACGTGATTCGTTAGTACGTGAAAAGTAGGAATATGCATGAAAACCCTAAAATAGATAAATTACTGAAATACCTTTAAAAGTGGAAAATTTACGCTTTACCCCTAGTAGATAAATTACCAAATACCCCTAGGGTTAAATTGACCTAAATGCATGTTTGATGTTGTTATTTATTGCATGCCATGTTGTTATTATCGATGCATGGGATTGGGATATTGACGGAGGAAGTACTGAAAGTGGCTTGTCCACGTACTAGAGGCTTTGCCTCAATTTATCGATAATCGAGCGACAAGGTCAGAATCGTGGAGTGTTGAAATTTGGGTGGGTTGAGCTATTCCCACATAGAGTGTAGGGCTGGTACGGTGGAGTGTAGTGGTTGGTGGGTTGAGTAGTCTCCCAAATGGGCTTGCATATGTTATTGATGTTGTATGTATTTTGAAATGGGCCTATGGGCCATCTTTATTATCTGAAGGCCCGGTTTATTGTAATCAAAAGGGCTCGGTCCATTACCACATTACTGAATGGGCTTAGGCCCAATAGGCTTGAGCTGATTTGGGCTTTGAATGAGTTTTCCTTACATACTGAGTTTCCCCAAACTCACCCTTTTATTTTCATCCACGCAGGAAATCCCCAACCATAGTGGGCTTGGAGCTGTGAGGGAATTCGGAGTGGCCACCCGTTTTGAAAGTTTGGTTTTCTTCTGGTGAACTGGACATCCTATTATTTACGTTGAGGTTTGGGTTTTTAAATGTAATAAGGCCGGTTAATTATTTTGATGGTTTTAATATGTATTACTAAGATAGGTATTACTTATTTTAACTGTTGAAATTGGATAGCTTTAGGGCGCGTTTTAAAAAAAAAAAACAATTGATTTCAAAATAACACGACAACAAGCAAAGCTTCCTCAATGAAAGTATTTTCC
Source organism: Gossypium arboreum (assembly GCF_025698485.1). NCBI lineage: Eukaryota > Viridiplantae > Streptophyta > Magnoliopsida > Malvales > Malvaceae > Gossypium > Gossypium arboreum. Next base: position 56,241,972 of record NC_069075.1, read on the forward strand.
AAAATTAATCACTTTTCCTAAAAATGACTTAATCAAATCGATTTCCTAGAAATATCCATGACGTTAAGGTGTGGCAATGTTTGTATGCTTGTCTAGGATTGGATCCGAAGGGAGCTTGGTACTTAAGCAGTCCGATGGACTCACCACCTCTTTTTCGGTTTCCTACCTGGTGAACAGCTTCCATTCACTTTAACCTATAATGAAATTATCTTTTAAAACACTAAGTAAGGTTTTTCTGGATCAACAATATAAAATGTTTTGAACACTTCGATGTGGCATGTCGGATCCGGTCATAACGTCTGGGCCGGGTTTGGGGTGTTACAAGCACGTATTGCATACGTTCTTTCCGGGGCACGATTATCTGGTTTTGAGCGTCTTTAGTCACGACTCAACTACCACTAGCACTCCCAGGGTATCTCGGAGGTCTACCTCGTAGAATGGGAGCACCCGACTTCAGAGCTATTTCCTCATCTTTTTCAGCTCGTTCCAGGCAGTCTCTGAGAAAACGATCAAGGGAACCATATCTAAAACACGTGCCGCTCTTCATTCGGCACTCTCCGAAGTGAAATTTGTTGTATCTCTTACACTTCGATTTTTGATCATCTACACTCCCCACACTAGTTACCATCGGGGAGGAAGATCTTTGACCTCGTCGATTAAAGCTTCTTGATCTACCCGAATATCCCACTGATGAAGTGAAGCATTCATGCTGGCTCCTGGCTTTCTTCATGGAGAACGACAGTGTTTTACCGCTAGGCCTCTTGCTCGCAATTTGAGCCTCTCTCTTAGCTTGTTTTCTTTCATTATCAAGTTTTTTAATTTATTCAATTTAGTCCCTAATTTTCAATTGGACATCTTATACTTAGAATTTCTTCATGAAACTTTAACACATACATATACTCATATTCTATGCCTCATAATAATCATAAAATAAATATTTTGATGTCAGATTTGTGGTCCCAAAACTACTATTCTGACTAGGCTCTATTTCGGGATGTTATGATAACGTGGTAATTAACTTACCATTCATTTATATTCAAGATAAACATGCATGGCACATTCAATCAATTTGGTCATGAGCCCTAACACATATCCTCATCACCTTTGTTAGTTTTACCTTCCATATAAACATCAAGAAACATGTATAGGTTTAACAATAACTAGGTTTCCATATACTTATGCTTTTTTCATCATGTATTCATATAACAAATACAAATCATATTATTGAATTTCAAATAAATTTTCATAATAATTTGTCTCGAGTTCAGTTTATTTCATGCCAGGACTTTATCAATTAATTCATTTGAAATATCGGTAGCTACAGGGTAGTACACTCGAGGTGTACAAATCTAAATTCATAAATGAACACATTCTTAAAATCAATTCCATGTTCATATATCATCATCTTGTATTTTCACATATCATGTATCATCATTTTTATGTATTTCAGGGAGATATGTCTGTTAACTCATTTCGTGCTCATATCTTCCCATGTCAGGATTATGCTCATTGAATTTATTTGAAATATCGATACTCGAAGTGTACAAATTAGAAACTATCAATTCGTATTTGGGAGTGCTTATTAGAGCACATAATCAGGACACCCTCTCTCGAGCCATATAACAGGTAGCTCACAAAGAGCCATATCGGGAAGCTTATTCGGGCTATACAATGGGAAGCTTATAAGAGCCATAATCAGGAAGTTCACAAAGAACTTTTAATTGGGAAGCTCACAAAGAGCCTATCGGGAAGCTCATAAAGAGCCATGTAACGGGAAGCTTCGGATAGCCATTGTCGAAACCATTTTTTTCTTTGAAAACGGTCGAATTTTATTTTAAGAAAACAAAAAATGTGGGAGTCGCCACCAATCTTTTTTATGACGTGTGATCGGGTCACCTTATGATTGATCGTTTTAATAAAACACTTTGATTTACTAAAACAACAAATTTGGTTTACGAAATTCGAGAAAACAGGTTCGGGAGTCGATTATGTACGAGGAAGGATTAGCGCCCTCGTAAAGCCCAAAATTGGTACCTAATTGATTAATTAATGTCTTAATACCAAGAGTTGAAAACTCGAAAAGAAATTTAAAATATGATCCCCTTTTTATTAATGTTGCCTTTTTTTAAAAAAAATGCTGGAATAAATTGAAACAAGCATTAAAGGCCCTCTAGTCTCGAGATAACAAAATGTCACATCCCGTAAGTTAGGACAGGATATTTGAACCCTTTAAATAAGCTTGCCTTTTAATTGTTTTATTTTAAAAATCATTCATTGATTTTTGAAAGGATATTCAGTCGTTTAGATCTGGCGAGGAAAATTAGAATCCCATAAGTTAAGGTACGACTTTCTCAAGTTTCTAAACGCAGAATATTGCCTCTATTTTATTTAAAATTCATATATTTTAAAATTTAAGATGATATTTGGCTATTTAGGTTCAACGAGAAAAATCAAAACCCTGTAAGTTAGGGTATAATTTTTCGAATCTCCAAAATACGAAACATTGTCTTATTTCAAGATTTTCCTTTTTATGAATTTGGAAAAAAAGAAAAAAAATCTATGAAATATTTAAAAAGATATACGATTAATCGATTATATTAAAAAAATCGTTTAAACCGTGAAAAGTCATGCATGACTAATAATGATAGTGCAACATACATTTGAAGTAATAATGACATAATATTGCATAAAAAATAACACATGGCATTGACATTAACGAATCATGATGTTAACAAGCATAAACAATAACAAGAATAATAATGTAAATGATAATATAGGGATAATAATAATAATAATAATAATGACATAAGTAACAACCACAATAATAATAATAATAATAATAATAATAATAATAATAATAATAATAATAATAATAATGACATAAGTAACAACCACAATAATAATAATAATAATAATAATAATAATAATAATAATAATAATAATAATAATAATAATAAAATCTAAATTTTGAAATATATGTTGAAAATAGTAAATAAGCAAAATAAATAAAAAGAAAAATGCATAATAAAAGAAAATAATAAATAATAAATAAAAATGTGAAAACGAAATAAGGAAATATTAAGTAAATAAAATAAATAAATAAGACATTTGCTTAAAAAAAGACTAAACAAATAACATTAAATTCAAATAAGTAAAAAAAGATAAAACAGTAGATAATATTAATTTTAAACATTTAAAAGTAAAAGAATAATAAACGAATAAATAAATAAATAAAACAAATATACGTAACATTAATATTTAAATAATTAAAAAGGTAAATGAAAAATAAATAAGCAAACAATTTAAATTAATCCAACAACAAATAATTAAAGGAGTATTAAAATTACAACAATTTAAAATTAATAATAATAATAATAATAATAATAATAATAATAATAATAATAATAATAACAATAACAGTATCAATAAGGGGATTAATTTGAAAGCTAAATAGGGCTTGGGGTAAAAATAGAAATAAAATAAAGCAAAAAGACCGAATTGTAATGCGTTATTAAAAGGGAGGGACCATCGGGGAAATTATTCCCCCACCCCAAAATGCGCAACTTCACGGAGGACTAAATTGAAAACAAAATAAAATTTTCTGGTATAAATTAAAAAAAACGGATTTGAAAACCAAGAAAATGCGGGAGGGCTAAACGTGCAAATATCCCATTTGAACAAAACACGCCAATCCCTCCTTGGAGCGGGTCAGATTTCGGGTCAAGGGCAAAACGACACCATTTTGGTGCCTGGAGAAATAGGCCAAAACGATGTCGTTTTGAAACCATTATATAAGTCAAATTTTTTTTAAAAAAATCATTTCACTTCTCTTTTTTTAAAAAAAAAAACTTCTCAAAAACTCTCTCTCACTCTCTCCCTCCCCTCTAAGTCCGGCCATGGCTCCGGCCACTGGACCACCGTGACAACTGCCGATCGTCGGAGACGGCGCCACCGTCTGCGGTGGCCTGAAGAAAAAAAGTCTCATTTTTTGGGTTTTTTGACTTCCTGGACCCAAAAAACATTGTTTTTCATCGGAAACGACGAACATCAGCCTCTTACGGCGAAGCTCACGCAAGAAAGGTAAGATTTCGACTCTCTTTCCCCTTTTTAGTCTATTTCTATGAAAAAAACAAGTAAAGGAAAAAAAAGAAAAAATAAATAAATAAAGCAAGATAAATGAACAACCTTTTCAAAGTTTCTTTGTTCTTGTTATTTTGATTTCGTGTGTAAAAACATACATTGGTTGCTTTTGGGCTTTATAGCCGAGGGAAAAATCGAAAAAAGAAAAAAAATACAAGCTTTTTATTATGGTCCTTTTCTATGTTGTCGTTTGTCCTTTTTTTGCAATTACGAAGCCGATGTGGCGGTGTATTGAGGCGAGGGAGAGGAAAGCTGGTGGCCGTACGTGGGGAGCGGCGCTAAGGGAATCCTAGGGTTCTTCTGAAAATTTGATTGGTGTTTGGGGCCTGGGGTATTTTGGGCTGCTTGGGTTAATTGAGTTAGATTTAGTTTAGGGATTGGATTGGGCTTGTAATGGACTGATGTATTTTGGACTTAATTATTTGGTTTAATTATTTTTTTGGGCCCAAGCAAAATTGGCCTATTACAGCTGCCCCTCTTTGCTCATTGTCGTGTAACGAGAATGGAGCAAAGACTATAAAAGGTCCAATTTTGGCTGGACCTGCTGAGTCTCGGTGCTTCTTTTCTTTTTCTTCAAGTAACCTCATTCCAATCCATTGTATCTTCAGAGGTATAGGAATTGGTGCTTCGATCCGCTCTAATGTAATTTCATGGAAAAGAGATTTTTAGCTTCAATCTACTCTGCTGAAACTTAAAAGGGATAAGAATTGGTAATTTCAACCTGCTCCACTGCAACTTCAGGAGGATAAGGTTTGCGTATTTTTATCCTGCTCTATTGCAACTTCAGAGAGATAAGGATTGTGGCTTCGATCTGCTCCAATGTAATTTCAAGGAGAAGAGATTTGTAGCTTCTATCTACTCCACTGGAACTTCAAGGAGGTAAGAATTGGTAATTTCAACCTACTCCACTGCAACTTTAAGAAGATAAGGTTTGCGACTTGTAGCTTTAATCTTTTTCGCTGTAACTTCAAGGAAATAAAATTCGCTGCCTTCAGTTTGCTCCTATGCAACTTTAGGGAGATAAGGCTGGTGGCTTCGATCTGCTCCACTGTAACTTTAGGAATATAAGATCCGCCATAATTTGTAACTTCAATTTGTTCCATTGCAACTTCAGGGAAATAAGATTCGCTGTCTTCAGTATGCTCCACTGTAACCTCAGGGAGATAAGGCTGGTGGCTTCAATCTGCTCTACTGCAACTTCAGGAAGATAATATTCGCCATCTTCGAACTACTCCACTGCAACTTCAAGGAGATAAGATCTATGACTTCAATCTGCTCCACTGCTACTTCAAGAAGATGAGATTTGTAGATTCATCGATCTTATTACACCGTCCTCTAGGGGACATGACCCGTAGAATCAATTTCATGGGCCTATGCTTATGCCAAATGATTAAAATGCTATGATCTGAATGAATCGAATGCTCCTAACTAGATGTGTATGAATGATATTTGCATGAATGTAGAATATCATTAGAATAATCCCTTTACTCAGCTGGTATCTTTGACAGAAAATTCGAAGAAATAATCACCATTTGCTCAGCTAGTTTGCTCCACTGCAACTTCAGGGAGATAAAGTTTATGGTTTCATCTATCTATGCCACTGCAACTCAAGGGTATATGGTTTGTATCATCTCCAATCCATCCCACTGCAACTCAGGGGTATAGGATTTGTATCTTCTTCAATCAATTGATCTGGGTAACATGAACATATGTGTATGCAGGAATGTAGAATGTCATTTTTTTCGAGAATGATCCCATTTTAATGCTTGGGTTATTCGTCGAGGTTGTATCACCAATGCAATATCTTGTCTTCTCGTTCAACTGATATCTTTGACAGAAAATTTGAAGAGATAGTCATAATTTAGACTCCTCTTTCTCAAACATTTCCAATCCTTAGGTTTGGTGAGTTCTAAACAACAGTCCTGTTTCAGGTTCTCGTACTATTTAGAAGCCTTCAGAGTAATATGCATAACTTCTTTTGTAAAAGTTTTATTAGTCCATTTAATCATTATTTCAATGCAAAATGCTTGAAAAAGATCATTACAATTAACAAGAAGGAAATTGATTGGCAGCATAGCTCTAAATGAAAAAATTAATCAAAGATAGAAAATGCAATAAGAAGGAAATTAAGTTGAAATGAATAAGTTAATCAAAGATAGCAAATGTAATAAGAAAGAAATTGATTGGGAGCATAGCTCAAAATGAATACAATAATAAAGGATAGCAAATTCAATATGGGTAAGATGAAAACTAGGTGCCTCAGATATCGCAGTCTGAGCTTCTCTGTACGAACTTCTTGAGGATCATTTTGAGCTCGACACGTGTTTAGGAGATCTAGAGTACTTTGTCGATGCCTCAAGATGCTCCTCCTTGTTAATTTAGGCATAGCAAGACTACTGCATGCCCTACTTTTTATTTGAATTGCCTTTTACGAGTTTTCAATTCAAAACCCCTTTGGTCTCAAGGCACCCTTTGCGGGTTTTCGCCTTAGCCTCTCCTTTTTTTTTATCTTCCTTTTCCTTTTTTTGTTTTTTTGTTTTTTTTAATTTTTGGAAAACTTTTGACTGAATTTGAATTTATAGGATTAGGCAGGTTCTTGCCATCCATCTCAGTTAAAATCAACGCTTTTCCAGAGAATGCCTTCTTTACCACATAAGGTCCTTCCTAATTCGGCATCCACTTTCCTCTAAAGTCCTTTTGTATATGAAGGATCCTTTTCAATACTAAATCCTTCTCATGGAATTCTCTGGGGAAAACCTTCTTGCCATAAACTTGCATCATTCATTTTTGATACATTTGACCATGATGAATACTTTCAAACTCTTTTCTTTAATCAGGTTCACTTGATCATATTAAAACTGGACCCATTCTGCTTCATCCAATTCTTGACTCAATCGAAGCTTGGAGAGAAGGAATCTTGACTTCAATGGGCAAAACTGCTTCCATTACATAAACCAATGAGAAAGGTATTAGCCCGGCGAAGGTCTTGGCCGACGTTCGATAAGCATAGAGGGTAAATGGTGACTTCTTATGCCAATTTTTACAAGTCTAGGTCATTTTCCCACGATTTTTTTTATTTTTTTTCTTGTTTTTATATTTTTTGCTTTTTCTTTTTTTGGCTGCCTCTGCTGCACCATTCATTTTAGGGTGATATGACATTTGATCTTAAGCAGACTGCAAACTTTTGATATCATGCTATTATGCATTATTAGATATAATCTTTTCTGGCATTCCTTGTCGGCTCCCTTTTTTTTTTGGAATTTGATGATTGTCGAATTCGTAACATTAGCATATGAAGCGATTTTCACCCATTTAGTGAAGTAATCGACGACCATAAAGATGACGGTGTCTGCTAAAAGATTTTGACAAAATCGGCCTAATAACATCCATGCCCTACATAGAGAAAGTCTATAAAGAAATGAAGGAGGCACATGAATCTTGTCTCCATAAATTTGGCATTTACGGCATAACTGATGCGATCCCCTTCCATGGTGGACCAGCAGTACCCGAACCTCATGATTTGCCTGGCCATTGTAAAACCATTAGCATGTGTTGTTCAGACAACCTTATGGACCTCTTCTAAGATTTTCTTAGCCGTAACAGCATCCACACGTCTTAATAGCCCAGGCGTATTTTGATACAATCATGCGAAAGTATCTTTGAATTCTTGAAATAACTCAATGACGTCTCGCTTTGTCTCTATGGTGATATAGGCTCCGATGTTCACCGCTTTCTCTTCTCCTAGGCTCACGATGTCCATTGACCCTTTGTAAGGTAGGATATATTTCTCATCTTGTTCTACCACCCTTAACAAATCATGAGATAGGCTATAATCTCTATCATCTTCAAAGTCCTAAGATCCCTCTAGACACATATCTTTCTCAAAAGCACATTCTAGGTCAGTAGCAGTGTCGCTCATATCATTGATATCTGGAGACCTGTCGTAGGTACGAAGGAATATTCCAAAGAATAAATGAATTTAAGAATAATTATTTGTATGGTATGATCATGAATGAAGAATAAAAGAATACTTGAAAGAAAGTCCAAAGAACGAAAGAATCTAAGAATAATTGTTTGTATAGAATAAAAGAATATTTGCTCAAAATGATAGCACAGTTGCATTTTATTGAAATAAAGATTTTGGACATAAACCTATTTTACAAAAGGATTCTTATTGCTTCTAGGCTTAAAGCAACAAGCGTGTTTTGAATATTACTCTAAATTGGCTCTAAGAAATACAAGGATCTCTTCCACAATCCCATTATTCAAAATATTCCCAAGTATGTAAGGGCAGACGCTTGGAAAATTCTATCCCCGGTTCCCTCTTCGGATACGTTGTTAATGTTCAGATTCCTCAATATTCCTTCTAAGCTTTTGATCTCTTCATAAAATTCAATTTTTTTATTATCCATCGAGTCTTGCACTAGGGCCCTGAACTTGATGCATTATTAGATCTCATGCCCCTCTAATAATAGTTCCTCATCCCTTCAGATCTTTCCTCTGAATCTGGTACGATTAATCATTCTTCTACCATTTTCTTCCAAACCCCTCTCAATGGGGTTTTCCATTTTCTTCCTAACCCCTCTCAATGGGGTTTTCACTTCTGCTATATTCATCTTGATTCTCTTCCCCGCATTCTCGATGATCACATTTACCCATTTTATCTGAATGGTTGGGTAACAGATTTTCTACACCAGATGGATCATTAAATTTTACAATACTTATTTTGATGAGTCTTTTGATTATCTTTTTTAAAAGCTGTGCAGTTCTCGATCGAGTGTCTCGTGATTCCCACGTGGTATTCATATTGGGCATTCGCGTCGTACCATTTGGAGAATAGAGGTTGCATTGGTTTTAGGTAGAAAGGGGATACTACATGTGTGTCAAACAAAATTTGGTACAATTCCCTATACGTGATTGGGATGGGTGAGAATCTGAGTTTTTTTTAGTTCGGTCTTGGATTAGGTTCTTGCCTTGGGGGGATCTGATGGCTAGTAATTGCCTTAACTGGCTTACGGTAATTGGCTTTGAATAGCCCTTGTTATACATACTCGTATTATTCTCTTTATTTTCCCTCTTCATTGGGGCTTTTAAAGTATTGATTTGGGAGCTCCAATTTTGTCTTTTCCATTGGTAACGATCTTCAAATTTTTTTGGGAGCTCCAATCTCTCCTTTTTTTGTTTTTGCCAGATCATCCAGATCAAGGACAACATGATTGATTAGATTATCCCCTGAACTAGAGCCTGAACCTGTCAAGAAGTTTAACGGTGTCGAAGTACTGGTCTGGTATTAGGGTCTGATGTTAACGGACACCCTTTGTGGATACACGTTTGGTTGTGCTTGGGTGTTTGTTGGGATAAAGCCTGGAGGATAAGGAGGGTCTTCATTATTGTCTCCGGAATTGACCATAGGGCTCTTTCCTTTCTCTAACCCTTCAGCCAGCAATTGGGTTAACTGGCCCATCACATTCCTTTGGAATTCTAGCATCTATCTCTCATATCTTGTTGAATTTTGGCTAATTGTTCTTGTATTTGTGTTTGTAGTTGCTTTTGCATTTCTTTTTGGAGTTGTTCTAGCCTTTCCAATCTTTGATCCATAACTTTTGTCTTGGCGCGAGTACTGTAATGATGTTTAGTCAATAAACTTTTACTGGTTTCCAAATTAACTGAAATAATTTTACTTAATTAGGGTCCTTTTATGAAAATCTAATACATATGATGCAATGTAATGCAAATGCATGGGATGAATGCAAAAAGAAAGAGAGGCGTTGATTTTGAATTCAATTCTATTAGAACAACTTTTCTAGAAAACAAATTTCTTTACATAAAGCAGATCATATGTGGCCTTGCCCTCATACTCCAGGCGAAGACATTGATCTTTTTCTTCCTATCCGGATGTTAAGATCAAATCTTGCAAATTATCCAAAAGATTATTTCCTTTTTGCTTGACCCGGGCCGCGACCCATTGCTCACTTATCCTCGCGATGCTCGTTAGCTTCTTTAAGAAAGTTGATGACTACCAAATAATCTTTGTCGGCTTGAATTCTCGGGCAGTGAAGCATAGTCGTATATTTCTCCACGGACTATCAGCCTTCTCTCGTTGTGTTTATTCGGACCATATTCAGCCGATCGTAGTATATTCCACTTTATCAAGAAATCCATTTTCCATGACAAGCTCTCTATTTAGCAACTAAACGTGAATCAACACCTCTTTTCTATGATGATGGAATGCAATCATAAACAAAACAAAACAAAACACGTCAGTACAGAAGAAATAATCAACAAATAGATCACATATTCGGGTAACCACTAGGGTTTGGAGTGGTTCTTCCTAGGGTAGGCTCCTAGGGCTCACTATATACGGTTCGGTTCTAAGGTAAGGGTACCTGAATCGGTAGATTCCTCGATCCTCACCCATTATAGGCTCATACGAACCGAGTTCAATTCAAGGGCATACATTTCTCTATGGCTATACAGAGATGAAAATCTCACGAAAACATAGGTACGGATGTATCCCGAAAGCGATCCACTATCCTATACGGAGGTGAAGACCTCACGAAGGGCTATTTTCTCACTCTCACTTAAAAGGGTAAGATCGAACGGACATGCAATGCAATAAGCAAAAACATTCCAAGACTCGAACCGATAAGCAAAAAATCACAAAATGACGGATGAAATGCAATGAAAGGATCGTAATTTTAGGTTGAATTATCAATTTTTGACCAATAAGACAAGAATTAATCAAATCACAGCTTGACTCTCTTATTGTGTCCCCAGTGGAGTTGCCAAACTATCGAAACTATTTTTTTGTTTGAAAACAGTCAACTTTTATTTTAAGAAAATGAAAAATGTGGGAGTCGCCACCAATCTTTTTTATGAGGTGTGATCAGGTCACCTTATGATTGATCGTTTTAATAAAACGCTTTGATTTACTAAAGCAACAATTTTGGTCTACGAAATTCGAGAAAATAGGTTCGGGAGTCAGTTACGTACGAGGAAGGATTAGCATCCTCGTAACGCCCAAAATTGGTACCTAATTGATTAATTAATGTCTTAACGTCGAGAGTTGAAAACTTGAAAAAAAATTTAAAATATGATCCATTTTTTATTAATGTTGCCTTTTTTCTTTTAAATGCTTGAATAAGTTGAAACGAGCATTAAAGGCCCTCTAGTCTTGAGAAAACAAAATGTCACATCCCGTAAGTTAGGACATGATATTTGAACCCTTTAAATAAGCTTGCCTTTTAATTGTTTTATTTTAAAAATCGTGCTTTGATTTTTGAAAGGATATTCAGTCGTTTAGATCTGGTGAGGAAAATTAGAATCCTGTAAGTTAGGGTACGACTTTCTCGAGTTTCTAAATGTGGAATATTGCCTCTATTTTATTTAAAATTCATATATTTTAAAAATTAAAATGATATTTGGCTATTTAGGTTCAACGAGAAAAATCGAAACCCCGTAAGTTAGGGTACAATTTCTCGAATCTCCAAAATGTGAAACATTGTCTTATTTCAATATTTTCCTTTTTACGAATTTGGAAAAAAAGAAAAAAATCTATGAAATATTTAAAAAGATATACGATTAATCGATTATATTAAAAAAATCGTTTAAACCGTGAAAGGTCATGCATGGCTAATAATGATAGTGCAACATACATTTGAAGTAATAATGACACAATATTGCATAAAAAATAACACATGACATTGACATTAACGAATCATGATGTTAACAAGTATAAACAATAACAAGAATAATAATGAAAATGATAATATAGGGATAATAATAATAATAATAATAATGACATAAGTAACAACCACAATAATAATAATAATAATATCTAAATTTTGAAATATATGTTGAAAATAGTAAATAAGCAAAATAAATAAAAAAAGTCATAATAAAAGAAAATAATAAATAAAAATGTGAAAACGAAATAAGGGAAATATTAAGTAAATAAAATAAATAAATAAGACATTTGCTTAAAAAGGACTAAACAAATAACGTTAAATTCAGATAAGCAAAAAAATAGATAAAACGAGTAGATAATATTAATTTTAAACATTTAAAAAGTAAAGGAATAATAAATGAATAAATAAAAAATATACATAACATTAATATTTAAATAATTAAAAAGGTAAATGAACAAATAAATAAGCAAACAATTTAAATTAAACCAACAACAAATAATTAAAGGAGTATTAAAATTACAACAATTTAAAATTAATAATAATAATAACAATAAGGGGATTAATTTGAAAGCTAAATAGGGTTTTGGGGTAAAAATAGAAATAAAATAAAGTAAAAGGACCAAATTGTAATGCGCTATTAAAACGGAGGGACCATTGGAGAAATTATTCCCCCACCCCCAAAACGCGTAGCTTCACCGAGGACTAAATTGAATACAAAATAAAACTTTCTGGTATAAATTAAAAATAAAAAAATGAATTTGAAAACCAAGAAAATGCGAGAGGGTTAAACGCGTAAATATCCCTTTTGAACAAAACATGCGGATCCCCTTTGGAGTAGGTCGGATTTCGAGTCAAGGGGAAAACGACGCCGTTTTAGTGCCTGGGGAAATAGGCCAAAACGACATCGTTCTGGAACCCCTATATAAGTCAAATTAAAAAAAAATCATTTCACTTCTCTTTTAAAAAAAAATCTTCTCAAAAACTTTCTCACTCTCTCCCTCCCCTCCAAGTCCGGCCATGGCTCTGGTCGCCGGCGACGGCGCCGCTGTCCGCGGTGGCCGAAAGACAAAAAGTCCCATTTTTTGGGGTTTTTTGACTTCTCGGACCCAAAAAACATCATTTTTCATCAGAAACGGTGAACCTCGGCCTCCCATGACGACGCTCATGCAAGAAAGGTAAGATTTCGACTCTCTTTCCCCTTTTTAGTCTATTTCTTTGAAAAAAACCAGAAAAGGAAAAAAAAGAAAAAATAAATAAATAAAGCAAGATAAATGAACAACCTTTTTGAAATTTCTCTGTTCTTGCTATTTTGATTTCGTGTGTAAAAACATACATCAGTTCCTTTTGGGCTTTATAGCCGAGGGAAAAATTGAAAAAAAGAAAAAAAATACAAGCTTTTTGTTATGGTCCTTTTCTGTGCTATCATTTGTCCTTTTATTGTAGGTACGGAGGCGACGTGGAAATGTACTGAGGCGAGGGCGAGGGTAGCTGGTGGTCGTACGTGGGGAGCGGTGCCAAGGGAACCCTAGGGTTCTTTCGAAAATTTGATTGGTGTTTTGGGCCTGGGATATTTTGGGCTGCTTGGGTTAATTAAGTTAGATTTAGTTTAGGATTTGGATTGGGCTTGTAATGGACTTATGTATTTTGGACTTAATTATTTGGTTTAATTTTTTTTTTTGGGCCCAGGCCAAAATTGGCCTATTACAGCTATATATCGGGAAGTTCAAGTGAGCACTATCGAGTTGCTCATAAAGATCGAATTTAATAGAAAGCTCACGAATAGCCTAATTCGAGAAGCTCACGAAGAGCCATGTAACGGGATGCTCATGAGAGTTAAGGTGTGTCCACAACATATGTAGGATCACAACCTATTGAAAAGCTCTGAAGAGCTAATAATGGGAAGCTCACAAGAATCGTATAACGAGAAGATCGTAAGAGCTATGGTGTGTTCGCAATATATGCTGGACCACAACCAATACGGGAAATCCTGTATCCATCAACTTTCATTTATTCAAACGGGATTTAAGATTTTTCGAACATTGTCGGATATGTGATCCTTTCATATATTTCTGACATTTATACAATTCACATAAACACACTCAATTCAAGTATATAAGTATACACAATTTAGTTACACGAACTTACCTCAATAAATGTTCGTGTACGTAAAATCTACTAATCCGAGACTTTCTCTTTTCCTCGTTCTAACTCTAAATTTGGTCTATTGGGATTTATACGAGTAAATTTAACATCAATTTAATGCAATTCATACTTAATTCAGTCCAATTCACATCTTAGGCAAAATTACTGTTTTACCCCTAAACTTTTAATTAATGACAATTTTGCCCCTAGGCTCGGAAAATGAAATTCATGCAATTTAATCCTTATTCCAAGCCTAGCCAAATTTTTCATGTAACATTTATAGCCCATGTATGTCATAAACTTCAAAAATTTTCTATAGATTTTACATCTTTACAATTTAGTCTCTAAATATCAATTTCATCAGAATTCACTTTCCAAAAGTTGTTTATCTTTCAATAACCTTTCATTTTCTACCATAAAACTTCATAATTCAACTATACTCATCCATGAAAAAACCCTAGTTCTTTGATAACTTTACAAATTAATCCTAGAGATAGCTAAATTAAGCTATTACAATCTTGGAAATATAAAAATCATTAAAAACGGGACAAGAACACATCCCTAATTAATCAAATTAAGCTTGCTTGAGCTACTTTCTCTTAGCTAGGGTTTCCATGGAAATAATTTGTGAAAGATGATGAAAAAAAGAAGATATTTTCATTATTTAATTAGTTATCATCTTTTTTTTTTACTTTCCAATTTCATCCTTTTCTTTATTTTATTTTCCATGGATGAATCATCATCCTTAACCACTAAGAATTTTTAAATGGTCTATTTTCCATATAAGGGCCTCTACTTTAAAGTTCTATAGCTATTTATGTAACAACCTTTACCCGTACCTGAGACTGAGACAAAGTACGAGGCGTTACCGAACACATACTAAGACATTTCGAAAAATACAGGTTATAAAATTTCATTCTAATTTAAAACCAATCAAACAACATCATAGTGTCCCTATTGTGGACTTACAAGGTCCAAAACATACATTAAAATCGATCCGGGACTAAACCGAGAACTATTGAAAATTTTTGTAACATTCTTAGGGTTATGCCTCACACACCCGTGTGGAGGCAAAGCATACGCCCGTGTGCTTAGGGACACGCCCGTGTGCTTAGGGACATGCCCGTGTCCCTTGCCCGTGTTGAATTATTTGAATTTATTTTTTATTTTGAACCTACAAGGGCTTTCATATAGCCAAGCACACGCTCGTGTCCCTCACACGACCTAGACACGCTCGTGCCATTGCTCGTGTCCAAAAACCCAGACATTTTGTTTATGACATCATCATTCATTTTGAGACCCATAGCCAAGGCACACGCTCGTGTGCTTAGGCCGTGTACACTATACGATTGAGACACACGGCCGTGTCTCTGCCCGTGTGTTTACTACCATGCAAATTGATCTAAAATTTTAGGTGCAGAGGACACACGGCCAGGCAACACGCCCATGGGGGCTGACCGTGAGTCACACACGGCCTAGACACATGCCCTTGTGTCTACCCGTGTGGACATTATTAGGGCTATTTTCCAAGCCTTTAGTCACCCTCTATCTCCCATACACACTTAAAAACTTCAATGGTATTTAATATGACCTAATTATACTCTTAAACAACCTTGGCATAACTCATTGCATGTTAACCTCATATCATAGGTTTAGTACATGCTAAATTATCCTTTTAGTATTAGGGATTAACATAGTACATTTTACATTTTACTATTAGGCCATATTATAACCATATACCATTATATGCTATGTACACTCTCAAATTATTAGGTCCCATTTCAATCTCCCATCCATGATAAACCTTATCATCATATCCCATTAAGCATTTGAACATAAGCATGCATCATTAGTACGTTATCAACCTACATCAATATGAGTCATATCTCATGGCCATATACAAAAGAATAAGTATACCATTTAAGCCTTTACATTGGCTAGTCAAATGACACATATAACAAACTAACCAAAGGCCTTATACATGCCATTAAACAAAATAAAAGTATCTATATACCAAAGCGGGACAAGTCGATAGTGTGTTGATTCTCCAACCGCCTTCAAATCTTCACAAGCCCACGAGCTCTGTAAGACAGGAAAAAGAGAAAGGGGTAAGCATTTATATGCTTAGTAAGTCCAGATAACTGGAAAGTAAATTTACCGGTTAATTGGCTTACAACCATATTTAGGCAATAATTCCAACAAGCATGAAATAGTTTCCCTATCACATGCACTCAATCATCAAGTTAGTCTCATAACAATACATCATGCCATTAGTCTTAGATGAGCTGATCAACTCAATATTTCCATCTCTATTTCTTATGTTAATCCTGTTGAATTTATCAAAAATAATTACCGTCAAGTCTCACAAGTGATCATATCAAGCACGCACTCTCACGAACAGTACATCTTACGGCGGGATTACCAGTCTAGGCTAAATCACCCGCAGTAATAACCCGTAGAGTAATGTCAGGATTACCAGTCCAGGCTAAATCCCTTTTAATGACAATTGCTCTCATAAACTCATATCTGAATTGTCAATCTAGGCTAAATTCAGTCATCAATCGGATTACCCGTCCGAGCTAAATCCTTAATGCACCCATGTTCTTCGGGAGGCTCGATCACTCAAGGAATACCCGTTCGGGCTAGATTCTTTCTATTTTGAGATCATCGGATTACCCATCCGGGATAAATCCTTTTCTGCAAAACATACAGGATCTCATGTCATGTAAGCCATAATTTATCCATCGGATTTCCCTTTCTATTTCAATCGGGACATTTATCATCTTTCATTTATACTAGCACATTTCATGGATTATCATGCAATGAATATCTAAATTTTCATACATTCAAAAACATGCATATTTAAGTATATTAAGAGTTTACTTCGGGTTATACGAACTTACCTGGTAGTCATTTTGAATTTGTGTCTCGGTTATTTCGAAACCTTTCGTTTTCCACGCCCGACCTCCGAAATTGGTTCCTCGGGGTCTATATCAGTAAAAATAAATTATTAATACCTCTATTGTTTATTTTCGGCTTAAGACTCACCCTGGGCAAAATGACCAATTTGCCTCTAACCTTTCACACTTTTATAATTTAGTTGTAAGGCTCTTATAATGAAATGCATGAAATTTCTAAGTTACCCAAGCCTAGCTGAATATTTTTCTTTCCTATAGTAGCCCACATTTTCTTTCATTTCACATTTTCTACCCATTTTCATAACTTTTACAAAATGGTCCCTTAAGCCATTTCCATGAAAAACTACTTAGTAAAAGTTGTTTACTATCCTTTAAACTCTCATATTCCTCCATAAATCATCAAAACACAAACATATCATACATGGGTAAATTTTTTAATATGAACCCTAGCTTGAAATATGGGTAGAAATAGAGAGAGCATGTTACGAGGATCTCAAAAATACAAAGAACGTTAAAAACGGGGTTAGAGAGCACTTACTATTGAGCTTGAAAATGTTGAAAACCCTAGCTATGGAGACCCTTTAATTTTCGACAGCCATGGAGAAGAAATGGCTGAATTTGCTTCCTTTTTCCCTTTTTATTAATTTTATTACCAAATGACCAAAATGCCCTTCCTTACTAAACCTTCAAATTTTTCCATGCATGCCCATTTTTGTCCAAAAACTTAGAAATTCGGCAAGTAACTCTTTAAGGACCTCTAATTAACATTCCAAAGCAATTTCATACAAATTGCTTCTAGAACCCAAGTTTTGTAATTTATTCAATTTGTTCCTTAATTTCCAATTGGACACCTTACACATAGAATGTGACAGCCCTAAATTGACCCTAGTCGGAAAGTGGTTTCGGGACCACTAAACCGAGTCATAAAAAAATAATTAACCGTCCTAGTTGATGCTTATTATATGTACTTATGCATGTGTGAAAATTTCATGTTTGAATTTTGTTAATTGTAAGTGAATTTTAGTAAATAGGACTTATGTGAGAAAATTTAGAAATGTGCTAGGCAAATGTAAAGTGGCCTATTAATGCATGTTATAGAAATTGTGGGTTTGTATGTCAAATTGCCCAATATTTGAGCTAGTGGCTGGCCATGCTACGAGTGGAAACATGTCACAAACATGTTATGTTAGTGATGTATGTTAGGAACAATAAAATAAGGAGTATGAGTAATAAAGAAATGGAAAAAGGAAAGAATGTGTGTGATTGTTTCTCCCCCTCCCCATTGCCGTGAATGTAAGAAAGAAAACAAAAAAAAGTGTCCATCTTTTTCATTTCTCTTGGCGAATGTTCTAAGGAAGAAAGAAAACAAGTTGTGTTCTTTGGTTCTTCTTGGCGAATTGAAAGGAAGAAGAAGGAGTGAAGTAATCGGTCATCTTAGGTCACTATTAAGGTAAGGAAGATTGTACTAGCTCTTGAAATTTTAGTTGATATTGAGTGAGATATCAAGTGATTTTTGTAAACCATGTTGAAATTTTGATTTTTGGGGTGAGTATGGTTTTCGGCTATAAAAGATTAATAAGGGTGATGGTTATGTTTCATGCTAAACTTAGATGAATAAAGGTAGTTTGCTTACATCTTGATATCTATGAGTTCCTTTCTTGGTTCTACCATAGACCCATGAAGTATATGTTTATTTGGTGTTGTTGGAGGTTTATGATAGAAGCTAATGAGTGAGAGTTTGATAGATACTATGAGGTTAAACTTCATGAGATTGTAAGCTTGTAAGTTGGATGAGGAAATTCATGCTTTGTGAAGGTAAATGGTGTAGAAGGAGTATTCGGCCATGAAAAAAAAAGAAGAAAATTTATGATGAATTAAGTTGGAAGCTATTATAATGTACTTGTGCATTCGGGTATGGGATGAAAATATATGAGATGGTTATAATCAGCCTTGTGATTCGGCTCTTGCATATATATATATATATATATATATATATATATATATATATATATATTTGCACATGATGTATTGGTATGACATATATATATCATCTCAAGGTATATGTTTATATATGGTGGTGTTTTAGTTATGGAGTAAATGATGGATGCGTATTGAGTTATAATATGTAATACATTAGTTAGTAAAATGTATGTCATTTATATGTGGTACTAAGTATATAATTGGCCTCAACGTAGACATGCATATTCGGCCACATGAGATGGATTGGCGTTGCATGTATTCGGTTAGAGGCAAGCATATCGATGCTTTTATCTTGGCTTAGACAATAGGCTAAAAGGAAGTGTGGGATAATATGCCGAGTTGATTCATGATTTCATATGTATGTGACTTTAATGTCTAATGAATATATATGGGCTAAGTACCTTGAGTTCCTCTTTTCGATGCTCAAATGATTAAATCAATTTCTTTGTTAAATTAAGCTCAAGAGCAAAGGGGAACTAGATCCGATAAAGGGAAGGAAAAAGTGGTCGAATAGCCATCGAAATCGTTCGACGACATCCGAGGTAAGTTTTTGAGTAATAGAACTTAGATTATGATTTGATTAGATCATGTTTTAAGCAAATCAAAATCATGCTCCTTGTATGTGGCTATTGAGCCGAAATTGCAAGTGTGATAAGTGTCTTGTGTTTGAGCTTTGGTAATGAAAATGAAATACTGGATGTGTCATGATTTATTGATATATGTGCTTGGTTATTGAATGATATCCGGGCTAAGTCCCGAAGGCTTTTGTGCTAAGTGACTATATCGGGACTAAGATCCGAAGGCATTTGTGCGAGTTACTAATTAGGGCTAAGCCCAAGGCATTAGTGTGAGTTACTAAATCGGGTTAAGTCCGAAGGCATTTGTGCGAGTTACTATAATCGGGCTATGTCCGAAGGCATTTGAGCGAGTAGCTATATCCGGTTAAATTCAAGGTATGTGATTCGAATGAGCGATCTTGCTGAAAAAATTTCGATTAATACGCTTGTAAAATCCCAACAATGAGGTATGTTTCGTATGTGCATTGGAATAGTTGATTCCTTGAATAATATTCGCTTAGTCGAGTAATGAGCTTCCGGTATTTGGCTAAGATAATCCCTTATGTATGAATATAGGGGTTGGAATGTGAAGTAGGAATGATTTGAGAATATGTATATATGGGATTATCCGTTTAGTTATATGAATGCTATACTTCAGTTGTGCTTAAATTCTTTGCTCAAGACTTACTAAGCATTTAATGCTTACTCCGTTTCTTTAATCCTCTGTTTTATAGATTTTGGTTCGTCAGCTATCGGACTCGAGAATTTTGAAGTCAAGTCGCCCACACTATCAAAGCCCCTTCGGTATACTTTTGGTTGAACTTTGAAATGGCATGTATAGGACTACCCTTTTGTTATTGGTCATGTACCCTTGGTTTTGTGTAAATTTGGATAGCCATGCGAAAATGGCTTAAATATACTTTGATCATAGCATTATAATCGTTTTGTATGTTGTTCGTCGAGAGGTATGGAAATGTTGGTAATGGTTAGCCATGGGAATGGTCATTCAGGATCACTTTTGGTATATGTATGACAAACTCTAGTTGATCCATGGAGGATCATGAAATAGGTAAAGTTTACCTTAAAAATAGATGCTGGCAGCAGCAGTGATGTGGATGTGAAAAATCACTAAAAATAGTAGGAATGGAATTAAATAGTGAATAAATTATGTAATCGAACCTTAATGAATCTATTTTCATAGGAAAGTAACGAAACATTCATATGAATAGTATATTATGAGATGTTAAAGTTTTTGTGAGACAGGGCCAGAACTGTTTCTGGATCCCCTGATCTAAATTTGGAAATTATCTATAAATTAAACAGAGACAATTAGAAGTCATACCATATATTTATAGATTCCTTTTTGAGTCTAGTTTCATTAGAAACAAATGAAATAAGTATTGAAGCCCTGTACAAGGAGTTATCTAAGTCGCAATGCAAGAAGGTCAGTGTAGTCGAACCCTGTAACAGGGGAGACTTTAACTAATAAAATGTACTAATTGGCCTGACAAAAAATTCTAGAAAAAGTCCTGTAAATGGATATATGAGTATAGTTTCAGGGAAAAATTACGAAATTGATTTTCGAGTTTTGGAATTCAAGATATGATTTTTAAGGTGACAGTGACGCAGTTAGCCAACTGCCTGGAAAAATTTAGAATGGACTGTGCAAATAAGTGATTTAAGTCTGCGAACCCTCGTGTCGACTCGTGACGGTCTCGTGTACGGGTGTTACAATTTTATTGGTATCAGAGCTACGGTTTAGTCGATTCTAGGACTACCTAATGCGTTGGGTTTAGCTATACATGCCATTTTATGTGATTATTTGATAGTGTGGTGATTTCGACATTTGCAAATGTGTTTATATATAGTAATGGATCCGATCCCGATCGAAGCGGTAGTGATGATCTTGAGAGTGTAGCGCCTACTCCGCACAAGGGACGGCGCCAATGACTCTCAACCTAATGCTAGTAATCCGAATGATGAAGCTAGACAAGCTTTCTATAGCGTGATGAATGATTGGTTCAACCAATACATTCGAACTAATACTGACTATTCCACGCCTCCATTCCCGACAAATCGCCTCAAGACCTACAATACCTCCGATGAATCGACAAAATAAGGTCAAATAAGCCCCAGTTGATGAATCCGAAAACACAGACCATGAATTTAAAGCTACGGACAGCGATGATGCCGAGCAAGCAGAATTTTGGTTGGACAACACTATCCGAGTACTCGATGAGCTATCTTGCACACCCGATGAGTGCCTAAAGTGTACCATCTCCTTGCTACGTGATTCTGCCTACTATTGGTGGAACATGTTGACTTCTATCGTGCCCAGAGAGCAAGTAACTTGGGAGTTCTTCCAAACCGAGTTTCGAAAGAAGTATATCAGTCAGAGATTCATTGACCAAAAACGGAAGGAATTTCTTGAACTCAAACAAGGTTCCATGTCGGTTACCGACTATGAACGAAAATTTGTAAGGCTTAGCCGGTACGCGCGAGAATGCATTTCTTCAGAAGCCGTGATGTGTAAACGTTTCGAGGATGGGCTGAATGACGATATAAAGCTGTATGTAGGCATTTTGGAAATCCGAGAATTTGTGGCACTTGTCAAGTGAGCTTGCAAGGCCGAGGAGCTCAGTATGGAGAAAAGAAAAGCTGAGGTGGGAGCAAGGGAGTTTCGTAAGAGGTCTTCGGGGAAGCCCTTCCCACAGTCATTGAAGAAATTTAGAGATAGATTAGGCCGGTCTAGAGACACTTCGGGCTTTTCTAGACGAGATCGCGATCGACCCCCTGTGAGCCCACGAGTCACTTCGATCGCCAGTGTTGGAAATGATCGTCGAGACAGAACGGAGTGCCACTATTGTGGCAAATGGTATTCTGGAAGTTGTAAATTCCATGACCGCTCTTGTTACAAGTGCGGGTCAGTTGACCACTTTATCAAAGATTGCCCGAGATTGTCTGAACAGAATGTAAATCAGAGTGGGAAACCGAGTGCTACCACTGCTCGAGGTAGACCATCTAGAAACACGGGAAATGCTAGTGGTGGTCAGAGAGGATCTAGAGATGCTACGACCAGATCTGAGGCTCGTGCTCCTGCTAGGGCTTATGCCATACGCACACGCGAGGATGCTTCCTCGCCAGATGTTATTACCGGTACTTTTACTCTCTTTGATACTAATGTGATTGCTTTGATTGACCCTGGTTCTACTCATTCTTATATATGCGAAACCTTAGCATCCAGTAAGACTTTACCTATTGAGTCTACTGAGTTCGTAATTCGGGTGTCAAATCCCTTGGGTCGTTACGTTCTTGTCGACAAAGTGTGTAAGAAATGCCCCCTAGTAATTCGAGGTTCCTGTTTTCCGGCGGACCTGATGCTTTTGCCGTTTGATGAATTTGATGTTATTCTTGGTTTGGATTGGTTGACCGTACATGATGCGGTTGTGAATTGCAAAAACAAGACTATTGATTTGAGGTGCGCAAACAACGAGATAATCCGAGTTGAGTCTACAAACTTAAAGGGGTTGCCAGCTGTAATATCAGCAATGTTGGCCCAGAAATATGTAAGAAAGGGGTGCGAAGCATACCTTGCGTATGTACTTGATGACAAAGAGTTAGAAAAGAAACCCGAATCTGTGCCGGTGGTTTGTGAATACCCGGATGTTTTTCCTTAAGAATTACCGGGTTTACCACCTGTTCGGGAGGTAGAGTTTGGTATTGAGCTTGTACCTAGGACTACGCCAATTTCGAGAGCTCCGTATCGTATGGCACCAACCGAGTTAAAAGAATTGAAAGCTCAGTTGCAAGAGTTGATGGATAGAGGTTTCGCTCGACCTAGTTTCTCACTTTGGGGTGCACCAGTATTGTTTGTGAAAAAGAAGGACGGAACCATGAGGTTGTGCATTGACTATCGTCAGCTGAATAAAGTGACGATAAAGAATAAATATCCGTTACCACGTATTGATGATTTTTTTGATCAACTAAAGGGAGCCTCAGTGTTTTCAAAGATAGATTTGAGATCGGGTTATTATCAGTTGCGAATTCGAGATTCGGATGTACCCAAAACTGTTTTCAGAACAAGGTACGGTCACTACGAGTTCTTAGTGATGCCGTTTGGGCTCACTAATGCCCCTGCGGTATTTATGGATTTGATGAATCAGATCTTCAGACAGTATTTGGACCGGTTCATAGTTGTGTTTATTGATGACATCTTGGTCTATTCAAGAGATGAGACCGAACATGCTGAGCACCTGAGATTAGTGTTGCAAATTTTACGGGATAAGCAATTATATGCTAAGTTCAGTAAGTGTGAGTTCGGTTAAGAGGTTAGCTTCTTGGGCCATGTGGTATCCGTGACGGTATTCGAGTTGACCGAGCAAAATTTCAACCATACTTAACTGGAAGCCTCAGAAATATTATTGAGGTTCGGAGCTTTTTGGGACTTGCAGGTTACTACCGACGATTTGTAAAAGGTTTCTCGATGATAGCCACACCCATGACGGCTACTTCAAAAGATGT
Source organism: Gossypium arboreum (assembly GCF_025698485.1). Taxonomy (NCBI): domain Eukaryota; kingdom Viridiplantae; phylum Streptophyta; class Magnoliopsida; order Malvales; family Malvaceae; genus Gossypium; species Gossypium arboreum. The sequence goes on from NC_069075.1 coordinate 56,265,918, forward strand.
TAAGTTCGAATGGACGGAAAAATGTCGAAAAGTTTTGATCAACTGAAAACTTATTTGATGAAGCTCAATTTTAGTGCAGCCCGAATCAGGCAAAGAGTTTGTCATCTATAGTGACGCCTCCCTACTTGGGTTAGGTTGCGTATTGATGCAAGAAGGTCGAGTTGTGGCCTATGCGTCGAGACAATTAAAGCCACATGAGAAAAATTATCCGACCCATGATCTCGAATTAGCTGCCATCGTATTCGCCTTGAAAATATGGCGACATTACTTATTTGGTGAGAAGTGCCATGTATTTTTGGATCACAAAAGTCTCAAATATTTGATGACTCAAAGAGACTTGAATCTGCGACAAAGACGTTGGCTCGAGTTGTTAAAAGATTATGAGCTTGTCATTGATTATCACCCGGGAAAGGCTAATGTGGTTGCGGACGCCTTAAGCCGGAAATCACTGTTTGCTTTACGAGCGATGAATGTACACTTGTCTATTCTACCCAACAATGTGTTAGTAGCTGAATTAAAGGCCAAACCATTATTGATTCATCAAATTCGTGAAGCTCAGAAAGTCGACGATGAGTTGGTTGCAAAACGGGCTGAATGTGTTCCGAATGTAGAATCGGAGTTTTAAATTGATGATGACGATTGTTTGAGGTACAGAAATTGGTTGTGTGTTCCAAGAAATTCAGAACTCATTTCGATGATTCTGAACGAAGCTCATTGTAGCCGAATGTCAATTCACCACGAGTACGAAAATGTACAACGATCCGAGACGCCGTTTTGGTGGCATGGTATGAAACGAGACATTTTCGATTTTGTTTCGAAGTGTTTAATATGTCAGCAAGTGAAGGCGGAACATCAAGTGCCTACGGGTTTACTTCAGCCGATCATGATACCTGAATGGAAATGGGATCGAGTCACGATGGATTTTGTATCTGGGTTGCCAGTGTCGGCAAGTAAGAAGGATACGATTTGGGTTGTTGTCGATAGACTGACTAAGTCGGCTCATTTTATCCCCGTACGTACGGATTTTTCATTGGATAAACTAGCTGAATTGTATGTTTCTCAGATTGTGAGATTACATGGGGTACCGATTTCTATTGTGTCGGATAGAGATCCGAGATTCACCTCACGATTTTGGAAGAAATTGCAAGAAGCTTTGGGCACCAAGTTGTATTTTAGCACCGCTTTTCACCCCCAAACCGATGGTCAATCCGAGCGGATAATTCAAATACTCGAGGATATGTTGAGATGCTGCATCCTTGAGTTTAGTGGTTCATGGGAACGGTATTTACCTTTGATTGAATTCGCTTACAACAATAGTTTTCAGTCAAGTATTAAGATGGCACCTTACGAGGCTTTGTACGGTCGAAAATACCGTACGCCATTGTTTTGGACCGAGCTCGGTGAAAGTAAAATTTTCGGGGTGGATTTGATTAAAGATCTGAATGTAAAGTAAGAATAATTCGTGAGAGTCTAAAGCGACATCGGATCGTCGAAGTCGCATACCGGATTTAAAACGAAGAGATATTGAGTATCGTGGGAGACAAAGTGTTTCTTAAGGTGTCGCTTGGAAAAAGATACTCGATTTGGCCGTAAGGGCAAATTGAGTCCGAGATTCATTGGGCAGTATGAGATCTCCGAACGAGTTGGCCCGATTGCATATAGGTTGCTTTTACCCCCGAACTCGAAAGGATCCACAACGTTTTCATGTTTCGATGCTTGACGTTACAGATCCGATCCTTCACACGTAATAAACCCTCCGAGGTCGAAATTCAAGCCGATATGAGTTATGAAGAAGAACCGATTCGTATCCTAGCTCGTGAAGTAAAAGAGTTGCGAAACAAAAGGGTTCCGTTAGTGAAAGTGTTATGGCTCAAACACGGAATGGAAGAAGCTACTTGGGAACCTGAGAACTCTATGAAAGAACGATACCCAAACCTAATTACCGGTGAGATTTTCGGGGACGAAAATTTCTTAAGTGGGGGAGAGTTGTGACAGCCCTAAATTGACCCTAGTCGGAAAGTAGTTTCGGGACCACTAAACCGAGTCATAAAAAAATAATTAACCGTCCTAGTTGATGCTCATTATATGTACTTATGCATGTGTGAAAATTTCATGTTTGAATTTTGTTAATTGTAAGTGAATTTTAGTAAATAGGACTTATGTGAGAAAATTTAGAAATGTGCTAGGCAAATGTAAATTGGCCTATTAATGCATGTTATAGAAATGGTGGGTTTGCATGTCAAATTGCCCAATATTTGAGCTAGTGGCCGGCCATGCTATGAGTGGAAACATGTCACAAACATGTTATGTTAGTGATGTATGTTAGGAACAATAAAATAAGGAGTATGGGTAATAAAGAAATGGAAAAAGGAAAGAATGTGTGTGATTGTTTCTCCCCCTCCCCATTGCCGTGAATGTAAGAAAGAAAACAAAAAAAAAAGTGTCCATCTTTTTTCATTTCTCTTGGCCGAATGTTCTAAGGAAGAAAGAAAAACAAGTTGTGTTCTTTGGTTCTTCTTGGCCGAATTGAAAGGAAGAAGAAGGAGTGAAGCAATCGGTCATCTTAGGTCACTATTAAGGTAAGGAAGATTGTACTAGCTCTTGAAATTTTAGTTGATATTGAGTGAGATATCAAGTGATTTTTGTAAACCATGTTGAAATTTTGATTTTTGGGGTGAGTATGGTTTTCGGCTATAAAAGATTAATAAGGGTGATGGTTGTGTTTCATGCTAAACTTAGATGAATAAAGGTAGTTTGCTTACATCTTGATATCTATGAGTTCCTTTCTTGGTTCTACCATAGACCCATGAAGTATATGTTTATTTGGTGTTGTTAGAGGTTTATGATAGAAGCTAATGAGTGAGAGTTTGATAGATACTATGAGGTTAAACTTCATGAGATTGTAAGCTTGTAAGTTGGATGAGGAAATTCATGCTTTGTGAAGGTAAATGGTGTAGAAGGAGTATTCGGCCATGAAAAAAAAAAAAATTATGATGAATTAAGTTGGAAGCTATTATAATGTACTTGTGCATTCGGGTATGGGATGAAAATATATGAGATGGTTATAATCAGCCTTGTGATTCGGCTCTTGCATATATATATATATATATTTGCACATGATGTATTGGTATGACATATATATATATCATCTCAAGGTATATGTTTATATATGGTGGTGTTTTAGTTATGGAGTAAATGATGGATGCGTATTGAGTTATAATATGTAATGCATTAGTTAGTAAAATGTATGTCATTTATATGTGGTACTAAGTATATAATTGGCCTCAACGTAGACATGCATATTCGGCCACATGAGATGGATTGGCGTTGCATGTATTCGGTTAGAGGCAAGCATATCAATGCTTTTATCTTGGCTTAGACAATCGGCTAAAAGGAAGTGTGGGATGATATGCCGAGTTGATTCATGATTTCATATGTATGTGACTTTAATGTCTAATGAATATATATGGGCTAAGTACCTTGAGTTCCTCTTTTCGATGCTCAAATGATTAAATCAATTTCTTTGTTAAATTAAGCTCAAGAGCAAAGGGAACTAGATCCGATAAAGGAAGGAAAAAGCGGTCGAATAGCCATCGAAATCGTTCGACGACATCCGAGGTAAGTTTTTGAGTAATAGAACTTAGATTATGATTTGATTAGATCATGTTTTAAGCAAATCAAAATCATGCTCCTCGTATGTGGCTATTGAGCCGAAATTGCAAGTGTGATAAGTGTCTTGTGTTTGAGCTTTGGTAATGAAAATGAAATATGGATGTGTCATGATTTATTGATATATGTGCTTGGTTATTGAATGATATCCGGCTAAGTCCGAAGGCTTTTGTGCTAAGTGACTATATCCGGACTAAGATCCGAAGGCATTTGTGCGAGTTACTAATTCGGGCTAAGCCCAAGGCATTGGTGCGAGTTACTAAATCCGGGTTAAGTCCCGAAGGCATTTGTGCGAGTTACTATAACCGGGCTATGTCCCGAAGGCATTTGTGCGAGTAGCTATATCCGGTTAAATTCCGAAGGTATGTGATTCGGGAATGAGCGATCTTGCTGAAAAAAATTTCAGTTAATACGCTTGTAAAATCCCAACAATGAGGTATGTTTCAGTATGTGCATTGGAATAGTTGATTCCTTGAATAATATTCGCTTAGTCGAGTAATGAGCTTCCGGTATTTGGCTAAGATAATCCCTTATGTATGAATATAGGGGTTGGAATGTGAAGTAGGAATGATTTGAGAATATGTATATATGGGATTATCCGTTTAGTTATATGAATGCTATACTTCAGTTGTGCTTAAATTCTTTGCTCAAGACTTACTAAGCATTTAATGCTTACTCCGTTTCTTTAATCCTCTGTTTTATAGATTTTGGTTCATCAGCTATCGGACTCGGGAATTTTGAAGTCGAAGTCGCCCACACTATCAAAGTCCCTTTCGGTATACTTTTGGTTGAACTTTGAAATGGCATGTATAGGACTACCCTTTTTGTTATTGGTCATGTACCCTTCGGTTTTGTGTAAATTTGGATAGCCATGCGAAAATGGCTTAAATATACTTTGATCATAGCATCATAATCGTTTTGTATGTTGTTCGTCGAGAGGTATGGAAATGTTGGTAACGGTTAGCCATGGGAATGGTCATTCAGGATCACTTTTGGTATATGTATGACAAACTCTAGTTGATCCATGGAGGATCAAGAAATAGGTAAAGTTTACCTTAAAAATAGATGCTGGCAGCAGCAGTGATGTGGATGTGAAAAATCACTAAAAATAGTAGGAATGAAATTAAATAGTGAATAAATTATTTAATCGAACCTTAATGAATCTATTTTCATAGGAAAGTAACGAAACGTTCATATGAACAGTATATTATGAGATGTTAAAGTTTTCGTGAGACAGGGCCAGAACAGTTTCTGGATCCCCTGATCTGACTTTGGAAATTCTCTATAAATTAACCAGAGACAATTAGAAGTCGTACCATATATGTATAGATTCCTTTTTGAGTCTAGTTTCATTAGAAACAAATGGTATAATTATTGAAGCCCTGTACAAGGAGTTATCTAAGTCGTAATGCCAGAAGGTCAGTGTAGTCAAACCCTGTAACAGGGGAGACTTTAACTAATAAACTGTACTAATTGGCCCAACCAAAAATTCTAGAAAAAAATCTAAAAATGGACATATGAGTCTAGTTTCAGGGAAAAATTACGAAACTGATTTTCGAGTTTTTGAACTCAAGATATGATTTTTAAGGTGACAGTGATGAAGTTAGCCAACTGCCTGGAAAAATTTAAAATGGACTGTGCAAATAAGTGATTTAAGTCTGCGAACCCCTCGTGTCTGACTCCGGCGACGGTCTCGGGTACGGGGTGTTACATAGAATTTCTTCATGAAACTTTAACACATGCTTATTTCATATCCTAGACCTCATAATGAACATGAAATAATTATTTTAACATCAGATTTGTGGTCCCGAAACCTTATTTTAACATCAGATTTGTGGTCCCGAAACCACTATTCTGACTAGGCCCTATTTCGAGATGTTACAATTTAATCCCTTTAGCTATTATAACTTTTGCACTTTGTGCAATTCGGTCCTTTATCAAATTAAACATGTAATCAATAAAATTTCTTTACAAAATTCTCATACGACATTATTATCGTACTGTAGACCATAAAATAATTTTAAAATAAAATTTCTTTCTGAAATCGGATTTGTGGCCTCGAAACCACTGTTTTGATTTTACCGAAAACGAGCTGTTATAGTATAAGACTTGGAAATGATTTTGTATCATATTATGGGTATGTAATATACTTATATGCATGTGTAAATGGTTACATTGTGTATAATCGATTGTAGTTGCTCCAACAACAGATGTGACACCTTGTAGCTCAGATCCGGCTATCAGGTCGAGTATAGAGTGTTACTGTCATTGAACTTCCAAAGAAAATTAAGGTAGTTTAAAAATTATTAAGAAAAAAATAGGCTTTTCAAAGTAAGTCTCCTAGATTGTAAAAAAATAAATTTACTCTAAGAAATAAAAAGGGGGCTCCTCCATATTCTCACGCATAAGGGAGGAATCCATCGATTTTCACTACACTGGACTTTCAAGCCTAGTTCTAGTGCACACAAGTGCTTCTTTCTATTAGCTCTTACTAGACTAATAACTCAGTATGGCTTATAAGCGAAGGCGAAAGGTTTATCTAAGTGATGTTGGGTAAGTAATTTTGAAATACCCTTGATTTTTAATAATCCCCCACATATTTCAAAAGGACAATGGATGAACTTTATGCTTACTGAAGCTCAATCGAGCCTGAAATATGAGCCTAAAATTTTACGCAAGATTGTCTATATTTGTAAATGGATAACACAAATCATTTTAGGCCCGACCGTATTATTTAAAATTTTTAAAAAATATATATATTTTATTTACAATTTGATAATTTTATTTTTTGTTAAAATTTTATATATAGACAACTTAGCATTTTTTCAATGTTTACATTAAGTATTATATATTACTCTATATTTATTTTTGTATTATAAATTATATAATATATAAAAATAACATGATATAAATATTTGAAAAATAAAAAATGAGCTCCAACTTTGAATGTTCAAGTCGAGATTGACTCATATTCTAAATGAATTAAAAAATTTTTTGCCCAAGCCTATTTTTCAGACCTAATACTTTTGCGTATACTCTCCCAAATTTTAGGTAGAAATTCGGGCTTGTGCGAGTAGTGAAAGCTAATACTCAATTAAAGCTAAAGCTCGTAAGATATTTTGGTGTGTTTCGTAATTTGGAATGGGAAAAATTAGGCTTTACCATGTTCTCACACACAATGAGGGGAAATCCATTGTCTTACATTAAACTAGATTTTTTTAACCCAACTCTAATGCACATGACCTTTCCTTTCTAGTACTTTTACAAAACCAATAACTTTTATGACTTATTAAAAAATAAAAATAATAAAATTATTAAGTGATATGAGATAAATTCTTTTGAAATACCTTTTATTTTCAACAAGTTTAAATCTAAACAACCTTTTCCCTACCTTTATAAAATGCAAAATATTCTTCCAATCACGGTTAATAATTAGAAGGTATCAATTTGTTCGATGATTTTATCTTTAATATAAAAGAAAAAAAATAGATCTCATCATTGATAAATAAATTTTGCAATATGTATAAAAAAACCAACTTTTTAAAAATTGTTTATTGATTACTTGTAACTTTCATCGATTTAATGTTCATCTTATTCTTAAATACTTATTAGGTGAGAAATATTATGATTCTCAATTCTTTATGGTTGAATTGATCTGATCAAACTTGTTATACTTCTACATCAGCTTGGGTACGTGGCAGCACGAGGAATGACTTAACGAGTGCCCATGAATAGTTCCCCGCCTTACACCCTCAGTGGTAACTATTTGGCTAGTCATCCATGATTAGCCACCCACGTATTTCATACCATCTACAAAGAGGTCACTTGTTTTTATGCTTCAAAGGAGGGATCACTAAGGGACCACAAAGGTATAACAATCTCGTACAACCTCAACAAGGAAAATGTCATAGTAGGGCCACATAGTACTATGCTTGACGACAACTAACACACAATAGACCTGCCACCTAGCCAACCACAAGAACATCCTACCACTCGTATTGTCGATAATGTGATATTACCAAACAAGGGGGCCTCTCCTATATATACCCCAACAGACGAAGCACCAAGGGATCCTTCTTCTCCCAAGCATCTTTTGTTATAACTTAGTATTCTCCAACCTTCTCCCCTTCCTTCAACTCCTTTCTTCCTTAGTCTCCAACTTCGGCTCTTCACTTGTCAGAAGTGAACCAACCTCCCTATGACCATCACTTTCTCCTTGTTGATTCCTCGTATCAACAGAACAAATTTTTTATTTTTTGGTACCTCTCATGTTTGTTTTACAGTTTAAGTTCGGGGTTCAGATTGCTTCTCTTAATAATGTCTTCTCTAAGATTTAAATTTGTGTTATCTCCTTAATAATGCAATGTACTTTAACACTACATCCAACACTCATTGGTAAATTTTTATGTAATAACAATTCCCTTTTTTGTTGTCATATTATTTCAACATTCTATCATTAAGAGTCATTATTAACGTCTTGAGTTACTTCGATTCCTTATAATTCTCACCTACTTTTCCCTCTATTTAAAAAAATAAAATAAAACTACAATCCAATTTTAACTTTATAATCCTTCTCTTTAAATTCGGTTCATGTTCCCTCCATGGCCATCTCTGTCTAGATTGACTTTTATAATTTCTTGCATTGAAATTTATTTTGACAAAATCATTGATTTTGTGGGCTTATGAAATCTCACCAAAAAAATTAGTCTTACACATTGGGGTTGACATGATGATTGACCTATGTAATTTGAAACAGTAATCTTTGAATTCATTTCGTATCCCCATGTATACAATACCATCTTTATTTATTATATATATATTTTTGAAGATTGACTGTAGCACACCCATTGGAACGAGGGTCGTTTCTTGTTAACTTATGCTCTTACATGTCTTTGATTATTGTTTTATATTAGCCTACAACTAAATTTTTTTATGTCTTTTGTTTTATGCAATATTTTATATATTGTTCTAAATTCGAGTTAAACGTCATCTTTATAAATTCTCTTAAGGTAAAATAGAAATGTGCTGATTTAATTTTCCATGTTTTTCCCATTAGGTCATACATCCCTATCAAAGGGTTTAGTTTGTTCACACACCACATTGGGGTAATCTCTAAGCTTATGAAAAGCCCCACAGCTTGACATCATCATTACAGTTTAAAGAAACAATGGCTAAGATGTGGGTCAATTCCATTCTAACTCATCAAGCACTTTCAAAATCCAATGAACTAAGGTTGAAGAGTTATGCAAGTTAATGTTTTCGATTAGGTTTTGTTATGGTAAGATGAGTTTGTTCTTTTCATATTTCCTAGTGAAAAATTTCAAATTAATTTTAATTTTTCTTTTATTTGATATTTTCGAAATCTGTATTTACGTTTGTTCTAATTAAATTTGAAGTTAGTTGGGTTCGACTCATAAATAAGGGATAAACTTTTCTAATATTGGTTTCTACATCTACAAGACTCAAACTCAAAATCTTATTTAAGAGACATCAAGCTTCTTATTATTCAACCTAACCATGTACGGCATACACCTATGTTGGGGTTGGAGATTCACGCACTGCAACTCTATATAGTGAAACTTGAGCTTGGATGGTCAAGGACTTAGAGCATCCGCCTTAACCAACACTACTAAAATATTATTCGACTTCAACCATCGATTTAGGTCTAATTTTGCCTCTTTAGACATTTGAAATTTGCTTTTAATTCAATATTTCGTTATTATCAAATCAAATATTAAGTTGAATTGATAAAATTATTAATTGAAGTTTTTTTTAACAATTTCATTATAAGTTTTGATCATTCATGTTTTTTTTTTGATACAATGTTTAGAATTATCTATAGCTCCTCCCCAAATCATAAATAAGAGGATAATGTGTTTCATCACACTTGAACTCACGTTCTCTTACATTGACAACAACATTTAATTATTAAATTGACATATATTTAAATTTTTGGTGACATTTTTTTACAGCACAGTTGGAAGTTTTTAGAAACAGTAATACGGAACTGATGAATATTGCGGTTGCCACAATCGTTTTGCAACACATTAGCAGTGTGTTGTTGGTGGCGAAAAATATTATGATAAAGCTTTTTGTATTATGCAAGATAATCTGACATAATTCATCAAGGGTATAAAACTAGAGCTTCCCTCCAACCACAACATTCCAAATGAGTGGTAAAGTAAGGTGAAACTGCTCCCTGTAGAGTTTTGTATGATAAATAGTAAGAAACCCCAGAATATCCTATTAATCCTTTGAGCAAAAACTTTGGATTAAGAAAACGCGAGTTAGGTAATTGCTTCCCTTTTTTCTTTCCTTTGCTTAATCTTTATATTTCTAGTTTTGTTCAACTGCTGATATAAATATTATTTATATTTGCAATACGTATCTATAGAGATACTATATTATTGTTGGCGAATGTAATTAGGCCTGTTCTCCACTTCCTCAACTGTTGGCGTTTGTTATGATGTAATATCAACCTAATCTTTGTAAGTAGTGAAGCAGAGGTCAATACAGTTTTTGTCAATGTAAAATGCAAAATTAGTCTACGATTCGGGGAGTTTTAGGTACATCGGATTGGTCATTTCGGACAAAAAAATTGGGGGAATATGGTGAGAACAGTGAGTCACTGTATTTGACTCATTAAGTAGCAATAATTTATATGATCATATGAGATTTTGGTATGTAAGTTTCTGGACTAAATGTAAATTCAAGCTTGTGTTATCGAAGTTTTTAGTTCAATTGAGATCAGTATTATAGTCAGTATAGGAGAATGTGAATTTGAACGAACTCAAGTACATTTTATTATCCTATTTATGGGTTAGAGAGGGATTATAGATAGACCTGGTCATGGGCCGAGTTAGGCTGATTCAAAATTTTAGGCCTAGGCTCAACTCAACACAAAAAATGAGTTTAAAATTCTACCCAAGCTCAACCTGGATTAAAATGTTAAACCTGAGCCTGGTCTGCCCATATTAAGTTTTTAGATTATTAATTTTATATTAAAATAAATTCTAAAAAAAATAATACATCTAATACACTAAAAACTTTAAAATAAATATTTTCTAACAAATTGGAAATACATTTAGAAAAGTTTATACTTAAATAATACTAATATAGTTGCAACCTAACAAGAAAATATCTCTAAAATAGTAACAAAATTAATAATAAAACAAGAGTTGTACAATATCTAAATAATAACAACAAAATAGTAGCAATATAATAGCGAAATGGCAGCAAAACAACTTATTCGGGCCAGACTGAACTTGAGTAAAAAAAATCCTACCTGAGGGTTAGCCCTTTTAGAAAATGAGACTTATTTTGTGTCCAAAACTATTTTTTAAGTTTATATTTTTTTCTGAACCTTCCCACTTTTTAGGCAGGTTTTTAGGCTTAAGCAAGTGACCCTATTCATGATAAGTCTAATTATGAATAGTTGTATAAAAAATCTTTCATTGAAAAACTAAGGCAAAAAGTTGTTAAGTATAAAAAAAACACTATGGTATATTTTTAGTAATTATTTAGATTTTGTATTCTATTATTAAAGAATGGTTTGAAACTTGATTAACAATGGTGGAAGAAAAAGAGAAGATGCAGGTTATGCAGGGAGGAGAGAAAAGCTTGTCTGTTGTTAAGAGATTTAGGGATCCAAATTGAAATTGGAAATAATTTCGATAAAGCCCAAGTTTAAAAGGCTTATAGACTTCAGTTAAGCTTACAGCCTATAATATGAAGTTGTTTAGGGTTTGGACTGCTTGTAGTTGCAGATTTTCTTTTTCAGTCCAACTACAACTACTACTATTTCACCCCCTCACTTCCCCATATCCCTAAAACACATTGCCTTTCTTTTCTTAAATATTATTTTTAATATTTTTTGTAAAAATTAATTTATTAGCCATTGAAAAAGATAATATATTATTAATATAAATTTTAATATTATTAAACATATATATATATATATATATTTATTATTAAACATATTCATATATATATTTAATAATACTAGTTTTTAATGTTATATTTTTAAATGTTATATTTTAATTGCAATAATTAACTTAAAATAATATTTTTATTTAGATTTTGAATATAATTAAAATATATTAAATTATCAATTCAAATCATAATTAAAATATTTTTATCATATTCAACATACAATATAGTTTTACTTTATATTATTAATACAAAGTAATGCCATTCAAAACAATAGTTGATTAACATAATTAGCTTTAATAATTAATACGCTTAGAATTCTATTCAAGCTATAACTCTATCTTAGTTCAATTTTTTTTACATACAAACTTTTTAACTAATAATTATAATCATAATTATCACAATTTTTTCTTATATTTTATTCTAAGAGATCTATTCAAATAATTAAATTATAATATTTTTAAATGTGTAATAATTTTCACAACTTCGATCAAATATATAATTATTTTACTTCAACTTTTACTTTAAAATATGATAATAAATAAGGGATGTTTTCGTCAATTCAAAAGTTTTTCTAAACTCGTATTTTTATATATGTTATAGATAAATTATAGATTCTAGATATGATATAAATTTTTTAATAATAAATGATATATTTATTTAAAATATTTTATTGAAAACCATACAATATTATTATTGAAATTTTGTATTACTATTTATGATTATTGTTTTAAAAAAGTTTCATAATCTTAAAAATATTAATATTTTAATAATATAAATATTTATACTTTAATATAATTTTAAATCAGAATATTTTAATATTTATCTCAGTATTGCTATTTAAGATGAAAAGTAAAACCAAAGAAGAAAATTTATTTTCATCAAAAAGCTCTACTTTTTGGAGTAGTGGAAAACATTTTCTTTGTCTAAACGAAATGAACTCTTTAGAAAAATCTTGAATTCAAATTAGTTATTGTAGATTCAAGCTATCCTAAAGCTTGATTTTAGCTTCCCAGACTTTTGATTTCTTCTTCTTTATATTTAATAAAAGTTTTAATTGATTTAATTTTTATTAAGTAAATGAATATAATCAACAATTATTTTTTGGTTAGATTCTGCTATTAGTCCTTATGCTTTGTGAAAGTTATGTATTTAGTCTCTATATTTTAATTTGATCAATTTTAGTCCTTGTATTTTTTTAATATTTTAGTCTTAACACAAACAATAATAGTTAAATTTAATTACTGGTATTGTACTATACAATTATATTTTTATTCATATTTTTAATTGAATCATTCTAAGCCACTATACTTTTTGAATTTGACATAAATGATAATTATTAATTTACTAACTAATTTTTATCGAGTAAAATATAAAAATAACAAGCTGCATATGATAATATATTTAAAAATAACATAAAATAACTAATGAACTTAATAATTATCATTTGAAGAAGATCGAAATTTTAAAATTTTAAAAATAAAAGAATAAAATTTACCAAATTAAATTAAAGTATATGCCATACTAATAGTTGTAGAGGTAATGAATTCGGTGGAAAAGGAGAGGTAACAAACCGCTTTGACAGCAATGAAGGGATTGGATATTCTAAAACTTGGTCATCCACACTGCACTAAAAATACGGTGAAGCAACAGTTTTGAGAACGTTACTCACCAATGCATCACTTAACTCTCTATCTTGCACAGATTAAGGATCTTGTTTTCTTACAGGTATTTTGACTGTCATCACTTTGATTTTTTATTGTCAATTTTGGACCCATGAAAATTGAAATTTAGATATGAGAACAACAAGATAACCAAATTCATTCTTATCATACTTAGGTACAGGATGGGACATTGCAGCTACACTCCCTCGCCATTTCTTTGCAAAACATCCAAAACCTTTCACACTCTATTTTGTTAGGGATTTAGTGCTGGTGAGAAAAAGTAGTGCTTTCAATTATGTGATTTTGACATTTCTTATTTCAGCAATTGAAAGAGAAATGAGCCAATGCTTTTCTTTTGTTGATTCAAGTTATGGAAAAATATCATTGAGGTCCCCGGTATTAGGTGTTAAATTGTATATTGTTTCTCTACTTAAAGAAAATGGATAAATTAGTTCATATATATTAGATCAAAGAGCTAACTCGTCTTTTTTGTTAAAAAATTCATCCATTTGTACTCATAAAAATTAGAGGTGAGCATTCGATCGAATCGAGTAAAAAAAATTCAAGTTATTTGAGTTGGTGAGTCCCATTTTATCATCCTAACAAGATTTGAATTTTTTTCAAATCGAGTGAAATTATTAGAATTAAATTAAAAATTAAACATATCAACTTAAAATCTTATTACAATATAACTCATTCAATGTTAGATCATATAAATTGAAACCAAAAATTTTCAAAGCAAAATAAGAGAAAAGAGAGGATATTTTAGTACGATAAACTTAAATAGTTAATTTACTTAATTAGGGCCAACTTTTTTAAAAACTTTTTTACATATTCTTTATTTTCAGAATTTTTTAAAATATAAAATTTTAAATATTTATAAATATTTTGAATTTTAAAACTTATTTTGAACATTTTTTTTAATTTTGTTGAGAAAAATCAATTTGTTCATTTTCAAAATTGACAGAGACCAAAGGGATATTTACACCAATCTGTTATTTGAGTTATTCGAATTATTCAAATTATTCAAATTCAACTCGTCTTGACCTTGAAACCCAAATAACTTATTCGGGTTGACTCAAAAAAATCAAATAACTCAAAATTCAAATTTTTTTTAATTTTTTGAGTCCAATCGAGTTTTACTCACTCGTAATAAAAACTGGCATGATAGATAGAACAACAAATCAATGACATATAACATGTCACATATACCTCACGCTGATATAAATGACCAATTTTTAATAATAGAAATGGATAAATTTTTTAATAAAAGGACCAATTTACTCTTTGATCTAATTATAGGGATTAATCTATCTATTTTTTGTGTAAAATAGATAAAATGAACCCTATATGGTTGTTCTACTATTGAAGTTGCAATGTTGGGTTTTCATGTTTGTGATAATTGATTTTTTTTTTCCTTTTCTTTGTTCAAATAAAAACAAAGAAAACAAAGTTAGGCGGTAGTTATCAAAGTCCAATTTCACAATTCTCCTCACATGTGCATAAACTTTATCTCTCTCCTCATAAGATAAAGGCTATGTGGTAGATATTTTAATGATAAATCTAGATACAACCCCCCCTTGCTCACTGGGAATTGAGTAACATTTTCCTTTTTTCTGGAAAATTCAGGTTTGAGATTTGATGAATCTGTAATGGCCAATTACAGCTCCAACTATTATTATGAAGCTAATTCTGGTGAGTATTATCAAACTCCCTATTGTGATAGTAGCCATGATTATGTTTCATCACAAGACTTAGAAGCTCATTCTAGCTATGGCTATGCATACAAGGATTACAATTCTTTCCAATACGATTCAGCTCCATGTTATGGTGCTTATGATCCTGAAATTGGTCGCTCGGCTGTTGCATACTCTTCGTATACTTCCAGTGAGCCTAACTATGTTGAGTATGCCCTAAACCCTTATGGTGAAGATTATGGTACTGTAAAGACTCGGTTAATTGTCTCATATTCTGTCTCAGAGTTCAATGAGCCTGAATTTGAAGAGTATGATCCAACGCCTTATGGCGGTGGTTATGATCTTGATGCAACATATGGCAAACCCCTGCCCCCTTCCGAGGGAATATGTTATCCACGTTCATCAGGGGATCCGAATGATCAATCCTTGAAAACCTTTTCTTATGGGTCTATAGAGTCGCCTTATGGGAAAGGAGTTGATAAACTGGTAGAAAAGCCTAGCAATGGAAGCAAAACAGCCACAGTCAAGGACCAAGAGCAGCAAACCCAGGGAAGTAACGAAGTTGGTAATGTGGGTTCTAATGGCAGGCCTGTAGAGTCATATCAAGGTGAAGAGAATAAGGAAAGTTACACTGATGGTTACCCTTATGGTGCTGAATATGAAAAGAGAGTGTCTCAAATCCCTCCAGGGTATGGCTTAGAAGCAATGGACCTTTGTGAAAGTTTGTTTGGTTACTGGCCCTGCCTGGATCGTGCAAAGAGAGAGAACGATTATCGAAATTGCTATGGTCCTCAAGGAGTAAACTGCCCATGGGAGGAGACTGCAGACTATCTTTTTGGTAATTCGTATCCTTATGGTGAAAGATGGGGCAGTGGAGGTATTTACGAGAACCCAATCTTCAATTACGAAAGGCATTATCAGGGACAACTTATATCAAGGCAGATGGAGTATCAAGAGGAACATTCATGGTTGAATTAGTTTCCTTGTTTTAGAAGGAAACATGTAGCAGTATGAACAATTCCATCTGTAAATAAGTCTGTGATTTTCCCACTAGATCCATAATCCGCGGTCGGTATTAATTTTAGTTGTTGCTGAATAATTCCAAGAACTTCTTTTTCAAATGTTTTAAGCAATATACTTGCTGTAAAATCTGTAAAATTGCAGATGATACTCGAAGAAAATGCTTTCATTATGTTCTGGTCTTGCCTCAAATAAATAAAGATTGTCCATGTTTAACAATTGATTGTCGGACATCATTAATATAGCAGTTGGATGATTGCTACCATTGAGAACCGGATAGTAATTTTGCTCGCGATGGGCCTAAATAATGATTAAATATTAGTATTTGTGAGAGTATGTGCTAATGAAAACAGATTTGGATATTTATAAGTCTTGTTGCATTAAAAGGATTTATTTTGGCCAAAAGTTATCATCTTTGACTTTTTGACCCAATATTATATTATTTTTTGTAAAAATTAAAGATGAAACAACGCTCTTTTCTTCTTGAACCAACCTACCGAAGAAAACAAATGCTTCCATCTTTCATTTCTCTTCTTCTCTACACATTTTCACTTAAATTTTCCACCATTTAATTTTCTTTATTTTCTTGTAAGAACACCCCTTAGAAACCATATTAGAACCAAGATTCATCACCAATCTTATCATCCACACACTTAGGGTTTGAGTTTAGTGTGAGAAACACTAAGCTAGAGAGCGAAGGTCTTTAGAAAGAGTTCATGAATTTCTAGCATTCCATCATCTCATTTATTGTTTAAATGCTTTTCAATGGTTGTTGAGCCATTAACATGGCTAATTAATGATTATCTTTATATTTTGACATTATGTAAAAATGTTGTTCTGTATAATATTTGAAGCGAAAGAGGTTGCTAGAGGTGGTTCTATCTAAAGAAATGAGAAAGTTGTGGAGTGAAGGTCTTGGAGGAGCCTTCTTCCATTTTATATTTATTTATTTTACAGATGTAAGTTCTCATGGAACTTATTATACTTTCTTATTGATGTGTGTACTAGAATGTTTTAAATAGGTCAAATTGTTATTGGTTGTGAGAATATAGTAAAAAATCTATATTGTTGACATGTTAGGCAAGGAAACATCGGGATATGGTTATATGACGAAAGGAGAATGTTTAATGAGATGAGGAATTATATGTGTGCATTGTTATGATTGAACTTGAAATATGACAATGTGAATGCGTATGGGAATTCATAATGTATGGTGACATGAGAATATGAAAATCATAAGTGTATATGGTTGTAATATGGATGATATAGTATATAGATAAATGAGAATCGAATACAAATACCTATGTAAACTTGGTAGAAAGGTTAGGATACAATTGATATGCTAATTAGGATCATATGAGCATTTCTATATTGGTTTGATATAAAGTTAGAGCTTTATTTTATCATTCGACGATTTAGCATTTTTTGTGGATCGTCGAATGTGTAACACCCTTTGTCTAACTCGATCGCCAGGTCCGAGCTACCAAATACTACATTTGTTGCCGAACAACCACGCTAATTTTATAGAAAATAATTATTCAATAAGCAATTATGTGTTAAACATGTTGACATTATTTTAAGCAATCAAATCTAAACCTCAATCGAGTTTACGAAAACTCTTTTGATGACTCGAGCATGAAATAGGACCAATTGTAAAATTTTAAAACTTTAGGGTCGACGTCATGACGTCGTCAAAACAATATGTCAAGTCATGACCTCAGGCCATTTGACGTCGCGACGTGACTCATTGTTTTGGCCAACGTTGTGACAAGCTAAGTTGCACATTAATACGTGGACTCTATTTTTGGTAAAAAATTGGGCCATTTGGTACCTATTCAAACTTCCACATAACTTAACATTTTTTCTATGCAATTGACATAACTTTACCTACACCAAAACATCCTAACATCTACTAAAACAAGTGCAAATGATCACATTCAATTTCTTATCAATCTAATTTACCTATTCAACCATTAAACACATCATTTCAATACTATGGCATACAAGTTCAACATTCTCCAAATATTAACTTTTCCAATATCAATTCACATTCAAATATGCAATTTCCAATTTTCACATACAAATCTCAAACACATTTACCAAAACATACCATTTCAACTAGGCATTAACATTGCTCAAATCATGCATTAAATAAGTTTCAACTATGCTAAACATTCAAAGCTAGCATTTACAAAACACCTATATACACGCCACAAATCTGGACTTAAATTAATAAAAAAATTACCAATTCAAAAACCGATAGTGTGAGCTTCAAAAAATCTATTGACATGTTCCATGTAACACCCTATACCCGGTATGGTTGCCAAGCCCGAATATAGGATGACACACCACCGTCTTATGTCATATACAATAAGTAAAAGTTCAATCTAAACAAATCATCATCCATCTTAGTATTCTTATAGGTTTTAAGTCAATTATAATTATTAGTTACCAATGTTACATGCTAATCATACATCAAATAGTCTTATAATAATAATTAAACACGCATAAGGTCCATTTAACAAAATCTCAAAACTATCACGTAGGTATCGATACTGACACTAGGGTATCAATATTTTCTTTAAGTGGTATCAATACCACTTGGAAAAATAATACCGAACTTGCATTCTGTTTCTTGATTTAAAAACCAAAGTCTTGAAAATTATCGGTACCTGTCTTGAAGTATCGATAAATTTACCTCGAGTATCGATACTCGAGAAAAGGTATCAATACAAATCTATATTTCGACTTCTTACACGTTTCAAAATACAGATGTATCGATTTTAAAATCCGATTATCAATACCTCTACTCTAAACCTAAAAAATGCAGCATACATATGCAATTAATCCATTTCAATTTAGTTCCTAAACATCATTTATCAATTACTTTGACAAATAATCATTCATCGGCCTATTTAATAGGTCAATAACACAAAATCGTGTTCAAGCATGTAACGTCAATCCATCCTCAAGTTCATGAACCCAAGCATAACAATAACATGCAATCCTTATAAACCGAATCAATAACCAACAAAATGTCTTGAAATCAACAAGGCTATAACGAGTCTACCTGTAACAGCCCTAAAGTGACCCTAGCCGGAAAGCGGTTTCGGGACCGCTAAACCGAGTCACCAAATTATTTGGATGTGATATTTATGGTATAAAATATGTGAATATGAATGTGCGAAAATCTTAAGCTTCGATTTAGTAAATTGCATGTGAATTTAGTCAAAAGGACTTGTGTGACACTTTTGAAATGTGATAGGCTAATCTACAAGGATCTAATAGTGCATGTAAACAAAAGGAGGACTTGCATGTCAAATTCCCCTTTTAATTGCTAGTGGCTGGCCATGACAAAGGATGATGGGCAAAACATGTCATAGACATGTTTTGTTGGTGCATCATGGGTGGAAAAATAAATTAAAGAGCATGGGCAAAGAAAGAAAAAAAATGGTCTCATCCATGCTCCCCCTCCCTTGTCGTGAATGGAAAAAAGAAAACAAAGAAGAAAAAAAATGTTCATCCTTTGATTCATCTTTTGGCGAAAATTTGAAGGAAAAAGGAAGAAGGGAGTGAAGCATTCGGCTATCCTAGGTCACTATTAAGGTAAGTTTGATGTTTTGCCATGAGATTCATGTATATTTTAGTAGTTAGCTTGAGTTCTAACTAGCCATGGTTCCAATCCTTACTATGTCATGGAGATGATATTCGCTAAGGTAAGATTGTGTTGATATCATTTGCATGCTAAAAGTGAAGCTTTGTAATGGTGCATGTGATGGTGTATTGATGATGAATGTGTTATGGAAAGAAATCGGTCTTCCTAAGAATATATTTGTGAATGTTTATATTAGTAATAGCGAAATTAAAGAGGTTTGATGTCTTGAACAAATGTTGATTATATGATTCGAAAATGAGATATGTCAATGATGAAGTATAATCGGCCATGGAGGTAGCTCATTTTGGAAGTGTGATTGTGGTATATTTTCTTTGTGATTGATTATAAAAAATTTGGCTTAAGTGAGGTAATTGGTAAAAGATGTGTTTATGATGTAATACATATGTTCTCATAAGCTAAGTTATGTATATGTGATATCTTGCATATTGGTTGTTATGGTAAGGTTTGAGATATTGACGTATGAATATGTTTTGTTTGTGGTTCGACAACTAATGGTTAAGTTGTTAAGTTACATGCTTGAGTAGTAAATATGTTAAGAATGGTTCTAAAATGTATATGGATGCCGTGTGATGGTGTTTGATTGGGAAGTAAATTGTTTGATTTAGCTCAAGAGCCTAGAGGATCAAAGTCGGATAAGGGAAAAGAGGAAGTAAGCGAATAGCCGTGGATATCTAGTCGTCGACCACTTTCAAGGTAAGTTTTAAGCGATAAATCGTTGAGTAAATTGAATCATAATAGGGCATAATGAGTTGATTTGATAAGATATGATGTGGCCATGATATGTCTTAAACCCAAATGGTAAGTTCATAAGTGTTTGGACTTGGAAATTTAAGAGCAAATTGTAATAAATTGCTTGGACAGCAGCAGTAAGGTGATTTTAGAAAATCACTATAAATTGTTGGTGTGGAATTATAGGCTGAATAAAATATGTAATCAAAGCTTAGTTGGTCTAGTTTCTTATAAAAGAGACCGTGGAAGCAAAGAAATTTCCTATAAAGAGATATTTAATTTTGTGCGGGACAGTGTCGGAATGACTCCGAAATCCCTGTTCTGTTTTGGAAAATCATTATAATTCGTACAAAATGGTTATGAGATAAGATTTATATGCTTAGACTCCTTAATGAGTCTAGTTTCAGATGGAGTCAAATAGAACACATTATGAATTCTGTACAATGAAAAATTTGATTCGTAATGAAGAGTGGTCAGATTAGTCAAACAGTGAAACAGGGGAAACTTTAAGAAAAATCTGGTATTGATTGGCCAAACCTAAAATTCTGAAAATTTTATGGGTGGAAGATACATGAGTCTACATTCGGGAAAATTAACGGCAATTAATTTTGAGTTTTGTAGCTCAGTTATAAACAACTTAGTGACTGTTGGTCAGAAAAACTGCTTGTAGTGAATATGTGATTTTGTTGTAAACTTTAATGAAACTATTTGAGTTGCTTATAAGCTATTGCTGAAATTGATGTACAAGAAAAATATGAAATATGTATGATATACATATATGTGTGATAAGGCCGAATGGCCAATGCGATGAATGTGAAAGTGTATGTATATGTGATAAGGCCTAATGGCCGATGTGATGAATGTGAAAGTGTATGTATATGTGATAAGGCCATTGGCCTAATGGCCGATGTGGTGAATGTGAAAGTGTATGTATATGTGATAAGGCCTAATGGCTAATGTAAAATATATGTGTGATATGCATATGTGGTAAAGCCGAATGGCTAATGTGAATGTTGTAACATGTGATTAAATGTACATGAAACTTGGAATATGTTTCGGGTGAGACCGATGACTACGTGTGGAGATTATGACCGGGTAAGACCCGATGACTACGTGTTGAGATTATGTCCGGGTAAGACTTCTTTTATAAGAATTGCTTATAAAAAATACGCAATGCGAAAGGTTAAACAGTATGTACTCCAAGCTTATATGTGAGCTTGATTTAAACTAAACCATAAGGTAGTTATGTGATGTATACGAGAGCAATCTATGAGACTATTCCTATGATTATGATGAGATGTGCATATTTGGATAAAGGGGATGGTATGCCCGAAGGAAGAGTGAAATAAAAATACGAACAACTATGTTATAACTTGATTGTTATCTGTTGACCTTGCTTGAAACTTACTAAGCATTGTAATGCTTACTCCGTGTACTTTGTTTCCTCTGTTTTATAGATCTCATTTGGAAGCTACTGGGCTCGGGGATCGTCAACAACTAGTCACACTATCACTATCCACTGTTTGGTACTACTATGTTTTGGAATATCTTATGGCATGTATAGAATAGACTAGTAGTGAGAGGATATCTTGGTTAATGTATAGGACTACCCTTTTGGTGTAGGTCATGTACCCTTCGGTTTTGTGTAAATTCGGATAGCCATGTGAAAATGGCTTAGATATACTTTGATCATAGCATTATAATCGTTGTATGTTGTTTGTCAAGAGGTATGGAAATGTTGGTAACGGTTAGCCATGGGAATGGTCATTCATGATCACTTTTGGTATATGTATGACAAACTCTAGTTGATCCATGGAGGATCATGAAATAGGTAAAGTTTACCTTAAAAATAGATGCTGGTAGCAGCAGTGACGTGAATGTGAAAAATCACTAAAAATAGTAAAAAGGGAATTAAATAGTGAATAAATTATGTAGTCGAACCTTGATGAATCTATTTTCGTAGGAAAGTAACGAAACAATCATATGAACAGTATGTTAAGAGATATTTAAGTTTTCGTGAGACAGGGCCAGAACGGTTTCTGGATTCCCTGTTTGGACTTTGGAAATTCATTGTAAATTATCCAGAGATAATTAGGAGTCATTCCATATATGTATAGATTCCTATTTGAGTCTAGTTTCTATAGAAATAAACGGCATCAGTATTGAATCCCTGTACAGGGAGATATCCAATTCGTAACGCACGAAGGTCAGTGTATTCGATCCCTGCAACAGGGGAGAATTTAACTAATAAACTGTACTAATTGGCCTGACCAATAATTCTAGAAAAAAATTTGTAGATGCATATATGAGTCTAGTTTCAGGGAAAAATTACGAAACTGGTTTTCGAGTTTTGGAACTCAAGATATGATTTTTAAAGTGATAGTGACGCAGTTAGCTAACTGCCTGGAAAATTTTTAAAATGGACTGTGAAAGTGAATGGTTTAAGCCGTTAACCCCTCGTGTCTGATTCCGGCAGCGGACTCGGGTACGGGGTGTTACACTACCACCTTGCTTTTTTTCCCAAAACGTAAATAAATATAGAACACCTACAAAATAACGCAAAAGTCTTACTTGGATCACTTCTCGAGACCACACTGCTCACACCGATACACAACTAATCTACAATGGTTAAAGAAGGGAGTGGGTGAGCTTAATAAGCTCAGTGAATGCCGAGAACAACTACCATGCAAATAGTTCATCAAACATTAACGAAACAACCATATAGCATAACCTTAATAGTTCCAACTTTAGTGTCATAATATACTTACTCGTGCATTATTATTAGTTCTTTTATATGGTAAATGTAAAAGCCCAATTTCGTCCGGCCCAATAAACAAAACAACAATAAAAAAATAAAAATAATAACAAAGTCCATTTACAAAAAAAAAACATATTGGCCCAATTACAAGCCCAAACCTAAACTACCCTAAGTCAAACCTGCTAAACCCAATAACCCCATAGCCCAAAAGCCCAAAACATAAAAATGTTTAAAAACCCTAACTCCTTCTCGTGCCCCAGCCTCGCCACGTCAGTAGGCGTGCCGTCTGACACTCCTCTGCCACCAGCACATGCAAAACAACAGAGAAACAGAAGCAAAAAGTAGAAGCAGAAACGGAGAAACAGTGAACAAGCAAAGGAGAAAGAAAGAAAAACAATATATATGTAAAAAAAACAAAAACAATATATATGTAAAAAAAACGAAAACAATATATATGTATTTTAATTCAAATATAAAAGCCAAACAAAAAACCTTTGTATGAGGGACCGAAGAAATCAAATACAAAAAACAAAAAAAGAAAAGAAAAGAAAATAACGGAGTTTTTTTTTTTAAAAGTAGTTCATTTATTTTGCCCTTTTTATTTTGAAAAATCGTAAAATAAAAGAAAAGTTTAGATTTTTACCTGAGGTTTCGTTTTCCACCGTCGTGGGTGGGTGAGGACACTGTCCCCGAGGAATGACGATCTTTTCTGACGTGATGACCTCCAAATCCATAAGGACTCGTTGAAGGCTTCGTCGAAGATAAAGAAACTGAAATGTTTCTCTCCATTTTTTGGAGTTTTGGCTAGAGTTCTGGTGATTTGACCCCAGATCAGTGTTCTACATGAAAAGGGGACTCAAAAGGGAGTTTTTTTGCAATTTTTGGTTGCCGGAGGTGGCAATTTCTGTCGCCGATGATTGATGGCCATGGGGGGGGACTCACCGGCCTCGTGACCAGAGAGGAGGGGTTTTGAGAGAAACACAAAGAAGAAAGTAAGAGATTTTTTTTAAACAAGTTTAAAATGATTTTTTTAAATATTTTTAAAACTTATATAGACTTAATGAAACGATGTTGTATTGGCTTGGCTTCAGAAGCCCCAAAACGACATCGTTTTGACACGACCCAATACCCGATCCGGATCCATCTAGGATCCACGTGCTTTCAAAGGGGATGGTCTAATTGTTGTTTTGACCCCTCCGCTTTTTTGCTATTTTTCAATCTTACCTTACAATTTATTATTTCACTTCTATTTTTGCCCTTTTATTTTATTATTGTGCAATTTAGACCCTTGACCCACTGTTGACCCATTGCGGGAATGATACGTGTAAATGTGGTCGGATAATTGTCCTTTGAGTCCCTGTACTTTTCTATCTCATTTTAATTTAACCCTTTATATTTTGTTTCCTTATAATTTAGGCTTTTAATTTTGTTATATTTTCAAATTTAGTCCTTTATTTTCCTTTTCTTTATTTTTCTTTCAATTCATGCTTTAAATTTTGTTTAAATTTTAATTCAATCCTTTATTTATTAAAGTTAGCCCATTTTTTTAATTTCTAGCATTTATAATTTGTGCTATATACATTTTAGCCCATGAATTTCTCCATTGTTTTATTTTGGTATTTTATTTTTAATTATTGATACTATTAATATTATTAAGTAATTATAATTGCTAATTAATATATATATTTTAAAAATTTCTCAAATATCAATATTTTATGTAAATATATTATTATCATACATTTTTATATTATTTCACTATTATTATCATTATTATCATATTGTATTATTAATTGAATATTTTTATTGTTGTTATCATTATTTCTTATTATCGTATTCACTATAGTATTGTCAATTTATTCTATTATTTATGTTGCTATTTCGTTAATACCATAATTTTGCCATCATTGTACATTGTAAATTATGCTACATACACTCATCCGTTTTTCGGTGTAAGATAAAAAATAATTAAAACCAAGGCAATGTTTGTTATTTTCAGGATTCTAGGAGTCGTGCTCCTAACTTACGGAGTATGGCCTCTTCCTAGAACTAAAATAACCAAACATCTTATTTAAAATTCAAGACACGTAGGACTTGTGTAATAATTAAATGGTGATTATTCTTGTTTTCGAGGATTCGAGACATCGTATCCTAACTTACGGAGCATGATCTTTTCTTTTTGATTAACTCGAAATAAAGCCTTTTCCACAAAAAAATAATTTAGTTAGCAATATTTTAATTAAATATCATCATGCAAAGATGAATCGCATTTTAAATTCTCTTCAAATTTTCAATTTTCGACGCTAAGACATCAAGTAATCAACTAGGTATCGATTTTGGGCGTTATGAAGGTGCTAATCCTTCCTTATGCTTAACTGACTCCCGAACCGATTTCTTGGATTTTGTAGGCCAAAAATTATTGTTTTAATAAATCTAACATTTTATTAAAATGATCAAATTTTGAAGTGACTCGATCGCATCTAATAAAAAGGATTGGTGGCGACTTCATTTTCGTTTTAAAATGAAAAGTCGATTTCCAAAAAAGGGTTTCGACAACTTGACAACTCCACTGAGGACTAATAAGAGAGTCAAGCTGCAAGTTGATTACTTTTTGGTCTTTTTGTCGAAAATTGAGAATTTGGTTTAAATTGACTATTCCTTCCTTGCATTTCATCCTTTATGTCGGTGGTAAATAATGTCTTTGTTATCTCGGGTTACATAGCGATGTAATATATCTGTTTTATTGGTTCAAGAGTTTCTTTATCTTTTCATATATTGCATGGCATAATCGTTCTATTCTACCCTTCTTAAGTGGAAATGAGATGCTATTCCTTTGTGAGGTCTTCACCTCCGCATAGGATAATGGACAACTTTCGAGATACATCCATACCTATGTCTTCGTGAGGTCTTCACCTCCGCACAGACATAGGGAAATGTATTCCCCTGAACTAAACTCTGTCTGTATGAGCCTATAATGGGTGAGGATTGAGGAATCTGTCAGTTCAGGTACTTTGCTTTAGAACCAAACCGCATGTAATAAACCCTAAGAGCCAGCCCTAGGAAGGACCATGTCAAACCTTTAGTGGTCACCTAAATAGATGCTCTATTTATTAGTTTTTGCTTTGTATTCTAGCTTTATATAAAATGTACTGACTTGTTTTGTTTTGTTTTGGCTATGATTGCAGTACATTTTCATATTAGAAAAAGGGTGTTTATTCATGTTTAGTTGCTAAATAGAAAGCTTGTCATGGAAAAAAGGGTTTCTTGATAAAGTGGAAGACAATACAGCTGTGTGAATATGGTTTGAGAAAAGATAACAAGAGAAAGGTGACAGCCTGTGAGAGGGACAGGTTAAAGATATAAACCATGTTATGAGCGAAGCTTTGGTCCGAGTATGAAAAGTGGTTGACCGCTTGCAGACCCCAGCCATTCAAAGCCTGAAATATGAATCAGAGTTGGATCGGGGCTGAGCACTAGCTTGCTCTCTTGGGAAAGTTAAGGTTTTGAGTGTTAAAGCGAGGTCGTATATGTATCCGATTTATGTAAAGAAACTTGTTTTCTAGTAAATTTGTTCTAATGGAATTGAACTAGTATCAATGCCTTTTTGCATGCATCTTTTCCATTCATTAACACTACATTTCATTACATGCAATAAATTTCATGAAATCAAAAAGTGTGTCGAGATCAAAACTCTAGTATAGAGCCTTATGGAAAATAATGAATTAAAATTCTGAAGACATTGAGGATTCAGAAGGGGAAGATGTTTGTGGCTCCAAAGAGGGAACTGAGGAAGGGAACTTATCAAAAATTTGTCCTATATCCCCGAAAGTGTTCTGAACAACTAGACTGTGGGAGATATACCTGTAGTATTTATGATTGTTTAAGAGTAATGTTCAGAACACACCTGTTGCCCTAAGCTTGGGAGTAATAGAGAAACTTTTTTGAAAAGACACATTTCCACTATTTTTATTTCAATAAAAGTAATTCATATTTGTGTCTCATTTAGCAAATATTCTACTTTTTTTTCGTTCTCTTTTTTTTTCTCATACTCATACAACACATTTAATCATTCTTAAATTCATTTGTTCCTTGGGTCTCCTTTTATTTATATAATAGGTCTCCAGATATCAATAATATGAGCAACGCTGTTGTTAACTCAGAGTCTCCTTTTGAGCAAGATATGTGTCTAAAGAAACCTTAGAACTTTAAAGATGATTGAGATTGTAACTTGTCTCCTGATTTGTTAAGGATGGTAAAGAAAGATGAGAAACAGATCCTACCTCATGACGAGTCAGTGGAAATTGTGAGTTTAGGGGATAAACTAGAAAAGAAAGAGATGAAAATTGAAACTTGCATCACTACAGAGACAAGGGACCTCATTGAGTTATTCCAAGAATTCAAAAATGTCTTCGCATGGTTGTATAAAGACATGCCTAGTCTAAGTATTAATATCGTGGTACATCAATTTCTCATAAAGGAAGAACGCAAGCCGATTTAGTAGAAACTCCGAAGGATGAGGAAAGATGTAATGTTGAAAATAAAAGAATAAGTCAAAAGTAATCTGACGCTGGTTTCCTACAAGTGGTCAAATATTTAGAGTGAGTAGCCAATATAGTCTCCATCCCTAAGAAAGATGGGAAAGTGCAAAAGTGTATAAACAAGGCTAGCCCGAAGGACAATTTCCAGTTGCCCCACATCGGTACTTTAGTGGACAACACGACAAGTCATTCACTATTCCTTCATGGATGGTTTCTCTAGATACAACCATATAAAGATACATCTTGAAGACATGGAGAAGACTACATTTATAACAATGTGGGGAGCATTTTGTGATGCCATTAAGATTGAAAATGCAAGAGAAACATACCAAAAAGCCATGGTGATTTTGTTTCATGATATAATGCATAAAGAAATTGAAGTTTATGTCGATGATATGATCACAAAATCCTGAACAGAAAAAGAAAATGTAAAAATCTTGAGGAAATTGTTCTTTAGGTTGAGGAAATTCCAGCTAAAGTTGAATCTAACAAAATGCACTTTCGGGCTACGTCGGGTAAATTGCTGGGATTTATAGCCCACGAGAAAGGGATTGAGATTGATCCAGATAAAGTCATGGCCATAAAGGAATTACCATCGTCGCATACCCAAAAGGAAGTTTAATGTTTCTTAGGAAGATTAAATTACAATGCTCAGTTCATTTCACAACTAACCAAGAAATAAGACCCCAAATTCCATCTTCTTAAGAAACATGATCCATGTGTATAGGAAGAGGAATGCTAGAAGACCTTCGAAAAGGTTAAACTTTTTTTGTCTAATGCCCCAATGCTGATGATACCTAGCCCAGATAACCCATTGATACTGTACTTTGTAGTATTTGGAAATTTTATGAGATGCGTACTTGGCCAACATGATGAGTCAAGGAAGAAAGAAAGAGCAATATATTACCTCAGCAAGAAGTCCACCAAATGCGAGACAAGATATTCGTCAATCGAGAAACTGTGTTACACCTTGGTCTGGACCACTCGGAAGCTAAAACAATATATGTTGTATCATACGACTTGGCTTATTTCGAAAATGGACCCTCTAAAGTTCATGATGGAGTTGATCGTATTGAATGAAGGAATGGCTCGATGGAAGATCCTGCTCTTCGAATTCGACATAATTTATGTAAACTAGAAGGTAGTAAAGGGAAGTGCAATAGTGAATTTTCTAGCTAGCAGAGCTCTAGAAGATTACAAGCCTTTAAATTTAAATTTTCCAAATGAGGATTTGATTTATGTCGCAACCACAGAAGAAGGTGCTCCAAGAGGATATCCCTAGAAACTAAATTTTGATAGTGCCTCAAACGCCATGAGTAATAGAATTGGGGCAGTCCCGGTATCTTTGGACGAAGATCATTATCCTTTCACTTGTAAACTCAATTTTTATTGTATAAATAACATTGTGGAATATGAAGTGTGTATCATGGGTATTCACGTGGCCATAGAACGTAAGATCAAAGTGCTGGAAGTATACAACGACTTTGCACTAGTAATCTATCAACTCAGTGGTGAATGGGAAACAAAAGATTCTAAACTATTTGATTATGGAAAGTTAGTTCTCGAATTAATTAAGGAGTTTGATGACACCACGTTTTGCTACCTCCTGCGAGATGAAAATTAGATGGTCGATGCACTAGTTACCTTAGCCTTCATGATCCAAGTGAACAAACAAGAGGACTTAAAAACATTCCATATGAGCATTTATAAGGCCATGACCCATTGTTACAACATCAAGGAAGAAGAAAGAGATGATCACCCTTGGTACCATGACATATTGCAATATGGAAAGAACCATAAATACCCTAAGCAGGCAACCAAGAATGATAAACGGACGCTGAGAAGGATAACTAATGAGTATGTCCTATGTAACTCCCCTTACCCATGTTTGACACCGGAACAGGGTACGAGGCATTACCAGACTTAATCACTAATCATCGTATAAAAACCGATTCATAATTAATAACATAATCAAGACTATCTATATTAAATGACTTTATACAATAGAGACCTTCAAATAACATAGGTCAGTATTTTAAGCCAATTCCTAGCAACTTAATAACAATTAAACAAGTCTCCATACATGCCAAAGGCTTAAAATACTTTAAAACCTTTATATATCGATCAATAGTTTGATAGTGTGATTTAACCTCCGGCGACCTTCAACTCGAGCTAACATCTGCGACACTATAAGGAAAAGGAAAGGAAGGGAGTAAGGATTATAGCTTAGTAAGTAAGTATGTAAATATTAATAAATAATACATTATCATACTTTAAACAAAGTCACAATATGTTCCCGGAATATTACCATCACAAACACACATACTTTCACTATTACAATCATAAACATGTTCAAAATAAGCTGTCTAGCAGAGTACCAACAACTAAATTATTTATTTCTAGAGATACAGAACTCCACATTACAAAGCATTAATTTTAATTGAAACTAGATTCACATATATTCTTACCATAAAATTTTCAAAATTTTTGGTCTATCCAATTAGTACAGTTTATTCATTGAAGTTACCCCTGTTTCACTGCTCAACTGTTCTAACCACTCTTCACTACGAATCAATTTTCTCCTCGTACAGAATTCAAAGGATGTTCTAATTTATTTCAATTGAAACTAGACTCATTAAGGATTTCAAGCATATAAATTATATCCCATAATTATTGTTTTACAATTTTTAATGATTTTTCCAAGTCAGAATAGGGGATTACGTAGTCATTCTGAACCAGTCTCTCAAAAACTTAAATATCTTATAATATAGAATTCCTTTTCTTGCTCTGTTTTTGTTATATGAAAATAGACTCATTAAGCTCTAATTTGATATTTCATTCAGTCTCTGATTCAATTTATACTATTTTTGGTAAATTTTAGATTCATGTCACTGCAACTATCCAGAACAGTTTTATTGTCAATTTTTATCTTTCACACTTCAATTGTATTCATCACTTTCCCATAACAATCTTTCCAATTTCCAATCACATATCGAGCATATTGCTCATAAGTTACACACGTATATACTTACACTTATCATCACAAAGTCATACACAATTTCATTTAATCAATTTCCTAGTTGAACGCTTCGGAATAATAACAGATACGCAATGGTATCGCACACAGCCCACCTTTAAAATAGAAGCTCTCTTGTATACATAGCGGCCTTCACTTAGCACCACTCATGTGACCTAGCTCGATTGTACACATAATTTTGGCTCTCTTGTACACATGGTGAACACTTAGTGTCACCCATGTGACCTAGCCAGTTTATCTCGTAGCTCTCTTGTTTACATGGTGTCCTTCACCTAGAACCACGCATGCGACCTAGCTACATATATCCCGTAGCTCTCTTGTCTACATGGTGTACACATAGTATCACCCATGCGACCTAGCTACATCATATTGTCTCGTAGCTCTCTTGTACACATGATGTGCACTCAGCACCATACATGTGACCTAGCTACATACCATCTGTATCATCCAATCTTTCTGAAGGTTCAATCGGGATTTCTCTCTCTTTCTAATACTTGATTCCATACTTCCAATAGTCAATTATGATTCAAAAATCAGCTACAATACATAAAATATGCTGAAATACAAAAACATAATAAAGATAATGTATTATTCACATACAAACTTACATACTTTCTCATTTCCATGTCGAATTAATATTGAACATTTAAATCATCATAATTATACTTACTTTCAACACCTCAGAAATCATAGTAAATATATCAATTTTACATTGAAACATGCATAAATTAATGCTTATTATACATATGAACTTACCTCGATACTAAAACGGCCATTTTACCAACTTTCCCAATTTTCGATTTTTTCCCATTCTAGATTCAAATCTCATTTTCCGGGATCTAAAACATCACATTTTACTTATTTAATTAATGTACTATTCAAAACAGTCCTTAACTCAAACTTTGGAAAAATTACATTTTGCCCCTAAACTTTTGCATATTTACACTTTTGCCCCTAGGCTCGGGAATTAAACTTCATCACTTATTCTTATGTTTTATGACATGCTGAGCATTTTTTCCTTCTATGGAAACATCAAATTCTCACTCTAACACATAGTTATGAACAATAACAACTTTTACCGATTAAGCCGTTTTACTCATTTTTGCTTAAAACCGCTTAGCAAAAGTTGTTTAACATAATTTAAGCCTTCATATTCTACCATAAAACATCAAAATAAACAGATTTCACCTATGGGTATTTTTCCAAATATGAACCCTAGCTTAAATTATTGCTAGAATAAGCTTAATCAAGTTACCAGGATTCAAAAAAC
The DNA here is from genome assembly GCF_025698485.1 of Gossypium arboreum. Lineage (NCBI taxonomy): Eukaryota > Viridiplantae > Streptophyta > Magnoliopsida > Malvales > Malvaceae > Gossypium > Gossypium arboreum. The sequence goes on from NC_069075.1 coordinate 56,297,902, forward strand.
GTAAAGAACTTCAAAAACAGGGCTAGAACGGACTTACTATTGAGCTTGGAAAGCTTGAAAACCCTAGCCATGGCTTTCCCCATGCTAATTTCGGCCTCCATGAAAAAGATGAGTCAATTTTGGCTTTATTTTCCCTTTTTATTTCTTTTAATTACCAAATGACTAAAATGCCCTTAAGGCCTTTCTTTAAAATTTTGTCCTATTCATGCCCATTTTTGTCCAAACGAAATATAATGGTCTAATTAAAATTTAAGGACCTCCTCTTTAAACCCCCATTTCAATCAAGTACTTATGAATTAGAACACATATTTTGCAACTTTTGCAATTTAGTCTTAAAAGTCTAATTAAGCACTTTATCTGTAAAATTACTTAAAGATATTTTTACACAATATTTTAATCAATAAATAAACCTTAAAACTTAATCGAAATAATTTTTTTGACTTCAAATTCATGGTTCTAAAACCATCGTTCGTTTAGGCCCTAAATCGGAACATTAAAGAACTTCGCAAATAAGCCCTAATAAGCAAATTAAACATGCAATCTATAAAATTTCTTATCAATACTCTAACACATGCATCTAATCACTTGGTAAATCATAAAAATTAATCGAAATAAACTTTTCTATCTCAAATTTGTGGTTTCGCAACCACTATTCCATTTAGGCCCTATTTCGAGATGTTACATCCTAGATGGGGAGATCCTATACAAAAAAGAAAGGATCAGGTGTTACTGAGATGTGTAGATGTTGTTGAAGGCAAGAAAATCCCGAAAGAAATTCATGAGGGTGTAACAACCCAATTTTGGTGAAATTGGAATAGTGGTTACGGGACCACAAATTCGAGCTAAAAATAAAATTTATTTTTAATTTTATTTTATGGTTCGTAATATGATAGAAATGTCATGTGAAAATTTTGATAAGAAAAATTTACTGATTATGTGTTTAATTACGGGAAAGACCAAATCGTATAAAATGCAAAAGTTGAATTCTAGTAGATAGAATGATCAAATAACTATGAAATTCAAAACTTAAGGTCCTTATATGGTAATTAGACCATTAATAAAAAGTTAGTAGATATTTTTGGATAATTCATCCACGGAAAATCAGAAAAAGGCTGAGGACTAAATTGGAAATCAAAATTATTAAAGATGATAAATTAATTAAATAGAAATAAAAATCACTTTTATCATCTTCTTCCCCAAAATATTCTGTGGAAACCCTAGGAGAGAGAGAAGAAACTTTCTTGGCCAAATTGGGTTAGTTTTCTTGTCCCGTTTTTAGTAATTTTGATATTTTTGAAACCGGGATAGCTTAATCTATCTATTTGGGGGATCAATTTGAGAAGTTATCAAAGTATGAAAATTAGGTCATGGATGAATATTCTAAAAATTTGAAATTTATGATAGAAAATGAAAGGTTGTTGATAGATAAACAACTTTTACAAAGTGATTTTTGATGAAAACATGATTTAGGGACTAAAATGTAAACTTGTGAAAATTGAAGAAAAATTATGAATGTTGTAGAATATATGTGCTATAAATTTTAAGGTGAAATTTTGTTTAGGCTTGGAATAGGGAGTAAATTGCATAAATTTCATTTTTCGAGCCTAAGGACGAAATGGAAATTTATGGAAAAGTTAGGGGCAAAATGGTAATTTTTTCTAGGATGTAAATTGAGTTCACTTGAATATGAAATGTGATAAATTGGTGTAGAATTTACTCGTATAGATCCGGATAGACCAAATTCGGAGCTAGAACTAGGAAAAGAGGAAAATGATGGATTAGTAGATTTTACGTACAAGAACATATTTGTCGAGGTAAGTTCGTGTAACTAATTTATGTATGTTTATATGCTTGAATTAAATGTTGCATTGTGAATTGTATAAATATCATATATATATGTGACATTGAAATTGTATCTGACAAAGCCCGATCAACGATAATGCCCGAAAAATGATAAATGATAAAAATGTTACTTTTATGCTTAAAAAGAATGTGGAATGTGTTTATTTGAATTATATGAATGTCATAGATGTATGAAATAATCACATGCCTGATAATGCTTGAAAAATGTTAAATCCCGTTTGAATAAATGAAAATCGATGGATAAATTTGATTTCCCTTATGGATTGAGGTCCTGCATTTGTTGTTGACAGGATTTAACTCAGATGCTGATAGGATTTAGCCTGGATGGGTAATCCCGATATAAGTCCTCTCGAGCATATATTATGGATTGGATTTAGCCTGGACGGGTAATCTAGATCAAGCTCTTTAGAGCATATGTCATAAGAAGGATTTAGCCTAGACTGGTAACCCTGACTAGGCTCTATTGAGTATATATACATTGGAGACTGGATTTAGCCTGGATTGGTAATCCTATTGTATACATGTGTGGCTTGAGAGTGTACTCTTTGAAATTGTACCTTATGGGTACCATTGGACATGAATTGACATATCCTGATTTGTACACATCGAGTGTATTATCTGTGTATCCATCGATATTTCAGATAAATTCAACGGGTGACAATTCCAGACATGAGAAGATATGAATAACAAAATGAGTTATTACACGTATCCGTCTGAAATACAAGAAAATGATGATACATGACAAGTGATATATGAAAGTATGAGATGATGATATTTGTACATGGAAATTATTTGATGAGAATGTTCATCCTTGATTATAGACTTGTACACCTTGAGTGTACTACTACTCATGTGACCTTGATGTTTTGAATGATATGAGTAAAGTCTAACATGAAATAATTTGAGGTCGAGATGAACTATTATGAAATTATGCTTGTAATATAAAGAGATGATTTATACATGTTAAATGAATACATGTTGGGGAAAACATATGTGCATGGAAACTTGATTGTTGTTGAGTCCATATATGTTTTGATGTTATTATGGAATATATGACTAACAAGGGTCATGAGGATATGTGTAGGGCTTGAGGTGAAATTGATTGAATATGCCTTTCATAGTTACCTCAAAATAAAATGAATACTTACCATGTTATACGAACTTATTAAACATTTTATGCTTACTTAGTTTTTATTTCCCTATTTTAGAGTAAATCGAAAGCTCGCTGGATTGGAAGTTGGGTGGAGATCACTCACACTATCCATCGGCCCATTTCGGTACAATATGGTAAATCAATTGTGGTTATAATGGCATGTATAGGTTATATTGGTCATATTGGTATGTAAATGTAAATGATTATTGTAATCTAGCCATTAGAATGGCTAGTGATGATTTTGTTTGGGTACATGTATATATGTATTTAAATTTATTTTATGGAGATAACACAAGTATTTATTATTGATTGATTGATAAAGGTTAAAATAGAAAGTAAGTTTAAAAGCATGAATGCATGTAATAATATATCATGTTAGATGTTATAAATTGCTTGAATTCAATGCTTGGATTGGTTGGTATTTGGATGTAAGTTTGGTGCAGGAATTTGGTATGATTTTGGGTGAGAAATAAAGCTAGGAATGCCTTTATTTTATCCATACAGGCAAACACATGGGCGTATGTCTAGACTGTGTGTGGCATTCGGCCTGATACATGGGCGTGTGGTTAGGCCGTGTGTCCCTTGCACCTTAAATTCAAGAAAACAGAATGCTCAGAATTGAGCACACAGGCAGAGACACGGGTGTGTGTCTCAGCCGTGTGTGCTACATGGCCTAGCACATGGGCGTGTGGCATGGCCGTGTGCACAAGTCAGAGAGTTACACAGGGTCGAACACGACCTATAGCTCGGGTGTGTCCCTCGGACTGCACAGGCATGTGTGTAACACCCTTAACCCGTATTTGTCATCGAAATAGGGTTTCAGAGCATTATTAAAATTTGCAGATCACCTAAAAAATATTTAAATACTTATCGATTCAATGCATCATATAAATAAATATATTACCATTCAATCAACAGTTTGGCACTTGTATAAGCATCAAACAACAACATTGTTAGTATACTTGCACGTATTTCATATAAATTCAACATTGATATACCTATTTTCTCGACATATCGTACTTGAGTTTAATAATAGTCTCAACTAACATAATTTCCTTGTATCAACATATCAAAGATAATCATATATGTACATGTCATGAAACATATCATGCTCTTACCGTTTCTTCATAAGCATATATCATTCATTTCATTATATCAATATTTCATGCTCCATCATTTCCATATATTTTACGATATTTATTCCGATAATAGTTTAAATCAAACTTAACATAAATTATATTCCATGTACTTATACTTATTACGTTTATCTATTTTCATAATTATTTCATACAACTATCTTGTACATATATTTCCATATAACTAGTTCTTGTAAACATTTCACACAACCATTTCATATAACCATTCGTTATCTGATACATATTACCTGAAAATCAATTGTTCAATAGATGTCATAGCGTCTCCCATCCACGGTCTTATTTATCTTTGACATGATGCTATAGTGTCTTTCAACTATGGTCTTACTCATTTTCTGACATGTTGCCATGGTATCTTTCAACCATGGTCTTATTCATTTCATATCATATTGCCATGGTATCTTTCAACCGTGGTCTTACACATTTCATATCAGGTTGCCGTGATATCTTTCAACCATGGTCTTACACATTTCATATCAGGATGCCATGGTATCTTTCAACCATGGTCTTACACATTTCATATCAGAGAGCACACTCCATGAACCTCATCCTTATAGTGGGATTACCGGTCAAAGCTAAATCCTCAGAATATAAACTCATAGAGTATTGTCGGGATTACCAGTCCAGGCTAAATCCCCTGCAACGACAATTACTCTAATGAACTTGGATCTGAACTACCAGTCTAGGCTAAATTCAGACCCTAATTCGGATTACCCGTCTGGGATAAATCCATTTTACACGTATTCTTCGGGAGGGCTATATCAGGATAGGATCACCCGTCCGGGCTAGATCCTTTTTACCGTCAATTCCTTTTTAGAGATCCATCGAATTTTCCTTTCATTCAACCGGGATTTGTTCCCATTTTATCAAATATATCAATGTTTCATTAATTTTCATACAATGAACATTCAAATCATATTCACATCAATAACATACATTTCAAGTATTTAAGAATATAATTCAAGTTACACGAACTTACTTGGCGAAATTGCAGAAATATCAAGATTCAGGGGCATTTTCGTAATTTATCATTTTCCCAATTTTCACCCAATCTTAAATTGACAATTTCATTCAATTTATTAATTTAGATAATAAAACAATTCATTCCCTTCAATTTGGTCATTTTACATTTTTACAAAATTGGCCCCTGAAGTTTTACTTTTATTCAATTTAGTCCTTAAGCCTAAAACATGCAAATTAGCCATGCTAGCTGAATATTCATATATATTTCCCTCCTCCTCCTCTCCGTTCCACATCCTTAATGTATATAACACACTTGTAAGTAATATTATCTATAATGTTTATTATTTACTTTTATGAATATTCAAGCTATCCATCTGTGTCATAGTCACTAAATTATTTATATCTAGAGCTATATAACTCCAAATTAAAATCCGCTAATTTTACCTTAAACTAGACTGATATATCTTCTTACCATAAAATTTTTAGAATTTAGCCAATAAGTACAGTTTATTCTTTAAAGTTACCCCTGTTCTGCTGTCTGATAGTTCTGCCTCTTCTTCACTAAAAATTAATTATCTCATTGTACAGATTTCAAATGATATTTCCGTTTATTTCTATTCAAAATAGACCCATTCAGTATTCTAAAAATTTAAATTTAAACCCATAATTATTTTTATCCAATTTTTTATGATTTTTCAAAGTCAAAACAGGGGAACCCGAAATTATTCTGACCTTGTCTCACAAAATTTATTATATCTCATGATTTACAATTCCATTTCTTACATAATTTCTTCTATAAGAAACTAGACTCAATAAGATTTAATTTAATATTTTATTCATCCTATAATTCGATTTCTACAATTTTTGGTGATTTTTCAAAGTTAGACTACTGCTGCTGTCTAGAACTGTTTTAGTGAAAGATATTAATTACCATGTTTATAACACCCTTATGTTCTTTTTCTACACTATTTCTCATCACTTTCTCTTATTTTCTCTTCACTAACATGACAAGAACATAAGACCGTACATAATAAAACTCTAAATCAACATCAATTCCATGCTTTTTCAACAATATTAAACTTAAAAATATATTGAAATCTTGATGTTCTTACATTTTCTTATTGACTTCAATCTTTAACTTGATTTTTCTCTCTCCTCCAGCTTCTATTTCTTGAATCCAACTTGATATTCTTGCTCCCCATCATCTCCTTTCTATCTTTCTCTTTTGATGGCTATGGAAATTCTTTCAATTTTTAGGTGAAAATAACGAATTTTTGGTGGAAGGACTAAATTGTAAAGAAAGAAAACTTCTTTTCTTCTTCTTCTTTTACGTTGGTTTGTATGGGAAAGGAAAGATGATGATTCTTCATCTTTCTTTCCTTATATATACTAAATAAAATAATAATAAAATAATAAAATATCATTTAAAAATTAAATTAAGATATTAATAAACTATTATTTATTTATTTATTTAATCTAAAATATCTCCAACATCATCATTGCTTTCTAGATTTCTCTCTCTTCCAATTGACCATTTTTCCCTTTATTATCTTTTAAAATTCCATCATTGAGTCATCATTTAATTTGGTAAAATTGCAATTTAGTTCCTTATAGTTCTTCACCTATTCAATTTGGTCCTAATTTATCCATTTTCCTTAGTTTCTAAATCATTCCACTCTTAAAATATTTACACTATTGGTCCTTCAAATTTTTCATATTTACACTTTAACCCCTCGAAATTTTGAGTATTTACTCTTGTGCAACAAAACTTTTCTCACTTTTACAATTTAGTCCTTTCTTGAATTAATATATCATAATATACTTCTCAATTTTGACATAACTCAAAATTTCCCTTTTTGTCACTTTATTTCCTTATTTTAATATATCAAGGATAATATCTTATTGTAAAAATATTCGGGGTATTACAGTGTGTGCCCTATAACTTGGAAGTTTTTTTAAAATTTCACGAAAAATTATTAGAGTCTCCAATTAAGTCCTGACTTGATTCTAATGCTTGTATTGAGCCTCGATGGTCCATTTAAGGGACATTATGAATAATCTCTGAAAAGGAACAATGATTGACATGATTTACTTGTAAATGTTTTGAAAGGAACAATGATGTTCCGACGACGGATACAGGTTAGAGGTGTTACAGAGGGTGTTTTTGGAACACATGTTAATGGTTTCACAATGGCCAGAAAATTTATGAGGTTCGAATTTTATTGGTCCACCATGGAAGGGGATTATGTTAATTATGCCAAGAGGTGTCATAAATGCCAAATTTATAGGGACAAAATTCATATGCCTCATTCACCTCTCCATGTGATAACTTCTCCATGACCTTTCTTTATGCGGAGCATGGACATCATTGGGCCAATCTCGCTAAAGGCTTTCAATGGGCATCGATTTATCTTTGTGATTATCGATTACTTCACCAAATGGGTAGAAGTTGCTTCTTATGCCATTGTCACGAAATCGAAAGTTATCAAATTGTTGAAGAAATAGATCATATGTCGATATGAAATGCTAGAAAGGATCATATCTGACAATGTATTGAATTTGAACAACAACATGATATCGGAAGTCTGTAGTGAATTCAAGATCAAACATCACAACACGTCACCATATTGCCCAAAAATGAATGGTGCAGTGGAGGCAGCCAATAATAACATTAAGAAGATCGTGGGGAAAATGACAGAGACTTGTAAAGATTGGCATGAGAAGTTACCATTTACTCTCTATGCTTATCGAACGTCTGTCAGAACCTCTACCGGGGCAACACTTTCTCATTGGTTTATAAATGGAGACGGTTTTGCCTATTGAAGTTGAGATTCTTTCTCACCGAGTTTTATCAAATCTTGATATGATCAGTTGAACTTGATCGAAAACAAGAGGCTGAAAGCTATCCATCATGGTCAGATGTACCAAAAAAAAATTATGCAAGATTATGAAAAGAAGGTCCGCTTTAGAGAATTTCATGAGGAGGACCTGGTGTTGAAAAAGATCCTGCCCATACAAGAAGACTTTAGAGGAAAATGGATGTTAAATTGGGAAGGACCTTATGTGGTGAAAAAAGCCTTTTCTAAATGAACGTTGATTTTAATCGAGATGGATGGTAGAGATTTTCCCAACGTTGTGAATTTAGATTCAATCAAGATGTATTTCACCTAAAATAAAAAAAATAAAAAAGGAGAGGCCAAGGAAAAAACCCAAAAAGGGCATTTTGAGTTGAAGACCCGAAAAGGGTAGCTCAAATTTTGACCAAGAATGGACACGAAATAGTCGTTTCCCCGCAGAGGCAACAAGGAGGAGAAACTTTACATCTTGAGGTATCAAAAAAGTATTTTATACCTCCTAAACACATACCAGGCTTGGAATGGGCTTCAGCAGTTTGCTCAGAGAAGCTCATATTACAATATCTGGGGCACCTGATTTCATTTTCACTCACTTTGTGTTTTTGTAATGTTTGCCACTTTGATTAATCTTTTAAGAAAAGGGCTTTGCTCCCAATAAATTTTAATCTTGTCTATTTTTTATGACCTTTTTCAAGTATTTTTGAATTGAAATAATGGTTAATGGACTAACAATGTCAAAGTATAAAAAGATTTATGCATATCGCTTTCAAAATTTTTAAATCGTACAGTGACCTAAGGTAGGACCAATAGTTAGAACTAACCAAATTTAAGGGTTGGAAATATCTTGGAACAAATAGTCCAAATTGTGATTACCTCTTCAGGTTTCCTATCAAAGATACCATATCTGAACAAGAAGACATGATAACACATAAGTGATAGAACCCTAACGAACAACGAGCAATGTCAACCTAAGCACTAAAATGGGGACCATTCTCGAAAATGGCATTCTGCATTCATACAAATATCAGTCATATACATCTAGTTAGGAGCATTTGATTCATTCTGATCATAACATCCTAATCACTTGGCATAAAATAAAGGCTTATGAAATGGATTCTACAGGTCCTGTTCCCTAGAGAACTGTGTAACAGATCAGTGAAACCATAAATTCTATACCCCTAAAGGTGTAGTGGGTCAAATTGAATCTACCATAGTGAATCTTATCTCCCTGAAGTTGTAGTAGAGCAGGTTGAAGCTGAAAAGGACTAAATTAGAAATAGAAATAAATAAAAATGATAATAACTTAATATCATCTTATTATCATCTTCTTCCCAAAATTTTTATGGAAACCCTAGGAAAGAGAAAGAAAATCAAGCAAGTCTAATTGGATAAGTAATCTTATCCCGTTTTTAGTAATTTTTATATTTTTGAGATCGGAATAACCTAATCTGGCTATTTTGGGGATCAATTTGTAAAGTTATCAAAGTATTAAAAATTTTCCATGGATGAATATCCTGAAATTTTGAAATTTAAGGTAGAAATTGAAAGGTTGTTGGTAGATAAACAACTTTTGTAGAATGAATTTTTATGAAATTGTGATTTAAGGACTAAATTGTAAAGATGTAAAATTCATGGAAAATTTTTTATTTTTATGAAATACATGAGCTGTAAATGTTGTATGAAATATTCAGTTAGGCTTGGCATAAGGATTAAATTGCATGAATTTCATTTTCCGAGCCTAGGGATGAAATTGGAATTAATGAAAATTATAGGGGAAAAATGGTACTTTTGCCTAAAATGTGAAATTGATTGAATTGAATATGAATTTCATTAAATTGAGTTAAATTTACTCATATAGATCCGGATAGACCTAGTTCGGAATTGGATCGAGGAAAACAAAAAGTATCGGATTAGTAGAAAAGCATATACGAACAAGTGACGAGGTAAGTTCGTGTAACTCAATTATATACATTTATATGTTTAAATTAAATGTTGTATATGTGAATTATATTATTGCCATGTATGTGAAATTGATTGACTATTCAATAATACCCGGTAAATGTTAAGTTCCGTTTGGACAAATGAAAATCGATGGATGCAAGTTTCCTATATTGGTTGTAGTCCTGCATACATCAGAGAATTCACAGACAACAGGCACTGATTCAACTTTCTTATCATTCACTTTTGAATCTAACATATAAGCTAAGTAGGCTTCACAACCTTTCTTTACATATTTCTGTGCTTTTATTGTAGATATCACAGCTGGTAGTCCATTCAGATCACTAGACTCAATTCGAATTATCTCATCATTCTTATACCTTAAATCAATGAATTTTCGTTTACAATTGACAATAGCATCGTGCAAAGTCAACCAGTCCATTCCCAGAATTATATCAAATTCGTCGAAAGGAAAAAGCATCAGATCAGCAGGAAAACAGATATCTCGAATCAATAATGGGCAATTCTTGTAGACTTTATCAACCAAAACACCTTTGCCTAAGGGGTTCGATACTCTAATTACAAATTCAGTAGACTCTACAAGCAAAGTCTTACTATGTACTAAATTCATACAGATATAAGAATGCGTTGATCCAAGGTCTATCAATGCAGTCACAGAAGTATCATAAAGAGTAAAAGTACCAGTAATCACGTCTGGTGACGAAGCTTCCTCACGAGCTCAATAAACAACAACTTAGCTTACTTTCCAATTAACATACACTAAGCTATCACATTGTTGCCATAATTTGGCTAATGTAACATGTCACAAAATCACAAGGTGAGTACCATACCAATAAAAAACAAACAAACCATATAATGCTATAAAGGTTCAATATGCTAATACATGTTATGTTAGATCACAATTTCAATCTCATGCTCATATGAACATAAGGTTTATGCTCAATTCAAAATATTTGTATTTGAACAACATTTTTTTTTATCAACATTCAATTTGTCATTTCTTATAAGTTATATAGCCCGATAAACCCTAGTAAGTGGATTCGGATGCACAGGTAACTATATCACACTGGTTGCTCATTCAAGTTGAATATATATATTTGTGTTAGGTTACCAGTCCAGGTTAAACTTTTAACGACACATTTTATTATTTATCCAAGCTAAAATATACATGTTAGGTTACTCATCCAGGCTAAACCTTTAAAATGACATCATGTTACTGATCCAGGCTAAACCTGTGTCACATGTATCTTCAAGTTCGTAATAAATGTTGGATCTTGATAATCATTTGTAATCAATCCATACAAGTGTGCACAAGACCCTATTGGAATGGCAATCGTATCCTAACATTTACTAATTCAATCGGGCATCTTTAACACATATAGACATTTCTTTACGATTAGTCCAATTATCACATTTCATGTCAATTTGCCACAATTCAACCCACAATCAAACATATTTACACAAATTAAATACATAAAAATTTAAACACATTCATACCATATGAACTTACCTGGTCAAAATAGCAAATAAGTTGACTTTGCAAGGACTAATTGATAATTTTGGATTTTTCTTGATTATATTCGGTTTGACCCAATTCAATCTAAGCAATTATTTTAAGAAGTTTACCAATACCAAACATTTTTATATCAATCCATGATATGCATGAACCTATTTAATTTCATTTTTTGAATGCCCCTAAATTTTTGCATTTTATTCAATTTATCCCTTAAAATTGAAATAGTTATAACTTTTAAACGTAAACTCCGGTTTCAAAATCGTTCTTAATCATATCCTTCTAGGACTCTCTACTATCAATTACTACAAAAACTTCACATCAATTTTATAATTTATAAACTTTGGTCCTTTTGAACAAAACAAACAATTAAATTCTACAATTTAATCCCTTTTCACATGTAAGCTTAAAATCTATCAATTTAACACCAGTTTCTTCAAGAAATTAACAATTGCAACTTTCAAAAACTTTAAAATTATTGCAATTTGATACATGGGCTAGCTAAATCAAGCTCCAATGACCTTAAAAATATAAAAATTACAAGAAAATAACTTAATTGGAATACCTAAACAATGGCCGAAGGCTTTGAAACTTTTAAAATGGCTTCTTAGGTTTTCTTTAGCTTTATTTGGTGGAGAAGAAGAGAATAACGGTGATAAGAAGCACTAACTTAACTTTATATACTTTGATTAATTCTTAATTAATCAAAACTAATTAAATGAAGTTTAATTAATTAATCCTTAAACATAATTAACCCATTTTAGGGGACATTAACACCTTTCTCTACTAAAAGATGAAACAATATGGTTGATTTACCATTTAATCCTTTAGTTATTTAAAAATCTATAACTTTAAAACTTTTACAATTTAGTCCATGTACCTTAATTAACTATCAATTCGACAAAACTACTGAACCAAAATTTAATATATTACTATAAGAATATTGTAAATGTTAAATATTTACGGACTCGATTGATGAAAATGGGGTTTTAAACCACTTTTTTGATACCACTAAAAAATCGAGTTGTTACAAAATGTGCATCATCTTTTTGGAGGCTATTTTAGTGTATTGGAGGAATATAAATGATGCCTTTGGGCCTTCACTTATGTGCTCTTGTTGTGGTGTAGTTTATGCTTTCCTAAGCTACCTTGGTGTGGTGGCGGTTTCTAATGTGTCCGAGTCTACTTTACTAAGGTTACATTGTGCATAAAAGCTTCATACAAATAAGTATTTGATTAATGCGAACGTATATGAAGTGGTTGAATTATGGAGTATATAAAATGGTTGGATGATGGAATTTAATGTAAAGTCATAGTTTTTATATATTTTTTCTATGATATGTTAGACACAATGAAATATGTTTCAAAGGATGATAAAAATGTATACAATGCGACATGTGCAATATAAGTTAAGGTTTTTGATATGGTTGTACTTCTATGCTTAACTTGCATTGTACATTTTTTAGTTGTGAATGTTAATATTCGGGTGTTACACTAAACAAAATGATTTAATGATTTTTTTTTCTAATTTAAGTACATTTTAAAACAACTTGAATTTTAAAATCTAACTGCTTTTAAAAATCGTACAAAACTGGTAATAAATCCTTATGACTTTGATTCCAATGAAGATTTAAAAATTTTGGATTGAGACTCGATAATGTATATAATCAACTTAAACTCCTGAGGTGTGACATCTGTGCGTGCCCCTCCATATACATGATCAACTATTGCGCACCACGTAATTTCGACGGAGTCTAACTTGGTTCCTCTAGATTTCTCTAGATCTTTATCCAACCTGCATTCAAGCAACAATTTGACAAGATTGGGAGAACTTATGAGATCTATACATAAACGCGTGTAGGAATTCATGATTTTTAATAAATTGAGATTTCAGGCTCAGAATTAAACTTCTTGGATTTCGTAAGAGATTTTCGTGAACTTAGTTGACAAGGCCCATGCCCTCTACCCTTTGAGCCATCTTGAAACCATGTAAGATCTGCAGCTTACCTAGAGAACTTATTTTGACATACATTATATATACCTACTTATATAAGAAGTCCCTTCCTCGTTTCAACCTAATTGGGTCAACGCATATCCTTGGCCTCACTCATTATTTACTTTGGCAAATTCTCTTATCATCTTGATGGTCTATGTTTCTCTCACACTAAGCTCATTCATTCTTATGACTTATTGCACCAGTCACGTCGCAAACTCTACTTTAAACCTTGGCATCTCTCCTGGTATACAGACTTGTAGACTTTCCAATGTGAACCGATGTTTATGTCCTGATATACTTCCTCGTGTTTAGTGTCCCGGTGGACTACCCCATATTTAAAGTCCCGGTGGACTACCTATGCTGCCATGACCAAGCCATGGTCTTACACATCATTTCTCATATTTACTGTCCTGGTAAAATCTATTGGTTTTTGTAGTTGAGCTATGGTCTTTTGCCTCATAACCCTGTGTTTATTTTCTCAGCAAATTTCATATACTGCCATAGTCAAGCTATGGTCTTACACATTAAACCTCTTTTGAGGTTTCACATCGTAGAAATTTACTGCTATCGCAGTGTCGCTCCATAGAGCCTACTGACCACCATTGCGATGTTGTTCTATGGAATCTAATAAATGTTGATATCAATCCATCTCATATCTAGCTTAATGCTCAAACATCAAAGTGTCCCCTCAACAAGGTTTGGAGTTTCGCATATCACAGTTCACACTTAGCAATATTGTATAGTAGTATCTATTAGGAATTTCATTATTTCCCTATGCATCCACTCATTCCTCCATTTTTCCATTCCTAAACTTGATGCTCGAACATCATAGTGTCCCCTCTACAAGGCTTGGAGCTTCACACATCATTGTTTGCCCTCAGCAAAATCGTATGGCGGTATTTAACAAAAATTCTTATTCTCAAATCCTAGCTTCATCTATCCCGTCAATACTTTCCCTCCGTACTTTACAATTAAAATCATGCAATGAATGCATTTCACTTATATACTATCATGGAGTTATAACTAATTTCATGCATATTGAATTTGTAACACGCCCACCTGACCCGTTCACCAAGTCTGGGTGCAAGCGTCACAACAGCACCGGGTTATCATTTGTAAGTCTAAGATTTTGGCATATAGTGGTAAGACAGTTGTCTGGCGAAGAGTAATCTACCCAATTGCTTAATTTGGTGTATATGCATGAACATATAGTAATCGTTACATAAGTAAGTGTGTGGTTTTATTATAAGATGTTCTGCTATATAAAGGTGAAGGTTGTGTTAAGCGATAAAAGGGATTATGGTAGGAGTAGCCGCCAAAGGCAATGTGCGCCTTGTTTGTCTAGAGTATTGTGCTAGTTAGATTGTAAAGTAACCTGATTAGGAATCAACTGGATTGTGTAGTATGATAACTGTAAATGCATGATACTCATTTATGTTTCTTTTGGAAACTATAGATCATCAAGAAGGAAAATTCTGAAACGTGTGACACTTGTTAAATTCCACTAAGTATGTTGGCTTATATATATTTGTGAAAAAGGGGTATGTACGAGGTTCTTATTCTTCCTGAGAAATGCCACTCTTTGGTTCTGTTTCTAAAAGTCTAAAATGTATCTTTTTCAGGTTTAGCTAGAAGCTATGATTCTTTATTTAATTAGTGGTTACTTCATCTCCAAGTAAGTATTATAGCTCTGCATGTTAAGTTCTGAAAGAGTAAGAGTGCAATAATAAATAAATAGTAAAACTTTAAGTATAAGGTTTTACATGAGGTTGTCAGTGATTAAGATGACAAGTAAATTATATGCATAAGAGTTGTAATAGTGAATTTATGTTCTTTAAGCAATTGATGTCACGGAGTTAAGAAGGATGTTAGAGTTTAGAGCTTAGAAATGCAGTAGGTGAGTGTCAGGTGTGTTTATATTCTGGCTCTTTTAGGTGTAATGTCTAAGAATAAATATGCAAATATATAGCTTAAGGACAACGATAATGATGAGTAAGAAAACGAGTAAATTGAAAATGAGATATATATTATGTTGATTTGTATTAAGTTTTGTTGAAGAGAATAATGGTTGGTAAGTATACAGGTAAGGTTTGATGTAAGGATAATATTAAATGATCAAAAGAGTGAACCAATATGGTAAGTGAATGCGGAACAAATTTCTCTCTGAGATGCCTCTGGTATGGCAGCTATACTGCTAATCAGATTGGCAGATCACTATTTGTAAACAAGAGTAAGACCATGAGTGTGACAGCCCTAAATTGACCCTAGTCGGAAAGTGGTTTCGGGACCACGAAACCGAGTCTTATAAATAATTAAAGGTTATATTCTGTGTTTATGATGTGCGTATGTGACAGCCCAAAGTTGACCCTAGTCGGGAAGTGGTTTCGGGACCGCTAAACCGAGTCACCGAAATGTTTGAACGTAATATTTATTGTCTAGAATATGTATTTATGAATGTGTGAAAATTTCAAGCTTCGATTTAGTCGATTGCATGTGAATTCAGTTATTAGGACTTGTGTGACACTTTTGAAATGTGATAGGCTAATCTATAAGGACCTAATAGTGCATGTAATCAAAAGGGAGGACTTGCATGTCAAATTTCCCCTCTAATAGCTAGTGGCCGGCCATGACAAGGGATTATGGGCAAAACATGTCATGAAACATGTTGTGACAATGGTGTATGTAAGAAAAAAATAAAATAATGAGCATGGGAATTGAATAATGAAAGGGAAGAAAAAAAAAAAAAGAAAGAATGTGTGTGTTACCCCTCATTGCCGTGAGTTGAAGAAAAGAGAGAAAAAAAATTGTTGTTCATCTTTTTTTTTTTCATTTCTTTGAGCTGAAAATTCTAAGGAAGAAGGAAGGGGTTTTTGCTTCATGCTTGGTTTGGAAGAGGATTAGGAGGAGGTTTGGCCATACTTGTATCAAGATTAAGGTATGTTTGATGTTGTGCCATGAGATTCATGCATGTTTTTGGTTGCTAACTTGATGTTCTTATTAGCCCATGGTTCAAATCCTTGCTATGTCATGGGGGTGGTATTCGGCCAAGGTGGATTTTGTGTTAATGTCATTGCATGTTAAATATGAAGCTTGCTAATGATACATGTGATGGTGGATTGATGGCTCTTGGACTTTCTTTTTAGCATTTTGAGTGAGACATTAAGTTCATTGTTTAACCATGACCAAAATTGAAATGGTATGGTGTTGTGATGTTTTCGCCATGGTACATCCATAAGTATAATTTATGCTTATTGCATGGTAGATTTGTGTTTTGGATTTATGTTCATGTTTAGTTATAATCAACTTGAGATTCGCTCTAGCATATATATATATATATATATATGTTTGCACATAATGTATTGGTATGACATATATACTATCTCAAGGTATATATTTTCATATGATGATGTTTGGTTATGAAGTAAATGATTGATGCGTATTGAGTTACAATATGGAATGCGTTAGTTAGTAAAATGTATGCCGTTTATGTGTGGTATTAAGTGTATAATTGGCCTCAACATGGACATGCATATTCGCCACATGAGGGGATTGGTGTGCATGCATTCGGTTAGAGGCAAGCATATTGATGCCTATTCTTGGCTTGGAAAATTCGCTAAGGAGAGTACTAACTAATGTGTTGAGTTTGATTCATGATTTCCGTACATATGTGACTTTAATGTCTAATGAAAATATGTGGGCTAAGTACCTTGAATTCCTCTTCGATGCTCAAATGATTAAATCAATTTATTTGTTAAATTAAGCTCAAGAGCAAAGGGAGCTAAATCCGATAAAGGGAAGGAAAAAGTGGTCGAATAGCCATCGGAATCATTCGACAACATCCGAGGTAAGTTTTGAGTAATGGAACTTAGATTATGATTTAATTAGATCATGTGTTAAGCAAATTGAAATCATGCTCTTTGTGTGTGGCTATTGAGCTGAAATTGTAAATATGATAAGTAACTTGTGTTGGAGCTTTGGTAATGAGAATGTAATAAGAATGTGTTATGATTTGTTGATATATGTGCTTGGTTATTCGAATGGTATCCGGCTAAGTCCCAAGGCTTTTGTGCTAAGCGACTAAATCCGGTCAATTCTCAAGGCATTTGTGCGAGTTACCAAAACCGGTAAGTCCCGAAGGCATTTGTGCGAGTTACCAAAACCGGGCTATGTCCCGAAGGCTTTTGAGCAAGTCGCTATATCCGGATAAAGTCCGAAGGTACGTGATTCGGAAATGAGCAATATTGCTGTAAAAATTTCAGTTAATACGCTTGCAAAATTCCAGCAATGAGGTATGTTTCAGTATGTGCTTTGAATTAGTTGAGCCCTTACAAATAAGTATACGCTTCATTGATAAACGAGCTACCGCCTTTGGCTAAGTTGATCTTTTGTGTATGAACATAAGGGTTGGTAATGTGAAGTAAGTATGATATTGAGAATGTGTGCATATGAAATTATCCGCTTAGCTATATGAATGCTATGCTTTTGTTGTCTCGAATCCTTGCTCAAAACTTACTAAGCATAAATTGCTTACTCCGTTTCTTTGTTCTCTTTTATAGATTTTGGCTCGTCACCATCGGACTCGGGATTTTTGGAAGTAGAAGTCTCCCACACTATCAAAGCCCCTTTTGGTACAAATTTTGGTTGAGCTTTGAAATGGCATGTATAGGACTACTCTTTCGTTTGTTGGTCATAGACCCTTTGATTTTGTATAAATTTGATAGCCATGCGAAAATGGCTTATATACACTTTGGCATGGTATCATAATCATTTTGTATATTGTTCATTAAGAGGTATGGAAATGTTTGGAAACGATTAGCCATTGGAATGGTTAATCATGATCATTCTTTGTGCCATGTATGCAAAAAGGGCTAATTGAATCATGGAAATTATGAAATAGGTAAAGTCTACCTCAAGGGCAGATGCTAACAGCAGTAGTGATGTGGATGTGAAAAATCACTAAAAATAGTAGGGATGGAATTAAATAGTGAATAAATTATGTAAATGAACCTTGATGAATCTACTTTCATATGTCAGAAACGAAACAGTCATATGAGTTATATGTTAAGAGATATTTAGGTTTTCGTGGAACAGGGCCAGAACGGTTTCTGGAATCCCTGTTCCGACTTTGGAAATTCATTGTAAATTAACCAGAGATAATTAGGAGTCATGCCATATATTTATAGATTCCTCTTTGAGTGTAGTTTCTATAGAAACAAACGGAATCAGTATTGAAGCCCTGTACAGGGAGATATCCAAGTCGTAATGCACGAAGGTCAGTGTAGTCAATCCCTGTAACAGGGGAGACTTTAACTAATAAACTGTACTAATTGGCCTAACCAAAAATTCTAGAAAAAATATGTAGATGGACATATGAGTCTAGTTTCAGGGAAAAATTACGAAACTGATTTTCGAGCTTTGAAACTCAAGATATGATTTTTAAGGCGACAGTGATGCAAGAACGACTTGTGCGGAAATTTCTAAATGGACTCGAAAATACTTAAGTTAAGTCTGTGCACCTTGTGTTCGATTCGAGAACGGACTCAGTGCACGGGTGTTACAATTTTATTGGTATCGAGCTACGGTTTAGTCGATTCTAGGACTACCGTAATGCATTTTGGTCTAGCTATACATGCCATTTTATGTGATTATTTGATAGTGTGGTGATTTCGACAATTTCAAATGTGTTTATTTATAGTAATGGATTCGATCCCAACCGAAGCGGTGGTGATGATCTTAAGAGTGTAGCGCCTACTCCCAAGACAAGGGACAGCGCCGGACTATCAACCTAATGCTAGTAATCCAAATGATGAAGCTAGACAAGCTTTATAGCGTGATGAATGATTGGTTCAACCAATACATTCGAACTAATACTACTGTTCCACAACCTCCATTCCCAACAAACACACATTCAAGACCTACAATACCTCCCAGAATCGACCAAATAAGGTCGAATAAGTGCCCAATTGATGTAATCCGAAAACATGGGGCTACTGAATTTAAAGCTATGGATAGCGACGATGCCGAGTAAGCTGAATTTTGATTGGACAACACTATCCGCATGCGATGAGTGTCTTGTACACCGATGAATGCCTAAAGTGTACTATCTCCTTGCTACGCGATTTCGCCTACTATTGGTGGAGTACTCGACTTTTGTTGCCCCGAGAGCAAGTAACTTGGGAGTTTTTCCAAACCGAGTTTGGAAAAAGTATATCATCGAGATTTGTTGATAAAAACGGAAGGAATTTCTTGAGCTTAAGCAAGGTTCTATGTCACCAACGATTACGAGCGAAAATTTGTTAGACTTAGTAGATACGCCGGAATGTATTTCGTCCGAGGCTATCATGTGTAAACGCTTCGAGGATGGGCTGAATGAAGATATAAAAATGTTCATTGGCATTCTTGAAATACGAGAGTTCGTAGTACTTGTCGAGCGAGCTTGTAAAGCCGAAGAGCTTAGAAAAGAAAAACAAAAAGTTGATGTGGGAACTGGAGAGTTTCGTAAAAGATCCTCGGGAAAGTCTCTTCAATAGGCATCGAAGAAATTTCGTGATGATGTGGGCCGGTCTAGAGGCACTTCGGGCCTTTTTAGACGAGATCATGATCGACCCCTTGTGGGTACACGAGGCACTTCGGTCGCCAGTGTTGGGAATGAACGTCGAGATAGAACGGAGTGTCAGCATTGTGGCAAATGGCATTCTGGAAGTTGTAGATTCCGTGACCGCTCCTGTTACAAGTGCGGATCAGTTGACCACTTCATTAAAGATCGCCCGAGGTTGTCTGAACAGAATGTAGATCAGAGTGAGAAACCGGGCGCTACCACTGCTCGAGGTAGACCATCTAGAAATACGGGCAATGCTAGTGGTGGTCAGAGAGGATCTAGAGGTTCTACGACCAGATCCGAGGCTCGCGCTCCTGCTAGGGCTTATGCAATACGCGCACGCGAGGATGCTTCCTCGCCAGATGTTATTACCGGTACTTTCACTCTCTTTGATACTAATGTGATTGCTTTGATTGACCCTGGTTCTACTCATTCTTATATATGCGAAACCTTAGCATCCAGTAAGACTTTACTTATTGAGTCTACTGAGTTCGTAATTCGGGTGTCAAATCCCTTGGGTCGTTACGTGCTTGTCGACAAAGTGTGTAAGAAATATCCCTTAGTAATTCGAGGTTCCTGTTTTCCGGCGGACTTGATGCTTTTGCCGTTCGATGAATTTGATGTTATCCTTGGTCTGGATTGGTTGACCATGCATGATGCGATTGTGAATTGCAAAAGCAAGACTATTGATTTGAGGTGTGCAAATAACGAGATAATTCGAGTTGAGTCTACGGACTTAAAGGGGTTGCCAGCTGTAATATTAGCAATGTTGGCCCAGAAACATGTAAGAAAGGGGCGCGAAGCATACCTTGAGTATGTACTTGATGATAAGGAGTTAGAAATAAAACCCGAATCTGTGCCGGTGGTTTGTGAATACCTGAATGTTTTTCTCGAAGAATTACCGGGTTTGCCACATTCGGAGATAGAGTTTGGTATTGAGCTTGTACAGGACTACGCCAATTTCGATAGCTCCGTATCGTATGGCACCAACCCAGTTAAAGGAGTTGAAAGCTCAGTTGCAAGAATTGATGGATAGAGGTTTCGCTCGACCAAGTTTCTCACCTTGGGTGCACCAGTATTGTTTGTGAAAAAGAAGGACGGAACCATGAGGTTGTGTATTGACTATCGTCAGCTGAATAAAGTGACGATAAAGAATAAATATCCGTTACCGCGTATTGATGATTTGTTTGATCAACTAAAGGGAGCCTCAGTGTTTTCAAAGATAGATTTGAGATCGGGTTATTATCAGTTGCGGATTCAAGATTCGGACGTACCCAAAACTGCTTTCAGAACGAGGTACGGTCACTACGAGTTCTTAGTGATGTCGTTCGGGCTCACTAATGCCCCTGCAGTATTTATGGATTTGATGAATCGGATCTTTAGACAGTATTTGGACCGGTTCGTAGTTGTGTTCATTGATGACATCTTGGTCTATTCAAGAGATGAGACCGAACATGCTGAACACCTGAGATTAGTATTGCAAATACTACGGGATAAGCAATTATATGCTAAGTTCATGAAGTGTGAGTTCGGTTAAGGG
Organism: Gossypium arboreum; assembly: GCF_025698485.1. Lineage (NCBI taxonomy): Eukaryota > Viridiplantae > Streptophyta > Magnoliopsida > Malvales > Malvaceae > Gossypium > Gossypium arboreum. Next base: position 56,319,496 of record NC_069075.1, read on the forward strand.
GGTTAGCTTCTTGGGTCATGTGGTATCTCAGACGGGTATTCGAGTCGACCCGAGCAAAATTTCAACCATACTTAATCGGAAGCCTCGAGAAATATTACTAAGGTTCGAGCTTTTTAGGACTTGCGGTTACTACCGACGGTTTGTGAAAGGTTTCTCGATGATAGCCACACCCATGACGGCTACTTCAAAAGATGTAAAGTTCGAATGGATGGAAAATGTCGAAAAGTTTTGATCAACTAAAACTTATTTGACTGAAGCTCCAATTTTAGTGCGGCCGAATCGGACAAAGAGTTTGTCATCTATAGTGACGCCTCCCTACTTGGGTTGGGTTGCGTATTGATGCAAGAAGGTCGAGTTGTGGCCTATGCGTCGAGACAATTAAAGCCACATGAGAAAAATTATCCGACCCATGATCTCGAACTAGTCGCCATCGATTCGCTTTGAAAATATGGCGACACTACCTATTTGGGGAGAAGTGCCATGTATTTTCGGATCACAAAAGTCTCAAATATTTGATGACTCAAAGAGACTTGAATCTGCGACAAAGATGTTGGCTCGAGTTGTTAAAAGATTATGAGCTTATCATTGATTATCACCCGGGAAAGGCTAATGTGGTTGCGGACGTCTTAAGCCGAAAATCACTGCATTTTGTTTTACTGAGCGATGAATGTACACTTGTCTATTCTACCCGACAATGTGTTAATAGCCGAATTAAAGGCCAAACCATTATTGACTCATCAAATTCGTGAAGCTCGTAAAGTTGACGATGAGTTGGTTGCAAAACATTTGAGTGTGTTCAACAAGGAATCGAGTTTCAAATTGATGATGATGATTGTTTGAGGTTCGAAGCCGTCTGTGTGTTCCAAGGAATTGAAACTCATTTCGATGATTACGAACGAAGCCCATTGTAGCCGAATGTCAATACACCCGGAGTACGAAGATGTACAACGATTTGAAACGTCGGTTTGGTGGCATGGTATGAAACGAGACATCTCGACTTTGTTTTGAGATGTTTAATATGTCAACAAGTGAAAGCGGAACATCAAGTGCCTTCAGGGTTACTTCAGCCGATCACGATACCCGAGTGGAAATGGGATCGAGTCACAATGGACTTTGTGTCCGGACTGCCATTGTCAGCAAGTAAGAAGGATGCGATTTGGGTTGTTGTTGATAGACTGACTAAGTCGGCTCACTTTATCCCCGTGCGTACGGATTTTTCATTGGATAAACTAGCTGAATTGTACGTTTTCGATTGTGAGATTACACGGGGTACCGATTTCTGTTGTGTCGGATAGAGATCCGAGATTCACCTCGCGATTTTGGAAGAAATTGCAAGAAGCTTTGGGTACCAAGTTGCATTTCAGCACCGCCTTTCACCCCCAAACCGATGGTCAATCCGAGCGGATAATTCAGATACTTGAGGATATGTTGAGATGTTGCATCCTCGAGTTCAGTGGTTCATGGGAACGGTATTTACCTTTGATTGAATTCGCCACAACAATAGTTTTCAATCAAGTATTAAGATGGCGCCTTATGAGGCCTTGTACGGGCGTAAATGCCGTACACCATTGTTTTGGACCGAGCTCGGTGAAAGCAAAATTTTCGGAGTGGATTTGATTAAAGATGCTGAACAGAAAGTAGAAGTAATCCGTGAAAATTTGAAGATAGCCTCCGATAGTCAGAAGTCGTACGCAGATCTGAAACGAAAAGACATTGAGTATCAGGTGGAAGATAAAGTGTTTCTTAAAGTTTCGCCTTGGAAAAAGATACTCAGATTTGGGCGCAAGGGCAAATTGAGTCCGAGGTTCATCGGGCCATATGAAATATCCGAACGAGTCGGTCCAGTTGCGTGTCGATTGATTTTGCCCCCTGAACTTGAAAAGATTCACGACGTCTTTCATGTTTCGATGCTTCGACGCTATAGATCTGATCCATCGCACATAATTAGTCCATCAGAGGTCGAAATTCAAGCCGATATGAGTTATGAAGAAGAACCGATTCGTATCCTAGCACGTGAAGTGAAAGAGTTGCGAAACAAAAGGGTTCCGCTAGTGAAAGTGTTATGGCTCAAGCACGGGATGGAAGAAGCTACTTGGGAACCCGAGAACTCTATGAAAGAGCGTTACCCAAACCTATTTACCAGTAAGATTTTCGGGGACGAAAATTTCTTAAGTGGGGGAGAGTTGTGACAGCCCAAAGTTGACCCTAGTCAGGAAGTGGTTTCGGGACCGCTAAACCGAGTCACCGAAATGTTTGAACGTAATATTTATTGTCTAGAATATGTATTTATGAATGTGTGAAAATTTCAAGCTTCGATTTAGTCGATTGCATGTGAATTCAGTTATTAGGACTTGTGTGACACTTTTGAAATGTGATAGGCTAATCTATAAGGACCTAATAGTGCATGTAATCAAAAGGGAGGACTTGCATGTCAAATTTCCCCCTAATAGCTAGTGGCCGCCATGACAAGGATTATGGGCAAAACATGTCATGAAACATGTTGTGACAATGGTGTATGTAAGAAAAAAATAAAATAATGAGCATGGGAATTGAATAATGAAAGGGAAGAAAAAAAAAAGAAAGAATGTGTGTGTTACCCCCCATTGCCGTGAGTTGAAGAAAAGAGAGAAAAAAAAATTGTTGTTCATCCTTTTTTTTCATTTCTTTGAGCTGAAAATTCTAAGGAAGAAGGAAGGGGTTTTTGCTTCATGCTTGGTTTGGAAGAGGATTAGGAGGAGGTTTGGCCATACTTGTATCAAGATTAAGGTATGTTTGATGTTGTGCCATGAGATTCATGCATGTTTTTGGTTGCTAACTTGATGTTCTTATTAGCCCATGGTTCAAATCCTTGCTATGTCATGGGGGTGGTATTCGGCCAAGGTGGATTTTGTGTTAATGCCATTGCATGTTAAATATGAAGCTTGCTAATGATACATGTGATGGTGGATTGATGGCTCTTGGACTTTCTTTTTAGCATTTTTGAGTGAGACATTAAGTTCATTGTTTAACCATGACCAAAATTGAAATGGTATGTGTAACACCCCGAACCCGAGACCATCGCCGGTGTCGGACACGAGGGGTTAGCAAGCCAAGTTCACTTGTTTTGCCCATCCATTGGACATTTCCAGTCAGGCTGGAAAAACTGCGTCACTGTCGCCTTAAAAATCATATCTCGAGTTTCAAAACTCGGAAACTGGTTTCGTAAATTTTTCCTGAATTTAGACTCATATATCCATCCATGGATTTATTTCTAGAATTTTTGGTCGGGCCAATTGGTACAGTTTATTAGTTAAAGTCACCCATGTTACAGGGATCGACTGCTCTGACCTTCGCGCGGTATAACTTGAATATCTCTCTGTACAGGGCTTTAATGCTGGTGCCGTTTGTTTCTAATGAAACTAGACTCAAAATGGAATCTGTAAATATAAGGTATGTCTCCTAATTCTTTCTGGATAATTTATAGTAAATTTTTAAAGTTGCGACAGGGAACCCAGAAACCGTTCTGGCCCTGTCTTACAATAGCTTTAATATCTCTTAACATGTAACTCCTATGACCATTTCGTTTCTTCCATATGAAAATAGACTCATCAATGTTCATTTACATAGCTGATTCACTATTTAATACCATTCCTACAAATTTTGGTGATTTTTCACATTCACGTTACTGCAGCTGGCAGCATCTGTTTTAAGGTAGGTCTTACCTATTTTGTAGTCTCCATGAACCAACTAGTCTTGCCTTACATAGGTCCACATATGATCATTTTAACCATGCCAATGGCTGATCATGTGACCAACATTCCCATTTCCAATTCATAGTCACATCATGACACCATATATATATATACAAACCGCAAATAGTTTAAGTTGATACTTCACTATTACGAGCCATTTTCGCATGGCCGTACACATATACATCATAACATATTTAAACCAACAAGGGTAGTCCTATACATGCCATTTCAAGTTCAACCAAGAATTTATACCAAAATGGGGCTTGATAGTGTGGATGACTTCGACTTCAACGATCCCGAATCCGATTGCTATCGAGCGAAATCTAGAAAAGCGAGAGCCAAAGGAGCGGAGTAAGCATTTTTATGCTTAGTAAGTCTCAAGGAATATAATCAACTCTAATTACAGCAATACATTCACATAGTTAAATGCATCATTTCATTAATGCACATTCACATAATCATACTTACTTCACCATCCCAACTCTTATGTTCATACACAAATAACGGCTTCATTAAGGCCGATAACTCGTTCCATCATAGGAGCGGATATTCACACGCTCTTACTCCTAGCGCCGCAAAGCACACACCGCACTTACCTTGTCATTGGGAAATTTCACAAGTGCATTAGCTGAAATTTTCCAGCAAGCTTATAATTTTCAAATCACATACCTTGAGTTTAACCGGATGTCGCTACTCGATCAATCGCCTTGGGACATAGCCCGGTTATGGTAACCCGCACCAAGGCCTCGGGACTTAACCCGGATATCACGATTTGCACAAATGCCTTTGGTCTTAGCCGGATAGAATGACTTCATACGAATGCCTTTGGTCTTAGCCCGGATGTAGCCACTAGCACAATTGCCTTCGGGTCTTAACCCGGTTATAATTTCCAGCATAATTGTCTTCGGGGCTTAGCCCGGATATCATTCAATTTCTCATGCACACATACATCAATAATCATTGGACATACATATTTATTTTCGTTACTAAGGCTCAAACACAATTATAATCACTAACATAATCGCCTTCGGGACTTAGCCCGGGTATCATTCAATACTCATACACACATAAATCAATAATCAATACATCCATATTTCATTCCACATAATTCAAGTAAGGTCACTTCTTGAGGACTTACCTCGGATGTTGTCGAACGGCTTTTACGGCTATTCGATTACTTTTTCCTTCCCTTGTCCAATTGTGGCCCTCTTAGCTCTTGAGCTAATTCAAACAAATTCAATTTATCAAAACCTCATTGTGCTAGCTTATGGCGAATATGACAAGGAATTTAAATGGTCATATGGCCACCCTTTAGCTTGAATACACAATGGTCATGCACATTTTATACTACATCAAGCAATTCAATACAATTTATTCGAGCATCAAGGAAAAGCTAAGGCCTTCAATAGGCTACCCAAGGCCGAATATACTTGTCCATGTTGAGGCCAATTATGCACTTAATACCACACAAAAACAGCATGCATTTTACTAGTTAATCTTTGCATATTGTAGCTCAAAACTTACAATATAGCATCAAGCACTCATATGTGTGCTAGGCAGAATGTGCTTACAATTTCACAATTATTCTTCAACATCTTCTTCTTTAAACAAACTTATTCATCACTTCCTTCATAACCAAAACATCATGTGCAAACATATATATACATATATGAGCATGGCGAATTTCAAGGTGTCCATAGCCATCCAAAACACAAATTTTAACTAACATGCAAGAAGCATGAACCATGCTCATGAATGCATCATGGCGAATATGACAATCATGCTCCTTTTCAACTTCAATCATGATAAAACAAAAGAAAGCTCAAAATCTTACTCAAGAGTAGACAATCCATCATTGCATGCATCATCATCAAGCTTCACACTTAGCATGCAATGGCTTTATCACCATAACAACTTTGGCCAAATACCATTTCCATTGCTTAACAAAGATTTGAGCCATGGCTAACATGCACATCAAGTTAGCAACCAAAACATGCATGAAACTCCTAACACAACCTCATACATACCTTAATCTTGATGCAAACTTAGCCAAATCTCCTTCTAGATCTCTTCCAAACCAAGCATGAAGCAAAATCCTCCTTCTTCCTTAGTTTTGGCTCAAAGAAAGGATGAACAAAATTTTTTCTTTCCTTCTCTACAACTCACGGCAATGGGGGGATTACCACACTCACACACATTTTTTTTCATTTTTATCACCCATACACCTTTGTTTATTATTTCACCCTAATGCACCAACAAAACATGTTTCATGACATGTTTAGCCCATCCTCCTTGTCATGGCCGCCACCACCTATAAAAGGGGAATTTGACATGCAAGTCCATTATTTTGCATGCATGCTTTAATTAGTCATCACACATTTCCTATCATACTTTCAAAGTTCATTACTAAGTCCTTTCTTGTGGAATTCACCCTTATAACACTAAATCAATCATCATAAAATGTCATACATGAGCACACACATATTATAGGCATCAAAATAAATTTTAATTATTTTTATGCCTCGATTTTGTGGTCCCGAGACCACCTTCCGACTAGGGTCAATTTTGGGTGTCACAACTCTCCCCACTTAAGAAATTTTCGTCCCGAAAATCTTACCGTAAATAGGTTTGGATATCGCTCTTTCATAGAGTTCTCGGTCTCCCAAGTAGCTTCTTCTATCCCGTGCTTGAGCCATAACACTTTTACTAGCGGAACCCGCTTGTTTCACAACTCTTTCACTTCTCGTGATAGGATACGAATCGGTTCTTCCTCATAACTCATATTAGCTTGAATTTCAATTTCGATGGACTAATCACGTGCAATGGATCGGATCTATAGCGTCAAGCATCGAAACGTGAAAGACATCGTGAACCTTTTCGAGTTCGGGGGCAAAATCAAACGATATGCCACTGGATCGACTCGCCGGATATCTCATATGGCCCAACGAACCTCGGGCTCAACTTGCCCTTACGGTAGAATCGAGTATCTTTTTCCAAGGCGATACCTTGAGAAACACTTTATCACCCACCGATACTCGATATCCTTACGCTTCAGTCCGCGTCGACTTCGACGATCGGAGGCTATCTTCGACTTTCACGGATTACTTTCACTTTCGCTCAGCATCCCTAATCAAATCCACCCGAAAATCTTGCTTTCACCGAGCTCGGTCCAAAACAATGGTGTACGGCATTTACGACCGTACAAGGCCTCGTAGGGTGCCATCTTAATACTTGATTGAAAGTTGTTGTTGTAAGCGAATTCAATCAACGGCAAATACCGTTCCCATAAACCACTAAACTCGAGGACGCAACATCTTAACATATCCTCAAGTATCTCGAATTATCCGCCGGATTGACCATCGGTTTGGGGTGAAAGGCGGTCTTGAAATGCAACTTGGTACCCAAAGCTTCTTGCAACTTTTTCCAAAATCGCGAGGTAAATCTCGGATCTCTATCCGACACGATGGAAATAGGCACCCGTGTAATCTCACAACTGAGAAACGTACAATTCAGCTAATTTGTCAATTGAAAAACCGTGACGACAGGACAAAGTGGGCCGACTTAGTCAATCGATCTACCACGACCCAAACCGCATCCTTCTTACTTGTCGACAATGGCGGTCCGGATACAAAGTCCATTGTGACTCGATCCCATTTCCACTCGGGTATCGTGATTGGTGAAGTAATCTCAAGGCACCGATGTTCCGCTTTCACTTGTTGACATATTAAACATCTCAAACAAAGTCGGAGATGTCTCGCTTCATACCATGCCACCAAAACCGACGTTTCAAATCATTGTACATCTTCGTACTCCGGGTGGATTGCCATTCGGCTACAATGGGCTTCATTCAGAATTATCGAAATGAGTTCAATTCTTTGGAACACATGACGACTTTTGAACCTCAAACAATCGTCATCATCGATTTGAAACTCAATCCTTGTTCGAACACACTCACCCGTTTTGCGCCCAACTCGTCGTCGACTTTCTCGAGCTTCTCGAATTTGATGTATCAATAGTGGTTTGGCTTTCAATTCAGCTACTAACACACTATCGGATCGAGCAGACAAGTGGGCGTTCATCGTCAGAAGCGAATAATGATTTACGACTCAAGGCATCTGCAACCACATTCGCCTTTCCGGGTGATAGTCAATGACCACTCGTAATCCTTTAACAGCTCGAGCCAACGTCTTTGTCGCAGATTTAAGTCTCTTTGGATCATCAAATATTTGAGACTTTTGTGATCCGAGTATACATGGCACCTTTCACCAAAAAGTAATGTCGCCAAATCTTTAAGGCGAATACGATGGCGGCCAATTCGAGATCATGAGTCGGATAATTTTTCTCATGTGGCTTTAATTGCCTCGACGACAGGCCACAACTCGACCTTCTTGCATTAATACATAACCTAACCCAAGTAGAGAGGCGTCGCTATAGATGACAAGCTCTTTTGCGGACTCGGGTTGCACTAGAATTGGGGCTTCAGTCAAATAAGTTTTCATTGATCGAAACTTTTTGGCATTTCTCCATCCATTCGAACTTAACATCCTTTTGGAGTAGCTTTGTCATCGGCGTGGCTATCGTTGAGAAGCCTTTACAAATCGTCGGTAATAACCAAGAAGCCCCAAAAGCTCGAACCTCAGAATATTTCTCGGAGGCTTCCAATTAAGTATGGCTGAAATTTTATTTGGTCGACCCGAATACCGATCTGAATACCACATGGTCAACCCATCCAAACCAAGAATAACGTCAATTCATCAAACGGCAAAAGCATCAAGTCCACGGAAACAAGAACCTCGGAACACTAGGGACTTTTCTTGCACACTTTGTTGACAAGCACGTAATGACCCAAGGGGTTTGACACACGAATTACAAACTCAGTAGACTCAATAGGCAAAGTCTTACTGGATGCTAAGGTTTCACATATATAAGATTGTGACAGCCCAAAATAGACCCTAGCCGGAATGTGGTTTCGGGACCACAAAACCGAGGCATAACAATAATTTAAAATTTATTTCGATGCCTATAATATGTGTGTATTCATGTATGACATTTTTTGATGATTGATTTAGTGTTATAAAGGTGAATTCCACTAGAAAGGACTTAGTAGTGAACTTTGAAAATACGATAGGGAAAGGGTGATGACTAATTAAAGCATGCATGCAAAATAATGGACTTGCATGTCAAATTCCCCTTTTACAAGTAATGGCCGCCATGACAAAGAGATATGGGTTAAACATGTCATGAAACATGTTTTGTTGGGCATTAGGGAGAAATAGTAAACAAATAAGCATGGGTAAGAAAAGAATGAAAAAAATGTGTGTGAGAGAGTAGCATACCCTATTGCCGTGCAACCAAGAAGAGAAAAAACAAAAAATTTGTTCATGCTTGCTCTCTCCTTTTGGCCGAAAATACTAAGAGGAAGAAGGATTTTGCTTCATTTCCTTTGTTTAGAAGAGATCTAGAAGGTGATTTGGCTAAATTTGCATCAAGATTAAGGTATGTATGAGGTTGTGTTGGGAGTTTCATGCATGTTTTGGTTGCTAACTTGATGTGCATGTTAGCCATGGCTCAAATCTTTGTTATGCCATGGAAATGGTATTTGGCCAAAGTTGTTATAGTGATAAAGCCATTGCATGCTAAGTGTGAAGCTTGATGATGATGCATGCAAAGATGGATTGTCTACTCTTGAGTAAGACTTTGAGTTTTCTCTTGTTTTATCATGATTGAAGTTGAAAAGGAGCATGATTGTCATATTCGCCATGATGCATTCTTGAGCATGATTCATGCTTCTTGCATGTTAGTTAAAATTTGTGTTTTGGATGGCTATGGACACCTTGAAAATTCGCCATGCTCATATATGCATATATATGATTGCACATTATGTTTGGTTATGAACTAAGTGATGAATATATTGGTTTAAAGAAGAAAATGTGGAAGAATGCTTGTGAAATTGCAAGCACAATTCGCCTAGCACACATATAAGTGCTTGATGCTATATTATAAGTTTTGGGCCACAATGTGCAAAGCATTAATTAGTAAATTGCATGCTGTTTTTGTGAGGTATTATGCAAAATTGACCTCAACATGTACATGAATATTCGCCTTGGGTAGCCTATTGAAGGCCTTAGCATTTCCTTGATGCTCAAATAAATTGTATTGAATTGCTTGATGTAGTATAAAATGTGCATGACCATTGTGTATTCAAGCTAAAGAGTGGCCATATGACCATTTAAAATCCTTGTCGATTCGGCCATAAGCAAGCACAATGAGGTTTTAATAAATTGAATTTGTTTGAATTAGCTCAAGAGCTAAGAGGGCCACAATTGGACAAGGGAAGGAAAAGGTGATCGAATAGCCGAAAAAGCCGCTCGACAACATCCGAGGTAAGTCCTCAAGAAGTGACCTTACTTGAATTATGTGAGATGAAATATGGATGTGTATGATTATTGATTATGTGTGTATGAGTATTTGAATTCCACCGGGCTAAGTCCCAAGGCTAATATGCTAATGATTATAATTGTGTTTGAGCCTTAGTAACTGAAAATGAAATATGTATGTCCAATGATTATTGATGTATGTGTGCATGAGAAATTGAATGATATCCGGCTAAGCCCCAAGACAATTATGCTGAAATTATATCCGGTTAAGACCCAAGGCAATTGTGCTAGTGGCTATATCCGGCTAAGACCAAGGCATTCGTGCGAAGTTATTCTATCGGGCTAAGACCAAGGCATTTGTGCACGTGATTATATCCGGTTATATTCAAGAATCTTGGGCTGGAGGTGAGTGTTGGTTGCTGTAATGAATTCAATCAGTACACTCGAAAAGCCCAAAGGATAAGGTACGTTATATGTGCATTGGAAAGTCGACATGTTTGAGCAACATTCGCTCAATCGACTAATGAATTTCAGTTATTGAATTGATTGATACTTTGTGAAATTATATAATGATGAAGTGTGAAGTAAGAATGTGTATAAATGAAATGATGCATTTGGCTATGTGAATGTATTGCTGTAATTAGAGTTGATTATATTCCTTGAGACTTACTAAGCATAAAATGCTTACCCGTTGCTTTGGCTCTCGCTTTTTTAGATTTCGCTCGAAGCAATCGGATTTGGGATCGTTGAAGTCGAAGTCATCCACACTATCAAGCCTCCATTTTGGTATAAATTTTTGGTTGAACTTGAGATGGCATGTATAGGACTACCTCTTGTTTGTTAAATATGTTGTAATGTAAGTATGTACGGCCATGCGAAAATGGCTCAAAAGGAAGCATGAACTTAGACTAATTGTGGGTTGTATATATATATATTTGGTGTCATGATGTGGCTATGGCTTGGAAATGGGAATGTTGGTCATATGATCAGCCATTGGCATGGTTAAAATGATCATATATGAACCTATGTATGGCAAGACTAGTTGATTCATGGAGACTACCAAATAGGTAAGCCCTACCTTAAAAACAGATGCTTCCAGCTGCAGTGGCGTGAATGTGAAAAATCACCAAAATTCATAGGAATGGAATTAAATAGTGAATAAGCTATGTAAATGAACCTTGATGAGTCTATTTTCTTATGGAAGAAACTAAATGGTCATAGGAGTTACAGGTTAAGAGATATTAAAGCTATTGTGAGACAGGGCCAGAATGGTTTCTGGGTTCCCTGTCGCAACTTTAAAAATTCACTATAAATTATCCAAAAAGAATTAGGAGACATACCTTATATGTAAAGATTCCATTTTGAGTCTAGTTTCATTAGAAACAAACGGTACCAGCATTAAAGCCCTGTACAGAGAGATATTCAAGTTATACCACGCGAAGGTCAGAGCAGTCGATCCCTGTGACATGGGTGACTTTAACTAATAAACTGTACCAATTGGCCCAATCAAAAATTCTAGAAATAAATCCATGGATGGATATATGAGTCTAAATTCAGGGAAAATTTACGAAACTAGTTTCCGAGTTTTGAAACTCGAGATATGATTTTTAAGGCGACAGTGACGCAGTTTTTCCAGCCTGACTGGAAATGTCCAATGGATGGGCAAAACAAGTGAACTTGGCTTGCTAACCCCTCGTGTCCGACACCGGCGATGGTCTCGGGTTCGGGGTGTTACAAAGATTGAGTAGAACCAGGGTCAATCAAAGCAATCACATTAGTATTGAAAAGAGTGAAAGCACCGGTAATGACATCTGGAGAGGCAAGATCCTCGGCGCGCGATGGCATAAGTCCTCGCAGAGCACGAGCCTCGGATCGATGGTAGCATCTCTAGATCCTCTCGACCGCCAATCGACATTGCCCATATTTCTAGGTGGCCTACCTCGGCAGTGGTAGCACCCGAGTTTCCACTCTGACTCACATTCTGTTCAAGCATCCTCGGGCAATCCTTCCTAAAGTGGTCGGCCGATCCACACTTATAGCAGGAGCGATCACGAAACCAACAGCTCCCCGAATGCCATTTGCCACAATGTTGACACTCCGCCTCTCTCGGCGATCATTTCCACCATCTGGCGATCGAAGTGACTCGTGTGGTCACAGGGGGTCGATCGCGTCCTCGTCTAGAAAAGCCCAAAGCGCCTCTAGACCGGTTCACATCATCTCGAAATCTCTTCGGTGCCTGTTGAAGAGACGTTCCCGAGGACCTCTTTCGGAATTCTCCGGTTCCCACATCAGCTTTTTGTTTCTCCTTTCTAAGCTCTTCGACTTTACAAGCTCGCTCAACAAGTACTACGATCTCGTATTTCGAGAATGCCAACGAACATCCTTATATCATCATTCAGCCCATCCTCAAGCGTTTATACATAATAGCTTCGGACGAAATGCATTCTCGCGTGTATCGGCTAAGCCTCACAAATTTTCGTTCATAGTCGGTAACCGACATAGAACCTTGCTTAAGATCAAGAAATTCCCTTCGCTTTTGGTCGATGAATCTCGATCGATATACTTTTTTTTCGAACTTGGTTGAAAGAATTCCCAAGTCACTTGCTCTCTAGGTACCACGAAGTCGAGTACTCCACCAATAGTAGGTGGAATCACGTAGCAAGGAGATGGTACACTTTAAGCACTCATCGGTGTACAAGATAGCTCATCGAGCACCGGATAGTGTTGTCCAACCAAAATTCAGCTCGTTCGCATCATCATCATCCGTAGCTTTAAATTCAGTGGCCCCATGTTTTGAATCCTATCGATTGGGGCTTACTTGACCTTATTTGGTCGATTCATTGGAGGTATTGTAGGTGCGGGGTTGCATTTGTCGGGAATGGAGGTTGTGGGACAGCCGTGTTAGTTCGAATGTATTGATTAAACCATTCGCTCATCACACTATAAAAGGCTTGCCTAGCCTCATCATTCGGATTGCTGGCCATAGGTTGAGAGTCCGCCGCGCTGTCCCTTGTGCGGGAGCAGCGCCACACTCTCCACATCATCAGCTATTGCTCGGTTGGGATCGGGATCCATTGCTATAAACAAACTCAAAGTCAAATTGTCAGAAATCACCACACTATCGATTCATCATTTAATGGCATGTATAGCTAGACCCCAAACACCTCACGGTAGTCCTAGAATCGACTAAACCGTAGTTCTGATACCAATAAAATTGTAACACCCCGAACCCGAGACCATCGCCGGTGTCGGACACGAGGGGTTAGCAAGCCAAGTTCACTTGTTTTGCCCATCCATTGGACATTTCCAGTCAGGCTGGAAAAACTGCGTCACTGTCGCCTTAAAAATCATATCTCGAGTTTCAAAACTCGGAAACTGGTTTCGTAAATTTTCCCTGAATTTAGACTCATATATCCATCCATGGATTTATTTCTAGAATTTTTGGTCGGGCCAATTGGTACAGTTTATTAGTTAAAGTCACCCATGTTACAGGGATCGACTGCTCTGACCTTCGTACTGTATAACTTGAATATCTCTCTGTACAGGGCTTTAATGCTGGTGCCGTTTGTTTCTAATGAAACTAGACTCAAAATGGAATCTGTACATATAAGGTATGTCTCCTAATTCTTTCTGGATAATTTATAGTAAGTTTTAAAGTTGCGACAGGGAACCCAGAAACCGTTCTGGCCCTGTCTTACAATAGCTTTAATATCTCTTAACATGTAACTCCTATGACCATTTCGTTTCTTCCATATGAAAATAGACTCATCAATGTTCATTTACATAGCTGATTCACTATTTAATACCATTCCTACAAATTTTGGTGATTTTTCACATTCACGTTACTGCAGCTGGCAGCATCTGTTTTAAGGTAGGTCTTACCTATTTTGTAGTCTCCATGAACCAACTAGTCTTGCCTTACATAGGTCCACATATGATCATTTTAACCATGCCAATGGCTGATCATGTGACCAACATTCCCATTTCCAATTCATAGTCACATCATGACACCATATATATATATACAAACCGCAAATAGTTTAAGTTGATACTTCACTATTACGAGCCATTTTCGCATGGCCGTACACATATACATCATAACATATTTAAACCAACAAGGGTAGTCCTATACATGCCATTTCAAGTTCAACCAAGAATTTATACCAAAATGGGGGCTTGATAGTGTGGATGACTTCGACTTCAACGATCCCGAATCCGATTGCTATCGAGCGAAATCTAGAAAAGCGAGAGCCAAAGCAATGGGTAAGCATTTTTATGCTTAGTAAGTCTCAAGGAATATAATCAACTCTAATTACAGCAATACATTCACATAGTTAAATGCATCATTTCATTAATGCACATTCACATAATCATACTTACTTCACCATCCCAACTCTTATGTTCATACACAAATAACGGCTTCATTAAGGCCGATAACTCGTTCTATCATAGGAGCGGATATTCACACGCTCTTACTCCTAGCGCGCAAAGCACACACCGCACTTACCTTGTCATTGGGAAATTTCACAAGTGCATTAGCTGAAATTTTCCAGCAAGCTTATAATTTTCAAATCACATACCTTGAGTTTAACCGGATGTCGCTACTCGATCAATCGCCTTGGGACATAGCCGGTTATGGTAACCCGCACCAAGGCCTACGGACTTAACCCGGATATCACGATTTGCACAAATGCCTTGGTCTTAGCCGGATAGAATGACTTCATACGAATGCCTTGGTCTTAGCCGGATGTAGCCACTAGCACAATTGCCTTGGTCTTAACCCGGTTATAATTTCCAGCATAATTGTCTTGGGGCTTAGCCTGGATATCATTCAATTTCTCATGCACACATACATCAATAATCATTGGACATACATATTTATTTTCGTTACTAAGGCTCAAACACAATTATAATCACTAACATAATCGCCTTCGGGACTTAGCCGGGTATCATTCGAATACTCATACACACATAAATCAATAATCAATACATCCATATTTCATTCCACATAATTCAAGTAAGGTCACTTCTTGAGGACTTACCTCGGATGTTGTCGAACGGCTTTTATGGCTATTCGATTACTTTTCCTTCCCTTGTCCAATTGTGGCCCTCTTAGCTCTTGAGCTAATTCAAACAAATTCAATTTATCAAAACCTCATTGTGCTAGCTTATGGCGAATATGACAAGGAATTTAAATGGTCATATGGCCACCCTTTAGCTTGAATACACAATGGTCATGCACATTTTATACTACATCAAGCAATTCAATACAATTTATTCGAGCATCAAGGAAAAGCTAAGGCCTTCAATAGGCTACCCAAGGCGAATATACTTGTCCATGTTGAGGCCAATTATGCACTTAATACCACACAAAAACAGCATGCATTTTACTAGTTAATGCTTTGCATATTGTAGCTCAAAACTTACAATATAGCATCAAGCACTCATATGTGTGCTAGGCCGAATGTGCTTACAATTTCACAATTATTCTTCAACATCTTCTTCTTTAAACAAACTTATTCATCACTTCCTTCATAACCAAAACATCATGTGCAAACATATATATACATATATGAGCATGGCCGAATTTCAAGGTATCCATAGCCATCCAAAACACAAATTTTAACTCACATGCAAGAAGCATGAACCATGCTCATGAATGCATCATGGCCGAATATGACAATCATGCTCCTTTTCAACTTCAATCATGATAAAACAAAAAGAAAGCTCAAAATCTTACTCAAGAGTAGACAATCCATCATTGCATGCATCATCATCAAGCTTCACACTTAGCATGCAATGGCTTTATCACCATAACAACTTTGGCCAAATACCATTTCCATGGCTTAACAAAGATTTGAGCCATGGCTAACATGCACATCAAGTTAGCAACCAAAACATGCATGAAACTCCTAACACAACCTCATACATACCTTAATCTTGATGCAAACTTAGCCAAATCTCCTTCTAGATCTCTTCCAAACCAAGCATGAAGCAAAATCCTCCTTCTTCCTTAGTTTTGGCTCAAAGAAAGGATGAACAAAATTTTTTCTTTCCTTCTCTACAACTCACGGCAATGGGGGGATTACCACACTCACACACATTTTTTTTTCATTTTTTATCACCCATACACCTTTGTTTATTATTTCACCCTAATGCACCAACAAAACATGTTTCATGACATGTTTAGCCCATCCTCCTTGTCATGGCCGCCACCACCTATAAAAGGGGGAATTTGACATGCAAGTCCATTATTTTGCATGCATGCTTTAATTAGTCATCACACATTTCCTATCATACTTTCAAAGTTCATTACTAAGTCCTTTCTTGTGGAATTCACCCTTCTAACACTAAATCAATCATCATAAAATGTCATACATGAGCACACACATATTATAGGCATCAAAATAAATTTTTAATTATTTTTATGCCTCGGTTTTGTGGTCCCGAGACCACCTTCCGACTAGGGTCAATTTTGGGCTGTCACAGTATGGTGTTGTGATGTTTTCGGCCATGGTACATCCATAAGTATAATTTATGCTTATTGCATGGTAGATTTGTGTTTTGGATTTATGTTCATGTTTAGTTATAATCAACTTTGAGATTCGGCTCTAGCATATATATATATATATATATATATATATGTTTGCACATAATGTATTGGTATGACATATATACTATCTCAAGGTATATATTTTCATATGATGATGTTTCGGTTATGAAGTAAATGATTGATGCGTATTGAGTTACAATATGGAATCGTTAGTTAGTAAAATGTATGCCGCTTATGTGTGGTATTAAGTGTATAATTGGCCTCAACATGGACATGCATATTCGGCCACATGAGGGGATTGGTGTGCATGCATTCGGTTAGAGGCAAGCATATTGATGCCTATTCTTGGCTTGGAAAATTGCTAAGGAGAGTACTAACTAATGTGTTGAGTTTGATTCTCGATTTCGTACATATGTGACTTTAATGTCTAATGAAAATATGTGGGCTAAGTACCTTGAATTCCTCTTTCGATGCTCAAATGATTAAATCAATTTATTTGTTAAATTAAGCTCAAGAGCAAAGGGAGCTAAATCCGATAAAGGGAAGGAAAAAGTGGTCGAATAGCCATCGAATTATTCGACAACATCCGAGGTAAGTTTTGAGTAATGGAACTTAGATTATGATTTGATTAGATCATGTGTTAAGCAAATTGAAATCATGCTCTTTGTGTGTGGCTATTGAGCGAAATTGTAAATATGATAAGTAACTTGTGTTGGAGCTTTGGTAATGAGAATGTAATAAGAATGTGTTATGATTTGTTGATATATGTGCTTGGTTATTCGAATGGTATCCGGGCTAAGTCCCGAAGGCTTTTGTGCTAAGTGACTAAATCCGGGTCAATTCCCGAAGACATTTGTGCGAGTTACCAAAACCGGGTAAGTCCCGAAGGCATTTGTGCGAGTTACCAAAACCGAGCTATGTCCCGAAGGCTTTTGAGCGAGTCGCTATATCCGGATAAAGTCCGAAGGTACGTGATTTGGGAATGAGCAATATTGCTGTAAAAATTTCAGTTAATACGCTTGCAAAATTCCAGCAATGAGGTATGTTTCGTATGTGCTTTGAATTAGTTGAGTCCTTACAAATAAGTATACGCTCAGTTGATAAACGAGCTACCGGCCTTTGGCTAAGTTGATCTTTTGTGTATGAACATAAGGGTTGGTAATGTGAAGTAAGTATGATATTGAGAATGTGTGCATATGAAATTATCCGTTTAGCTATATGAATGCTATGCTTTTGTTGTCTTGGAATCCTTGCTCAAAACTTACTAAGCATAAATTGCTTACTCCGTTTCTTTGTTCTCTGTTTTATAGATTTTGGCTCGTCAGCTATCGGACTCGGGATTTTTGGAAGTCGAAGTCTCCCACACTATCAAAGCCCCCTTTTTGGTACAAATTTTGGTTGAGCTTTGAAATGGCATGTATAGGACTACTCTTTTGTTTGTTGGTCATAGACCCCTTTGATTTTGTATAAATTTGGATAGCCATGCGAAAATGGCTTATATACACTTTGGCATGGTATCATAATCATTTTGTATGTTGTTCATTAAGAGGTATGGAAATGCTTGGAAACGATTAGCCATTGGAATGGTTAATCATGATCATTCTTTGTGCCATGTATGCAAAAAGGGCTAATTGAATAATGGAAATTATGAAAAAGGTAAAGTCTACCTCAAGGGCAAATGCTAACAGCAGTAGTTATGTGGATGTGAAAAATCACTAAAAATAGTAGGGATGGAATTAAATAGTGAATAAATTATGTAAATGAACCTTGATGAATCTACTTTCATATGGAAGAAACGAAACAGTCATATGAGTTATATGTTAAGAGATATTTAGGTTTTCGTGGAACAGGGCCAGAACGGTTTCTGGAATCCCTGTTTCGACTTTGGAAATTCATTTTAAATTAACCAGAGATAATTAGGAGTCATGCCATATATTTATAGATTCCTCTTTGAGTGTAGTTTCTATAGAAACAAACGGAATCAGTATTGAAGCCCTGTACAGGGAGATATCCAAGTCGTAATGCACGAAGGTCAGTGTAGTCAATCCCTGTAACAGGGGAGACTTTAAATAATAAACTGAACTAATTGGCCTAACCAAAAATTCTAGAAAAAATATGTAGATGGACATATGAGTCTAGTTTCAGGGAAAAATTACAAAACTGATTTTCGAGCTTTGAAACTCAAGATATGATTTTTAAGGCGACAGTGATGCAAAGAACCAAATTTGTCCGAAATTTCTAAATGGATTTGTGAAAATACTTAAGTTAAGTCTGTGTGCACCTTGTGTTCGATTCCGGTAACGGACTCGGGTACGGGGTGTTACAATTTTATTAGTATCAGAGCTACGGTTTAGTCGATTCTAGGACTACCGTAATGCATTTTGGTCTAGCTATACATGCCATTTTATGTGATTATTTGATAGTGTGGTGATTTCTGACAATTTCAAATGTGTTTATTTATAGTAATGGATTCCGATCCCAACCGAGCGGTAGCTGATGATCTTGAGAGTGTAGCGCCTACTCCCAAGACAAGGGACAATACCGCGGACTATCAACCTAATGCTAGTAATCCAAATGATGAAGCTAGACAAGCTTTCTATAGCGTGATGAATGATTGGTTCAACCAATACATTCGAACTAATACTACTGTTCCACAACCTCCATTCCCAACAAACACACCAAGACCTACAATACCTCCGTGGAATCGACCAAATAAGGTCGAATAAGTCCCCAGTTGACAGAATCCGAAAACATGGGGCTACTGAATTTAAAGCTATGGATAGCGACGATGCCGAGTAAGCTGAATTTTGGTTGGACAACACTATCCGGGTATGCGATGAGCTGTCTTGTACACCCGATGAATACCTAAAGTGTACTATCTCCTTGCTACGCGATTCTGCCTACTATTGGTGGAGTACTCTGACTTCTGTTGTGCCCCGAGAGCAAGTAACTTGGGAGTTTTTCCAAACTGAGTTTCGAAAAAAGTATATCAGTCAGAGATTTGTTGATAAAAAATGGAAGGAATTTCTTGAGCTTAAGCAAGGTTCTATGTCAGTCACTGATTACGAGCGAAAATTTGTTAGACTTAGTAGATACGCCGGAATGTATTTCGTCCGAGGCTATCATGTGTAAACGCTTCGAGGATGGGCTGAATGAAGATATAAAATGTTCGTTGGCATTCTTGAAATACGAGAGTTCGTAGTACTTGTCGAGTGAGCTTGTAAAGTCAAGAGCTTAGAAAAGAAAAACAAAAAGTTGATGTGGGAACCGGAGAGTTTCAGTAAAAGATCCTCGGAAAGTCTCTTCAACAGCATCGAAGAAATTTCGTGATGATGTGGGCGGTCTAGAGGCACTTCGGCCTTTTTAGACGAGATCGTGATCGACCCTTGTGGGTACACGAGGCACTTGGCCGCCGATGTTGGGAATGAACGTCGAGATAGAACAGAGTGTCAAGATTGTGGCAAATGGCATTTCGAAGTTGTAGATTCCGTGACCGCTCTCGTTATAAGTGCGGATCAGTTGACCACTTCATTAAAGATTGCCCGAGGTTGTCTGAACTGAATGTAGATCAGAGTGAGAAACCGAGCGCTACCACTGCTCGAGGTAGACCATCTAGAAATACGGGCAATGCTAGTGGTGGTCAGAGAGGATCTAGAGGTTCTACGACCAGATCCGAGGCTCGCGCTCCTGCTAGGGCTTATGCAATACGCGCACGCGAGGATGCTTCCTCGCCAGATGTTATTACCGGTACTTTCACTCTCTTTGATACTAATGTGATTGCTTTGATTGACCCTGGTTCTACTCATTCTTATATATGCGAAACCTTAGCATCCAGTAAGACTTTACCTATTGAGTCTCATCGAGTTCGTAATTCGGTGTCAAATCCTTGGGTCGTTACGTGCTTGTCGACAAAGTGTGTAAGAAATATCCCTTAGTAATTGAGGTTCTGCTTTTCCTACGGACTTGATGCTTTTGCCGCTCGATGAATTTGATGTTATCCTTGGTCCGGATTGGTTGACCATGCATGATGCGATTGTGAATTGCAAAAGCAAGACTTTTGATTTGAGGTGCGCAAATAACGAGATAATTCGAGTTGAGTCTACGGACTTAAAGGGGTTGCCAGCTGTAATATTAGCAATGTTGGCCCAGAAACATGTAAGAAAGGGGCGCGAAGCATACCTTGCGTATGTACTTGATGATAAGGAGTTAGAAATAAAACCCGAATCTGTGTCGGTGGTTTGTGAATACCGGATGTTTTTCTCAAGAATTACTGGGTTTGCCACTGCTCAGAGATAGAGTTTGGTATTGAGCTTGTACAGGACTACGCCAATTTCGATAGCTCCGTGATCGTATGGCACCAACCGAAAGTTAAAGGAGTTGAAAGCTCGGTTGCAAGAATTGACGGATAGAGGTTTCGCTCGACCAAGTTTCTCACATTGGGTGCACCAGTATTGTTTGTGAAAAAGAAGGACAGAACTATGAGGTTGTGTATTGACTATCGCCAGATGAATAAAGTGACGATAAAGAATAAATATCCGTTACCGCGTATTGATGATTTGTTTGATCAACTAAAGGGAGCCTCGGTGTTTTCAAAGATAGATTTGAGATCGGGTTATTATCGATTATGGATTCAAGATTCTGGACGCACCCAAAGCGCCGCTTTAACGAGGTACGGTCACTACAAGTTCTTAGTGATGCCGTTCGGGCTCACTAATGCCCCCGCAGATTTATGGATTTGATGAATCGGATCTTCGCATAAGATTTGGACGGTTCGTAGTTGTGTTCATTGATAACATCTTGGTCTATTCAAGAGATGAGACCGAACATCTTGAACACCGAGATTAGTGTTGCAAATACTACGGATAAGCAATTATATGCTAAGTTCAAGAAGTGTGAGTTCGGTTAAGGGGTTAGATTCTTGGGTCATGTGGTATCTACATCGGGTATTCGAGTCAATTCGAGCAAAATTTCAACCATACTTAACTGGAAGCCTCGAGAAATATTCTTGAGGTTCGAGCTTTTTAGGACTTGCTTGGTTACTACCGGCAGGTTTGTGAAAGGTTTCTCGATGATAGCCACACCCATGACGAAGCTACTTCAAAAGATGTTAAGTTCGAATGGACGGAAAAATGTCGAAAAGTTTTGATCAACTAAAACTTATTTGTGGAAGCTCAATTTTAGTGCAGCCCGAATCATGCAAAGAGTTTGTCATCTATAGTGACGCCTCCCTACTTGGGTTGGGTTGCGTATTGATGCAAGAAGGTCGAGTTGTGGCCTATGCGTCGAGACAATTAAAGCCACATGAGAAAAATTATCCGACCCATGATCTCGAACTAGCTGCCATCGTATTCGCTTTGAAAATATGGCGACACTACCTATTTGGGGAGAAGTGCCATGTATTTTCGGATCACAAAAGTCTCAAATATTTGATGACTCAAAGAGACTTGAATCTGCGACAAAGATGTTAGCTCGAGTTGTTAAAAGATTATGAGCTTATCATTGATTATCACCCGGGAAAGGCTAATGTGGTTACAGACGTCTTAAGCCGAAAATCACTGTTTGCTTTATGAGTGATGAATGTACACTTGTCTATTCTACCCGACAATGTGTTAATAGCTGAATTAAAGGCCAAACCATTATTGACTCATCAAATTCGTGAAGCTCAGAAAGTTGACGATGAGTTGGTTGCAAAACGGGTTGAGTGTGTTCCGAACAAGGAATCGGAGTTTCAAATTGATGATGATGATTGTTTGAGGTTCAGAAGCCGTCTGTGTGTTCCAAGGAATTCGAAACTCATTTCGATGATTCTGAACGAAGCCCATTGTAGCCGAATGTCAATTCACCCGGGGAGTACGAAGATGTACAACGATTTGAAACGTCGGTTTTGGTGGCATGGTATGAAACGAGACATCTCGACTTTGTTTTGAGATGTTTAATATGTCAACAAGTGAAAGCGGAACATCAAGTGCCTTCGTGGTTACTTCACCGATCACGATACCCGAGTGGAAATGGGATCGAGTCACAATGGACTTTGTGTCCGGACTGCCATTGTCAGCAAGTAAGAAGGATGCGATTTGGGTTGTTGTTGATAGACTGACTAAGTCGGCTCACTTTATCCCCGTGCGCACGGATTTTTCATTGGATAAACTAGCTGAATTGTACGCTTCTCGATTGTGAGATTACACGGGTACCGATTTACATTGTGTCGGATAGAGATCCGAGATTCACCTCGCGATTTTGGAAGAAATTGCAAGAAGCTTTGGGTACCAAGTTGCATTTCAAAGACCGCCTTTCACCCCAAACCGATGGTCAATCCGAGTGGATAATTCAGATACTTGAGGATATGTTGAGATGTTGCATCCTCGAGTTCGATGGTTCATGGGAACAGTATTTACCTTTGATTGAATTCGCCACAACAATAGTTTTCAATCAAGTATTAAGATGGCGCCTTACGAGGCCTTGTACGGCGTAAATGCCGTACACCATTGTTTGGACCGAGCTCGGTGAAAGCAAAATTTTCGGAGTGGATTTGATTAAAGATGTGAATGAAAGTAGAAGTAATCCGTGAAAATCTGAAGATAGCCTCCGATCGTCAGAAGTCGTACGCAGATCTGAAACGAAAAGACATTGAGTATCAGGTGGAAGATAAAGTGTTTCTTAAAGTTTCGCCTTGGAAAAAGATACTCAGATTTGGGCGCAAGGGCAAATTGAGTCCGAGGTTCATCGGGCCATATGAAATATTCGAACGAGTCGGTCCAGTTGCGTGTCGATTGATTTTGCCCCCTGAACTTGAAAAGATTCACGACGTCTTTCATGTTTCGATGCTTCGACGCTATAGATCTGATCCATCGCACATAATTAGTCCATCAGAGGTCGAAATTCAAGCCGATATGAGTGATGAAGAAGAACCGATTCGTATCCTAGCACGTGAAGTGAAAGAGTTGCGAAACAAAAGGGTTCCGCTAGTGAAAGTGTTATGGCTCAAGCACGGGATGGAAGAAGCTACTTGGGAACCCAAGAACTCTATGAAAGAGCGTTACCCAAACCTATTTACAAGAAGATTTTCGGGACGAAAATTTCTTAAGTGGGGAGAGTTGTGACACCCAAAGTTGACCCTAGTCAGAAGTGGTTTCGGACCGCTAAACCGAGTCACGAAATGTTTGAACGTAATATTTATTGTCTAGAATATGTATTTATGAATGTGTGAAAATTTCAAGCTTCGATTTAGTCGATTGCATGTGAATTCAGTTATTAGGACTTGTGTGACACTTTTGAAATGTGATAGGCTAATCTATAAGGACCTAATAGTGCATGTAATCAAAAGGGAGGACTTGCATGTCAAATTTCCCCTAATAGCTAGTGGCCGCCATGACAAGGATTATGGGCAAAACATGTCATGAAACATGTTGTGACAATGGTGTATGTAAGAAAAAAATAAAATAATGAGCATGGGAATTGAATAATGAAAGGGAAGAAAAAAAAAAAAGAAAGAATGTGTGTGTTACCCCCATTGCCGTGAGTTGAAGAAAAGAGAGAAAAAAAAATTGTTGTTCATCCTTTTTTTCATTTCTTTGAGCTGAAAATTCTAAGGAAGAAGGAAGGGGTTTTTGCTTCATGCTTGGTTTGGAAGAGGATTAGGAGGAGGTTTGGCCATACTTGTATCAAGATTAAGGTATGTTTGATGTTATGCCATGAGATTCATGCATGTTTTGGTTGCTAACTTGATGTTCTTATTAGCCCATGGTTCAAATCCTTGCTATGTCATGGGGTGGTATTCATGAAGGTGGATTTTGTGTTAATGCCATTCCATGTTAAATATGAAGCTTGCTAATGATACATGTGATGGTGGATTGATGGCTCTTGGACTTTCTTTTTAGCATTTTTGAGTGAGACATTAAGTTCATTGTTTAACCATGACCAAAATTGAAATGGTATGGTGTTGTGATGTTTTCGGCCATGGTACATCCATAAGTATAATTTATGCTTATTGCATGGTAGATTTGTGTTTTGGATTTATGTTCATGTTTAGTTATAATCAACTTTGAGATTCGGCTCTAGCATATATATATATATATATATGTTTGCACATAATGTATTGGTATGACATATATACTATCTCAAGGTATATATTTTCATATGATGATGTTTCGGTTATGAAGTAAATGATTGATGCGTATTGAGTTACAATATGGAATGCGTTAGTTAGTAAAATGTATGCCGCTTATGTGTGGTATTAGTGTATAATTGGCCTCAACATGGACATGCATATTCGCCACATGAGAGGGATTGGTGTGCATGCATTCGGTTAGAGGCAAGCATATTGATGCCTATTCTTGGCTTGGAAAATTCAGCTAAGGAGAGTACTAACTAATGTGTTGAGTTTGATTCATGATTTCCGTACATATGTGACTTTAATGTCTAATGAAAATATGTGGGCTAAGTACCTTGAATTCCTCTTTCGATGCTCAAATGATTAAATCAATTTATTTGTTAAATTAAGCTCAAGAGCAAAGGGGAGCTAAATCCGATAAAGGGAAGGAAAAAGTGGTCGAATAGCCATCGGAATCATTTGACAACATCCGAGGTAAGTTTTCGAGTAATGGAACTTAGATTATGATTTGATTAGATCATGTGTTAAGCAAATTGAAATCATGCTCTTTGTGTATGGCTATTGAGCCAAAATTGTAAATATGATAAGTAACTTGTGTTGGAGCTTTGGTAATGAGAATGTAATAAGAATGTGTTATGATTTGTTGATATATGTGCTTGGTTATTCGAATGGTATCCGGGCTAAGTCCCGAAGGCTTTTGTGCTAAGTGACTAAATCCGGGTCAATTCCCGAAGGCATTTGTGCGAGTTACCAAAACCGGGTAAGTCCCGAAGGCATTTGTGCGAGTTACCAAAACCGGGCTATGTCCCGAAGGCTTTTGAGCGAGTCGCTATATCCGGATAAAGTCCAAAGGTACGTGATTCGGGAATGAGCAATATTGCTGTAAAAATTTCAGTTAATACGCTTGCAAAATTCCAGCAATGAGGTATGTTTCGTATGTGCTTTGAATTAGTTGAGCCCTTACAAATAAGTCGTAGTATGTGGAGGTCAGAGTAGTCAAACCCTGAAATAGGGGAGACTTTAACTAATAAACTGTACTAATTGGCCCAACCAAAAATTCTAGAAAAAACTTTGTAGATGGATATATGAGTCTAGTTTCAGGGAAAAATTGCGAAACTGATTTTAGAGTTTTGGGACTCAAGATATGATTTTTAAGGTGACAGTGGACGCAGCTTAGTCACCGTCTGAAATTTTCAAAATGGACTGTGAGAATAAGTGAATTTAGTCTGTGAACCCCTCGTGTCCGACTCCGGTAACGGTCTCGGGTACGGGGTGTTACAATGAGGTTAAGTGTAATAGCCCGTTTTCAGTGAAATCATAACAGTGGTTTCGGGACCACAAATCCGAGTCAGAAAGAAAATTATTTTAATATTAGTGCATGCACTGCATTGTGAAAGGAATAACATATGAAAATTTCATTAAGAAAATTTTACCGATTACATGTCTAATTTAATAAAGGACTAAATTGCATAAAATACAAAAGTTGAGTTCTAGTAGCTATAAGCATCAAATAGCCATGGAATTCAAAATTTGAGGTCCTTATATGGCAAATAGACCATTAAGAGAAGTTAGTAGATAAGTTTAATGAATCATCCATGGAAAATTAGAAAAAGAAAAGGACTAAATTGGCAATTGAAATAATTAAAGATGATAATAAACTAATATCATCTTATTTCACCATCTTCCCCAAATTAAAATACATTGAAACCCTAGCTAACAGAAAAGAGTTCAAGCAAACTTTGTTGGCTTAATTAGATCTGGAAAGATAAAATAAGGAGTTAGATAGAGGAAAAGAATAAGTGTCAGATTAGTAGGTTTTTGTACACGAGCAAGTGTTGAGGTAAGTTCTTGAAACTAAATTGTATATTTATGTGATATGCTTGATTTATATGTATGTGATTTGTATACTTGTTAAGTATGAAAATAAATCACATATCTGACAATGTTCGATAAGAAATAAATCCCGTTTAAACAAATGAAATTAGATGGATAATAGGTTTCTCGAAGTGGTTGTGGTTTTGCATATGTTGCGAACACACCATAACTCGCAAGAGCGTCCCGTTATAGTTACATGAGCATCCTGATATAAGTTCTCTTGAACTTCCCAATACATGGTTCTTCCAAGCTTCTCATTTATATGCTCTTACGAGCATTTTGATCGGTAGTGATCCTGCATGTGTTACGGACACACCGCAGCTCTTATGAACATCCTGATATATGGCTATTCAGAGCTTCCCGATTAAAAGCTCTTTCATGAGCTTCCTGATAATAGCTTTTCGGAGTTACCCGTTAAGCTCACATGAACTTTTTAATTTAAGCTCTTATGAGCTTTCAATTATTAAGCCTGGATAAGCTTCCCGTTACAAGCTCACATGAGCTTTACGTTATTTGGCTTGAAAGAGATTCCTGTTTAAATGCTCAATGAGCATTTCTAAATATGAATTTATGGATTTCAGACTCATGCACTTCATGTACACTATCCTTGTATCCATTGATAATTTAAATAATTCAACGGGTAAAGTTATGATGTGAGATGATATGAATTCAAGATGAATTACTATGATGAATATTTGAAATACAAAGATATGATATGTACATGTTCATGAGCACTTGAAGTAGTAAATTCATGTATGTGGAAATTGAATATTGATGAACTCATATATATTTCTTGGTGTTTATTTTACTAACATGATTTTTGAGGATATGTGTTAGGCTTTTGGCCATGTTATTTGGAATATGTTTTATTTGCTTACCTTTAATGTGATTAAATGGTAAGTTAAATTCCATGTTATACGAAATTACTAAGCATTAAATGCTTACTTTGTTTTATTTATTCTGTTTTATAGCACTTCGAAAGCTCATTAAGTTTAAAGCTTGGCAGAGAGATACTTCACACTATCCATCAGCTTGTTTCAGTATAAAAAGTAAATGCATTTTGGTTATAATGGCATGTATAGGCTAAAATGGCCATGGATGGTATGTATATGTTTGGTTGAAATTAGCCATTTGATATGGCTTGTAATTTGGTATGTTTTGATATATAAAATGGTCTTAATATGCTTAATGTGTGTTTGAATTGGAGGATTAATGGTCTTATTTTGTCCACACGGATATAGACACGGGTGTGTGTCTCAACTGTGTGTGACACACGACCATGCGCACGGGCGTGTGGATCGGCCATGTGTCCCCTGAATCTTTAAAATTGCAAAACAGAATGCTCAGGTATTTTTACACGGGTAGAGTCACAGGTGTGTGTCTCAGCTATGTGTGACACTCGGCTTGGCACACGGGCATGTGACTTGGCCTTGTAGCCCCTGCACCTAATTAATGTAAATTAAAATGTTCATACGGCCTAGCACATAGGTGTGTGGCTTCGCCTTGTGACCCAAGTTAGTAACCACCCTAATTTGGACACAGGCTGGGACACGGGCGTGTGTTCCTATTTTGACTGTCCACACGGTGTGTGTACTCTACACTTAGGAAAAATATTGAAATTTTGTGAAAAATTCTCTGAGTACCCAGATTAGTCGCAACTTATTTCTATTTCATATTTTGGGACTCGATGGATCATATAAGGGACAATAAGATTGTTTATGACTGATTTTTGATATAAATGAGAAATGATATGAAATGTCTGTATTTGATCTATTTATTTCGGTAATGCTCCGTAAACTTGTTCCACCGATGGGTATGGGTTAAGGGTGTTACATTAAGACCAATGTCATCATTTGATACGAAAACACTCATGGTGTATCCTCTAGTAAAATGAAGACTAGATTGGCAGAACACAATACATGAATATGTGTAAGTCCATGTGGCTGAAACCAATGGAAAAGAATATGATTGTTTAAATGTTCATGATGTAGCATTCAAAATCTGTAAATCTAATTGGCATATCACTATACATGAAATTATGTTTAAGTCCATGAGGGAAAAATCCATAGCACCTTATGTGAAGTCCTCTGGCACAATATACACGAGATTCTGTATGAAATCATTATGTTGTAACTTGATTAATCCTTGAGGTGTGATCTGTAATGTATGTTTGTTAAGATGTGCATATCTATCTTCATGGTAAATGATAAAGAACGATACGACACGCGTGCAAAATAATATCGTAGCTTGTCTAAGTTACGAATCTAACATATATCTTTAGAAAACGTACACAAAAACGAGAAACAATGAAAATAGATTAGTTGTTACAAAGAAGAGTCAAACAAATTTAAAATAAAAAAAAGACAAACCAGCTGGTAAAGAGTCCAATAGAGAACTAATTAGGGTTTTTTGGATGGAAAGAAACCATCTTTGGACCTCAAGAAAATGCTCCAACCATATCTGGAAAACACAAAACACAAAACAGATTTGTTAGAAGTGATTTTAAAGACGAAAGCAAACTATTTTGTGCAAGAATGTTTGAAACAACAAGAAAAGATTAAAACTCCTAAATTTGATGTATTTCTTGATGGAACAAGATAAGAGAACATCTCTTTTGAAGCAATTCTAACCTAGAACGAAAATCGATAAAATCAACAAGCCAAAACAGTAAGAACTAAATTAAAATAAATAAGAAACGATAAATTAAGGCTAGAAAAGGGAAGATAACATCCTAAGAAGCCTTGGAAACATTAAGAATCCAGAACTCTTTTCAATGGCTCTAATTGCCCCTTCAATAAAGAGATCTTGGAAAGAAAAAGCTTGAAGATGATTCCCACAACCTAAAAGATTTTTAAAATAACTTCTAAGAGAAACTCAAGAGCAATTCTTGAAGAAAAATTCAAAGAGAATTATTATTAACTTAAAAAAGTAAAATCAATTGTATGTGTATAAGGGTGAACGACCATGCTACTTATAGGGCCCCAAAATAAATTCTCTAACCCTAATAGAATAACTAACATGACAACTCATCAAATAAAAAAGAATAATTCTAAGTGTGGAATTTTAATAGGAATTTGGCCAAAGGAATTCAATGGGCTCCTTGGACTGACTTCTTACATGATTATCCACATATTAAAATAAAATTGGACCTATAGTTTAAATATTTTACAATTTGGGCCACTTTGATAATTTGGCTTGATATCTAATTAAATTATTTTCCAAACTTCAGAATGGGCTTGTAGAGATCTTAATGGGCTATTTTTGCAAGAACTTAGTCTTGTGATCCATTTGCTCTAGAAATTGGCTCGTTCAAGCTCCTACATGAAATCCAATGCGTCTTGGCTGCAAGATCTGGTTTCTTGGACTAAGATTTCAAATATTTGAAATCTTGATTTTCTTCATTCTTGAAATTGTTCGAAACAACAAAATTGGACCAAGATTCGATTTCTTATTTTATTGAAAACAAGAAAATGAATCTTTATTTTCCTTTTTGGTCGTGTGCATATCTAAGGCCTTGGTAACGAAGTCTTAGATGGTCTCATTCAATCTTGCTCGGATTTGCTTGGCCTTCGCTCTTGTTATTGGGCCTTCAGGAAATTTGAGCCAATCATGTTAATGAGCCTGATTTTAGGCCTTGAGACTCACATCATTCCTCCTTTCCTCAAGAAGATGTTTCCATGAATCTTTTTGCTGCACAAAAGGAAAAGGGATTAGAATAAATAACAATATAATAAAATAAAAAACATACTCGCCTAAGCTTTCTTGTGCGCTAAAACTATCTGAAGAAGACATTATAGCTTTGATCATGGACGTCTCCTTTAAAAACAAGGTATTAAAACTATCTGCAAGATCAAAGACATTATTTCAATCCTCCAAATTAGTTTCGATCATTGCCAAGTGACATTGAAAATTTAAGATCTCAAGGGTAGGAGCATTGCAAGGTCATTACGCTCAGAAGTGGTACTCAATTACCTGGGGTTGTTAATGATGCAGACTAGGACAGCTCAGATCTCACACATAGAAAGAATTCAGACCCACCTGTAGAGTAGTTTACAACTGAGTAGACCAATCAAAAAAATATTGTTACAGAATCATATTGTGCTGCCAATAAAAATGCCAGAGTAAAACAATATCAGCAATCTGAAAGAAGGCCACAACCACCTTTTCCTCAGCATTTTCAGAAATTTAAGCAAGATTTTCAGTTCAAAATTTTCAGTTCAAAATTTGGAGAAAATGTCCAAATACGTAAAATTCATGAAATATATCTTGTCAAAGAAGCAAAGATTGGGGGAATTTGGAACTCTTGCTTTCACTGAAGGCTGCACAGCGGTGCTGATGAACAAATTGCCTCCAAAGTTGAACGACCCAAAGAGTTTTACTATTCCTTATTCAATTGGAAATCATTATATTGGTAAGGCATTATGTGATTTAGGAGAAAATATAAATTTAATACCAATGTATGTTTTCAGGAAGCTAGGAATTGGGAAGGCAAGACTAGCACAGTCACGCTACAACTAGCTTGTCGATCTTATGCACATTCGAAAAGTAAAATTGAAGACGTGCTTGTAAAAATAGATAAATTTATTTTTCTAGTAGATTTTATTATTTTAGAATGTGAAGTTGATAAAGAAGTACTGATTATTCTTGGAAGACCTTTTCTAGCTATAGGTAGAATGCTAATTGATGTACAGAAAGGTGAGTTAACAATAAGGGTTAATGACCAACAAATTACTTTTAGTGTTTTTGATGCCATGAAGTGTACAGATGAAAATAAA